>NC_136734.1:18880000-19480000 GCF_936440315.1 Barbus barbus | reverse complement strand
GAGGCCTTTCTGGACATCTGCCTGGACCTATACACAGGAAAAAATTAAACACTCAAGCCACCAGGCGTTTTGCCAAATAAAGGGCTGCAAAGAACTAGCCTGTGTGTGTGTGTTTGTGCGAGTGCGCAAGAGAGAGAGGGGTAGGGTGTGTAGACAGGGAAATGTCAAGGGTGCTTTTATTCTCTAGATTTGGTAGTTTATTTTTTCTTTTCTTTCTTTTTTTTTTTTTTTTTTTTTTTTTAAGGCATCGTGTTCTTTAGTGGAGCTCAGTCTGTAACCCAAAGTTCAGTTTCTAAAATCCTAAAAGAAGTCAGATGTAAATGTAACTTGTATAATGTGCTGCCATTTAAAGATTTTATCTAGTACTAAGATTTCATTCATGGGTTGGGTATTGACAATAAGTCGCCCCTCTAGTTAAAAGCTAATCAGTAATTGGTAAAGTCATCAAATCACTGCAGCTGCTGATAGAAATTTTGGTTGCCATAGAAACATTCAGTGAGATGCATGCTTGGAATTGCACATGTGGATTGTCCAGATCAACTTGAAATATACAGGTCTTTTAATGCTATCAGAGGATAATAAAACATTTATGGAGCCATTTATGTCAAATTTTGTTGCATTTTTATTAATTTTATAGAAATACATTGGCAAGCAAATAACATGAAATGAGATTTTGAAATTTCAGGTTGAAAAATTTCCCCATTCAAGAAGTTTTATTAGTGTTGGTCATCAGTAATTGTTCTGCTCATTTCACAATATTTAACATTTAGATTACCTTTGCTATCATCTAATGTTTCCTTAGAAGTTAATCTTTAAAAATACTAATAATTCTACTGTTAAATGGAATTTTAAGAAAATCTCAAAAATGTGTATCCATTTTCATTTATTCAGTTTTGGTCAGAATATTGATGCATTAGGATCATGCCTCCTGATATACAATCCAGATTGTAATACAGTTGACAATTCGGTGTATAGGAGTGTATATCATAAATATGCACACATAAAATAAGAGTCTGAAGTATTGATACAATATTGTGAGAAAACGATAAGACATACTCGTAGCAATCAATTACAGTGAATGAGCAATGATCATGCTTTGTTTGATGAAGTACCTGCTTGTCATATGTATATTTTCATTAGTGCTCGCTAATCATCAAAACTAGGCATTTTAATCTGTGTCTTTCTGCATGGCTAGAGTTGGTGATTTACTATCTGCCTCGCTAATGGTGTTTAGTCTGGCTGTATCTGATCTAGCATGTAAGCGGGGGCCGCCCATCTTTATACTGATCGAAAACCTTCAACCTACCCAGTTTAAACTCCAACCAAATTTGCATAAATGACCACTTACAGTAAAAGTCCAGGTTTTGAGTTGTAGATAATGGAAGTAAGCGAGGTATGGTTTTCATCAGGCCTTTGCCCCTCACTCTCCCCCCCAGACCTCTCCTGCCGCACCACTCTCTCATTCCTGCAGTGCATTCCACAAACACTAGAAATGCCAAATGGAGGAATTCTTCATCTGGATAAGGGGATTTAGTGAAGTGATCTATTGTAAATAGTCTGAGACTGATTGATTTTCTGAAAGCACTGGGGTGATGACATAATGACCTCTGGCTATATGCCACAAAGTGTGTCAACTACATGATGCGGAAATACATCAGAATGTAACGTCACAGTGCACTTACTACAGCTCATACTTTTTTGGTTTAGAAGGTCTTCAAAACCCTTACCCTAAATATTAAACTTCAGAGTTTAATTTGTCTATTGATCATGTTTGGGATTTTTTTTTTAAGAAATTAAAACTTTAGTAAGGATGCATTAAATGCAGACATTTATAATTTTACAAGAGATTTCCATTTCAAATAAATGCTGTTCTTTTGAACTTCTTATACACAAAAAAACCAGGAAACAATAGTATCACCATTTCCACAAAAATATTATGCCACACGACTGTTTTCAACATTGATGATGATGATAATTATAATAATAATAAAGGTTTCTTGAGCACAAATCGGCCTATTAGAATGATTTCTGAAGGATCATGTGACACTGAAGACTTGAGTAATGATGCTGAAAATTCAGTTTTGCCACCACAGGAGTAAATTATATAAAATATATTGAAAGAGAATTCAGTTATTTGAAATTCTAATAACAATTCACAAATTATTGTTTTACTGTATTTTTGATCAAATAAATGCAGGCTTGGTGATCATAAGATACTTCTTTCATAAAAATGAGTGAAAAAGTCTCCTAAAACACTCAAGCTCCTGCCTAGTATAATGTTAACAACCACGCAGCTCCACCTTAGCATTTTGACAGTGTTTTGTACAGACAAGTGCCACTCACATTTCATAGTTAAATACTCGCACTAAAGGAAGTCTAAAATTTTGATGTATAAACCATTGAGCGTTGAAGCTTAGGTGCAATTAATTTGCCTTGTTATTGTGAAGCACATTTCTTTAACTCTAGCAGTAAACAAACATTGTTTATGCCACATATGGAGGTTAGTCATAAAGCCTGAAGAGGAGAGTTGCAGACTGAACGCAGCTGTGGAAAGACATTAGTCACGGAGCTGTATGATTCCTGCTAATGACCCCTGCTGACTGCTCTCATTAGTGCAGGTGGAGGATACTTCATTTTACTGATGTCCTGCTCGCCATGTTGCCTCACTTTTTTTTAAGAGAGGACGAAAAACCCCTTTCTGTCTGTTAATATTTTGACTTCTTCAATTGCTAGTTTCTGTACAGCATTCATGTAGGACCTGTGAATCTACACATTTTTGTAGACATTAGAAGACGGAGACCTTTAGAGCCGGCACACTCCACTACTTAATATATCCAATGGTAAATGTTTTTATATTATGAGTCTATCTGTCATTGTGACTGCCCCTCTCTGCACAATGGCCATGAACCAATAAGGCAGCACTCAATGGATTTCTTATTATCACTTGAGCTGCTGTTGAGAGTGGATTGGCTGGGAAAGCAGCCATTAAACGACAGATGTTTCTAGAATCTAAGCGTCTTCAGTTGTTGGCATCTGGCTCATGGCAGGATGGCATCAGAATGCTGCTACGTCCTATTATCCTCTATTCAGCCTATGAACGTTTCATTATCCATTCACATATTTCATGCAGCTCCTCAGCTACAAACTGGGCGCTCTATTTAGTATGTGCCAGATGCATTGTTTAGGCCGCAGCTTTATGTATCCGTTGACGTTTCATAATGGGACTCAGAATGGGCCCATCTTTTCGTCTCCTTCTTTGCTTGTGAACAGCCATCATCCAGATGGGTCTTCTTTGAAGACGGGGGAGCTTGCACATATTGTGACGAGTGAAAAATACCAATCGTTGCTATCGTGGCAACCAATAGACACGCTCGGGGAGGAGGGTGGTCGGGATACTTTCTTTTATTATCTCTCTGGCGACGCTGGCAGTTTTATCTCTTATACGTTAGCAGCAGATTGAGCGCTCTGCCGTTGCTGCCTACGGTCTGTTAATCAGTCAGTTCAAGCAGGGCGAATGAGTTCAGAGGGCCTAGTGGGACTGCTCATAATTAATTATTCCCCACACCAACAAACACACAGCGTGACTGGAACTTTAAAGCCAATTGCAGTGATTACGGAGGCTAATGATATTAAAAGCCAAATTAAGAGATGAGAGAGTACTGCAGTGTAGCCAATGAGAAAGAAGGGCTTGTTTGTGTTTGACCCTCTCCTCCAATCAATCTAATTCATCATTGAAAGCATTAGACAGAGAGAGTGCGAAATTGAAATGGCTGCTAATTGTTTCTTTTGTCAAATAGCTCATTGTCATGCTAATTCTGATATATTAGCAGAGAGTGAGGGTGGCGTGAACCAAAAGTTAAACGTAAACCATTTCTCACCTACTAACGAGAAGTGAGTTCAATTAAATATTGCAATCGTTATATTTTCATATTTTTCTGAAAGCAGTAGAGCCTAATATGTACTTGTTTTCAAATATTATGCACAGTGAAATGAATGTATCAAAGCTCTGGCTGTATCTTAACTGTACCATGTGACCTTAAAATTAACATGAAATAATTGAGCCTATTTATTTTTGAATGCATGTTCCTGAGCTGTTTGTTAATGAATCATGGAAAACTGTCTTCATACACATGTGTAAGCAGCGTGATGCAACACGACAGACTTTAGCTGTTGCAGTGTGGTGCGACTCGTCATCTGGTGTAGACACGATGATAGTCTTTATGCAAAATCAAATTACTTGCTCTTTCTTTCAGACTTCTTTTCTGATGATGGGTAATGGATAATTATCAGAACACCTTGATTAGCTGGTTCAGGTGTGTTTGATTGGGGTTGGAGCTGAAATCTGCAGGATGGTAGCTCTCCAGGACCCCTGCTCTAGTGTGTAACGTTGAATAAAAGCACTTTTTTTTCTCATTGAGAACGTTTACATGGACAACAATATTCCGGATATATAAAATACTCTGATTAAGAATCTACCAAGTAAACAGATTTTTGATAACCTTAATCTGGCTAAAGTCATACTCGAAGTAAACACAAATCGAATTAAAATATGTGGAGGATTCCTATTTTAGTCGCATTATCAAAGTGCAGTATAGACATGTACACACATTAATCACACTATTACCGTCACGAAGGACCTTTCTCTGCATTTTGTGACAGGATACACACATGGCAGTGGTCAACCGTTTGACGGCAAACCAAAGAGCATGGCTTCAACAACGCTGTCGTCTGTTTGCATGTATAGTATTACAAATCATTAACTGCACTTGAAGCTTTCGTAAAATTACAAATATGGAATCTTAACGAAGACAAACTGTTTATACGTGAAATTCTGGAGGGGACGTCGGATGGCGTCTCGTGGGGATGTAATGACGTGTACCATTTAATCGACTTTTGTTCTACAACATGTAAAATGGGAACATGAAAGAAATACTGTAAAAGCAACTCATGTAAACACCTTAATCGTAATATTGTCTTGTTGAGAATAAGGTAAATAATTAGATAACTGATGTTCATGTAAACGTAATCACTGACTACGTTTACATGCTCACTTATAATAAGATTATTTCCAATAATCAGAGTTATGGCATTATGATGTTTACATGTCGAGCAAAGCTCTTCACTCCAGTTTACATGTAATTTCCATTATTTGTATTATTCAATAAAAATTGTGGTTATTTTTTACCGCCATTATTCACATACCCCACTGCACAGCACAAATGATGGACTCCAAAAAAGTATGTGTGTTACTGGTCGGTGTTTTAATTTATTTACGTCTAATGCAAAACACTTTTGTATGGTTGTATTTCATGCTTTTTCAGCGCCATAGAAATGTGATGGCAATTCACCACAGAAATGCATTGCTTTCTTCGGTCATACTTTATATTAGGTGGCCTTAACTACTATGGACTTGCATCAAAAAATAAGTACAATGTACTTATTGTGGTCATATTGTATTGTAAAACACTTTTCCTGCTATTGATGTGGGATACGGGTTAGGGACAGGTTTGGTGTTATGGGTAGGCTTAAGGGTGGGTTAAGGTGTGAGGGATGGGTCAACAGTGTAATTATAAATGTAATTACAGAAATTAATTACAGATGTAACTACATATAGGTATTTTAAAAAATAGAAGTACAATGTAAAAATATGTATGTACACAATAAGTGCATTGTATCAAATGATTAATTTAAATGCAAGTACATAGTAGTTAAGGCCACCTAATATAAAGTGGGACCCTTCTTCCCCACCATCGTTTCTAATCTGCATATTACTGCAGGTGTGTGTCACATCATCCATGTATGTCATGAGCACATGCGCACTTTATACAAGCAGCAACTGTAACTGCTTTTATAAAGTGTGTTATCTTAAACTGATATTTGTTCTGTTGATATATCATGAGACTTAATTAAAACTACCATTACAATTATGAAGCTTTTTTTGAAGCACTCCTGATAGCATTATTAAATCTTTTAGATTTGTGTTAAGCAGTCAAATACGGTTTTAATATCTAGGCTTCTCAGACATGTCCACACAGGATTACGCTATTGACTTTCCTACTTAGTAATCAAACTAGTGGACATTTTGACTGTTCTAGGATGGATTTAAAGATGCCTCAAGTCCTGCATCTAGAGCTAGATTTTCCAGATCAGGTGATTGACACACTATCCAGGTGTGTGTTGTCCTCGACCGGGTGTCACATTACCCAAGGCCACCACAGCATGAGGGCTGTCTAACAAGTCAGAGCTGGCTTTCACTAACCAATTCAGAAAGTGTTACTGAGACCTGTTACAAAGACTGTAATTTGACCAATTAGCCCTGTGGCTAGCACACTGCTGTTTGGTCAGGAAATAAAGCTGACCTGCTGTCATGTTAATCGAACCATTAAAGCTTGTGGGATTGCAGGGATGAGGTGAACGGAAGAAATGACCCCTCACAATATTGCATTTGTGCTGTGCTGGTTGCAATTTGTGTAGCGGCTCTGCTTCTACAAGCTGCTCAAGTGTTATTGCATCGTTTGTCAATGTTTGGAAGTGTCCGAACTTCCAGAATCACGCCAAGCTGTGTTGATCCAGCATCAGACTCGTGGACTGCTCATCTGTCAGTCTGAAAGGCAAACAGTGAGCTCTTGAACCAGGACAGGCAGGATTTAGTGGAGGGTAGAGCGAGTTTGGCCGGGTATCAGTCGGGCAAAGTTGCATATTTGGCCTGCTGCATTTCTGTCTATTTTCGGTGGCTCTGACTCACAGTGTCCCATGGTTACCAAACACACAAGAGGCCAATGAGGTTTTGGCTGGCCAATTACCATAGCAGTGATGGAGTGGGGGGAAATGAAGAGAACAACAAGAGCTAGCAAAAAATGGACAGGGGAGAGAGGGGGTATCGAGGGCACCGTCAGGATGCCAAACCTAGCTTATTATCATGCAAGGGACTCTGTAATCTCGGCTGCCTTCTCCCTGTCTGTTTATCTGGTCTGAGACTGACTCGTCTCCTGCAGTTCTGGGCTTTGAGTGCAATGGTGTCCGCCAGGATTTGGTGCCTACTGCGCCAGACTGCCCAGTGGCCCTGCCAGAACTGCTCCTCTGTTTACAACAGATAGGAAGTGCTCATTAGAGGGCTCATAAGTCATTTATGACTGCAGAGATTTTTATTATCTGGTGAGGGACTCACTTTCAACACATTGACACAATATTCGGTGGTGTATTTGCACCAAGCAATGGCATATTTCTAACATGCTGAAACTGCTGAACAAGGTCTCTAGTTTCATTTCTTTCATTTTCTGATTTTAATTGTTTAATTGTATATTTGTCACTTGTTATTTAAAAGGGAACTCTATTTACATGTCTCGTTCAAGTCAGATTACAAAATTATTCTGGTGAAAGGAATGGAATATGACAGGCAAACGATAAAGATGACAGTTCCTGGTTTTGAGAAAGCTCTTTCTTATCGCTCTCTTAAACTGATATCGAGTTTTCCAGTGAGTTTGTAGAATAGCTTTGACATCCTCAATGCAGAGGTTACGCCATATCCCTCAGATATTGTTTTGGAGACGGGGGGAATATAATGCCATTTAGACAAATGAAAGGGCGGCCAGGAGACTTGGCATTCAACAGCGGAGACTGTATCCTGTGGGCTGGGGGAGACCGCAAATTCCTCATAGGATTACAGGATTAGGAATCTGAAAGGTGATGCAGTTTCTCACAGATGGGGGAAATAAAAAGGACAAGGTTGGCAGAGGAGCGATCCCTCATTAATGTCTGCTTCCCTTTAATTAAAAACTACTGATTGAATGATATTGGAGAGGATTAGGCTGAGGGATGACTCCTGAAACACACTCGCACACATGCGAGTCTTCCCGTAGCACGCTGGGAAATCTTAGGTGAGGGCTGTGCACGGCAGATAAAAGTCTTGCCTGCCTGGCTCTTTCAAGAGCCGTTGAGGACTTAAGTGATGCATTACTCTTGGCTGATTAGAGAAGGAACAAAAAAAGCGCTTCCAAATAGTGTGAGAGGTTGGCAGGTCACCATTATAAGGTTTGCCAATGGACTGCATAATTGTCTTTTGTCATTTAACCTGTCAAAGGTAGCTCCTGTGGTTCTCAAATTGGTTTTAAGAGCAATAAATTAAAAGGACAACAAGACTACAGTTCTCCTTCTGCCAGATAAATCTCTGCTTTTTTAGTTTTTTCCCTGCATGTTTGGCACTACTATTCATAAAACACTGGAGAACAGGAAAATTAGGGGGTGATGAGAGAGAAACAGAATTGGGAAATGTTACAAGCCAGGTTTGAGTTCCCATTGCCAGGCTCAATAGGTCAGAGCACATGTACTAGCTAACATGTATTAGCACATTAGAACACCTTAGAAACCATTAAGGATTGTCCTGAAAGTGACCCACAACACCCTTGCACTGTGGTGGCAAGTGTTAAAAGGACAAGTGCCAGCCAAAATATAGTTGTTTTTTGTTTACAAGATTTTCAATCATCAGTTAAGTCATTATTTAATCATACCTAAAGTGACTAAAATTTTACATCAAGCAAGACATGCCATCATAAGTGTAATCTGCTTTTTATCTGTTATATTTTGTTCGGCTCAGTTCATCTCACTTTCACTGTTGTTTGGAGACAGGTCTTTCATCACTCCAGAATGTCATCTTTCAAGGGCACTTACATAAACTCTTCTAAACTCTTTTCCCACATTTGTCTTTCCATGCATTTCTTTGGTTTATGTAAGAAATCCTTTCATTGGCTGTGCTCTGACTCAAACAAACCACACTCCAGGAGACTAAATTATCTTCTACTGATGTAATCAGATGTGCGAGTGCCACTGCCAAAGTAGCAACTTATTCCTACAACTTTCTTTTAAAGCTCTTTAAACTTTAAACATTTAAAGACACTTTGCACAGTGGTTCTTAGCAGTTTTTTTATTCTCTGTTTTTCATCTTTAATTTAATGCCGTAACATATATAGGCACAAGCAGTGTTTTCTAAAAGTGCATTTTGCATTTGGTCTTTTTTGTCTCTTTCCTGTTGTGAGCATGTTGAAAACACTGGGACCCCAGATGTAAACTAATCTGAAACCGCAGCATAGACTGTCTTAGCCTCAGCTGCAGAGCTCTGAAATGGAAGTTGACCTGCTGAAAAACAAAACTGTGGTTAAACTTCATTACCGCCTGTCGCTGTTGGCTTTGAAAACAGGATGGCTTTACAGAACATATCCTAGTATCAAGTGCTGATCTTGCAATACGTTATTTCTAACAGACCAAACCACAAGTCTCAAAGGCTTGCACAATAGTGCACAGTATTATATGCTTTCAGTAGGTGTGGCCCACAAGCTGAGAACTTGGCAGCAAAACAGTAGTTGTTATCAGTAACAACTTGTAGGTTCCTAGTTAAAGTTTTTTTATATGGGGTGTGAATGTTTCTCTGTAAAGTTACCTAGTGTAAGAATATGAAGAGCATTTGAATGCTTATATAATGTTGACCATAATGTTGTTATATTTTCTAAATTCTTTCTTTTGTCTTTCATTTTCAGACCTACGAGAGGCATTATAAACTTGTGGATAAAACTGACAATGTGATGATGGATAATGCGAAACCAAAGCATGAGTCTAAAAGCAGTGACATTCTCCACCTTGACTGGACAAAGCCGTTGGATACTGTTGAAGATGCAGCATCCCAAGAACAACACAGGACAGAACCAGAATCAAAACGAGAATCAGCGTGCACCAACAAGAGCCCTTTGTCAGAACCCAACACCCCATTCTCAAAATCCCAAGTTAAAAAGGTCACAGACAGTTCATCTGGAAGTCTCTTTGCTTCTGCCATGTCTTCCCCAAGCATTGACTCGCTAGCATCATCTCCTGTTGATATAGTAATGAGTCCCCCAGCTGACTCTAGTCTGTTCTCTTTTAGTAAAGACAGAGGTTTGCAGGAAGTCACTGAGCAAGTTTTTGGGAACATCAAACGTAAATATGGAAGAAAAGACCCAATAAAGACCACACATAGTTTAGGCCTTCAGTGGGCCAAAAAGATGGACGGAGATACTGAAAACCAAGATAGTGCTAAGGAGAAACAAGCATACAACACTGATAAAAGTGAATTTGAGACCGAGGAGGCTGAGAAAGCAAGCAATAGACCAGATGATGATAATAAGACCTCAAGCTGTGGCATTCATCATGCAGATGAATCTAGAAGTAAAAAGCGAAGAAACAGAAAAGTAGGTAACAACTTGTTATCTGATGCACAAACCACACAGCAAGCTGAGAAGACTGATAAAACTGACCAAGGGAGCACAAAACATAAATTTACAAAGAAAATAGAATTCAGTGCACCAAAACAATTTGGTGTAAATTTACAGGAGAGTGAGGAAGAGAGTGCTGAGACGATGACTGATGATGTTGAGATGTTTCAGAAGAGGCAGAGGAAAACATCAGCTGGGAGACAGAGATTAGTGATTGATGCCGACAAGCAAACAGAGGGTAGGCAATCAAAGGTCAAGGACAGGTGGTCTTATTTAAAGTCTCAGAACTCCTCTCCTCATAAAGACTTGAATCAATCTCTGTCCATTGAAGAGCCACCCTCTGCCTTCCCCATTACCCCATCCAGCCCACTCTACACAAACACAAACAGTTTGACAGTCATTACCCCAGTCAAGAAGAAACGTGGCCGGCCCAAAAAACAGCCGTTACTTACTGTGGAGACAATTCATGAAGGAACTGCAACAAGCCCCGTTAGCCCTATCGCCCAAGATTCATCCAGCACTTCAAAAAGGAGAAAGAAGCATAATATGTCGAAATTGGTGCAGTTGGCCTTCAACAAATCTCCTCCTGCACAGCAGTTAAAACTCAAGAAATCAGGTCAAGAAGGTGTCCTTAAAAAGACGGCAACTAAGAAAATGAAACTGGTTAAGATGCAGAGCATTTTGAATGAGCTTTTGACTACTTCTAGTCCTGTCAATCTTGCCTTGAACTCCAGTGTTCCGGTTTCAAATGCCATGTCGACTGTGGCATCGACAATCGAGGCCCGTTTTGGCAAGCAAATCAATGTCAGCAAGCGTGGGACTATTTACATAGGCAAAAAGCGGGGAAGGAAGCCCAGAATCGATCTTCATACCCAGCAAAATGAGCACAAAGCCAGTGATAAGCACCCGTGGCCTATTTCCAGTCCATTTGAGAACCCTCTAGTGCCTTCTAATACATCATCCACAACCGGAATGCCTTCTCCCAGGGTCATGCATTCTTTTTCTTCTCACTCTGCAGCAGGTGGGATGGCTCACCCTGCCACCATGGATACCAGCCAGCATGACCTGAAGACAATGCCAAATCTACAGCCTATCAGTGCATTGCCCACGAAAATGCATAAGGGCTTGCTTAGTAGTAACTGGAAGTTGTCTCCCCCGAGACTAATGGCCAACTCACCATCCCACCTGTCTGAAGTGGCTTCCATCAAAGAAGTCACCCTATCTCCAGTTAGCGAGTCTCACAGTGAAGAGACAATCCCTAGCGATAGTGGAATTGGCACCGACAACAACAGCACATCCGACCAGACTGAGAAAGGCCCGGCATCTCGCCGGAGATACTCATTTGATCTTTGCAGTTTTGATGCCGCTGAGACCGCTGTTTTAGAAGCAAAGAGCAAAGCAGCGAGGGGGCACTACCAGAAGCACGTGACTGGAGTAGTTGTGGAAAATTTCTTCGCTCAGGAGAGCCTGAAGAAGCAGAAACATCGGAGGAAACGCAAGGCCCTCCAGAGCCGGGATGACCTGCAGTTTATGGCTGACCTGGAGGAGCTGGTTAGCAAATTCCAGGTCTTCCGAATCGCCCACCGCAGCTTCAAGTTCTACCATGAAAATTCCTATCCCAGCATATTCCGTCTCAACTTTGACCAATGCTATCCTATGCATTACTATCCCTACGACCCTGTGCACTATCTTCGCAGGAGCTCCGATAAGTCAAAAAGGAGGCGTGGTCGGCCAGCCAAGTCAAACGAGCCAATATCAAAGATGCCTTTTATTCAAGGGTTTGGCTGCCCAGTGCCTGGTGGCAATTACTATGCACCCTACGCGATGCCTTACACATCCATGCCTCTTGCCACTAGTATGGTAAACATGGGCTATTACGGTCAGTACTCTTCACCCTTGTACTTATCTCACGCACTTGGACCTTCAGCCTCTCCTCTCATGAGGCCACCAGTTCCTCCACCAAAGTTCTACCCTGGTGTGTCCTCTAGTCTCGCTGCTCCTAGCAGACATCGAGCGAAGAATATGCCACATGAGATGCCTTCATCTAGAATGACTGACTCCCATCACCCTTCAAGCAGCTGTATGGAAAGTGTCTGTCTCCACAAACGCAAGCACAAGCACAAGTACAAACACAAAGAGGATCAGTACATCCCACAGAGGGAGGACCTCGGCGGGCTCTTCAGTGGAACCCAGAGCCCTGCCTTCCTGAACCTCTTGAACGAGAGACTTGAGAAGAACTCTCTGTCCAAACTGAAGGACAAGCAAAGAGGCAAGCAAAGCACAGATGCTTCACCAAAAGCTTCCAGGAACTGCTTTGAAGTAGACACGCTCTCATTATCCTTATCTGACTCTCAGCATTGTAAACGCATTCGAGGAGAGACACTGAACAACTTCCTGAACATCTGCTCTAGACAACCGCACGAGCGCCTGCGAGACAGCCTGGACCAGTCGCTGGACTTGTTCAAGAGGCAGCACTTGGGGGATGATGATTCTAGCGTTCACATCAGGAGGCATGGCTTGGATGATTTTGCAGCATACAGAGAAGGAAGCATGGCATCTTTCCAAGGAGGCAGAGAAGAGAGGGCCGAGCAGATATACCAGTGCTCCAACAGAGCTATAGCAGGTAAAAAACAAACAAACAAACAAAAATCAATTATACATACAGTTGTGGTCAGAATTATTGGAACCCTTGGTAAATATGATCAAAGAAGACTGAAAATTAACCTGCTTTGTTAATCCTTTTGATCTTTTATTTAAAAAAAATCACAAAAAGCTAACCTTTCATTGGATAATAAGAATTTAAAATGGGGGGAAATATCATTATGAAATAAATGTTTTTCTCAAACACACGTTGGACACAATTATTGGCACCTTTTTATTCAATACTTTTTGAAACCTCCATTTGTCAGTTTAACAGCTCTAAATCTTCTCCTATAATGCCTGATGAGGTTAGAGAACACCTGACAAGAGATCAGAGACCATTCCTTCATCCAGAATCACTCCAGATCCTTTAGATTCACAGCTCCATGACGGTGCTTCTTCTCTTCAGTTCACCTCACTCATTTTCTACAGGGTTCAGGTCAGAGGACTGGAATGGCCAGCAGAAGCTTGGTTTTGTGCTCAGTGACCCATTTTTGTGTTGTTTTTGAGGTTTGTGTTTGGATTATTGTACGGTTGGAAGATCCAAACATGGCCCATTATAAGATTTCTAATAGAATCAGTCACTTATTGATTTTTTATCTGTTGGTATTTGATAGAATCCATGATGCCATGTGTCTGAACAAGATGTCCAGGACCTCCAGCAGAAATATAGGCCCACAACATCACAAATACAGCAGTATATTTCATTGTACACATGGGGTACTTTTTATCCCTGTGTTCACCAAACCCATCTTGAGTGTTTGCTGCTAAAAAGCTCATTTTTTTAGTTTCATCTGACCATAGAAGCCAGTCCCATTTGAAGTGCCAGTCCTGTCTGATAACTGAATATGCTGGAGATTGTTTTTGGATGAGTGAGGAGAATTTTTCTTGAAATCCTCCCAAACAACATGTGGTGATGTAGGGGCTGTTTGACAATTTTTTTTAAGGTTTTCTGACCCCGAGACTCAACTATTTTCTGCAATTCTCCAGCTGTGATCCTTGAAGAGTCTTTAGCCACTCAAACTCTCCTTCTCACCGTGCATTAGGACGATATAGACACACGTCCTCTTCCAGGCAGTTTCATTACATTTTCTGTTGATTGGAAATTCTTAATTATTGCCCTGATGGTGGAAATGGGGATTTTCACTGCTCTATCTCTTTTCTTAAAGCCACTTCACTAATTTGTGAAGCTCAATTTTCTTTTGCTGCACATCAGAAATATATTCTTTGTTTTTTCTCATTGTGATGGATGATTAAGGGAATTTGGGCTTTGTTTTCCCTCCTGTTTATATTTCTGTGAAACAGGAAGCCATGGCTGGATAATTTCATGTTCATTATCACCCTAGAGTGCTCAAAATTGTGAATATGAATGGGAGTATACTTCAGAGATATTTTACTCTTAAGAATTTCTAGGGGTGCCAATAATTGTGTCCAACGTGTGTTTGAGAAAAACATTTATTTCATAATGATATTTCCCCCCATTTTAAATTCTTATTATCCAATGAAAGGTTAGCTTTTTGTGAATTTTTTAAATAAAAGATCAAAAGGATTAACAAAGCAGGTTAATTTTCACAGTCTTCTTTGATCATATTTACCAAGGGTTCCAATAATTCTGACCACAACTGTACATATATATATATATATATATATATATGTATATGTGTATATGTATATGTGTATATATATATGTGTATATGTATGTATATATATATATGTATATGTATATTAGGGCTGTATACCTTGGAGAACCTGGCGATACGATACATACCTCGATACACAGGTCACGATTCGATACGTACCTCGATACAGAGTTGTCTCGATACGATTTGATACAATGTGACACGATTCGATACGATTCAATAAAAATACATGGGCCAGAGCCAATTAGTTAATGCTGAACACATTTACTCAACAAACAGAACTCTGCATTTTTCTTCAATTTAATGAAGACAAAAGTGCATTATAACAAAGTGCATTTTGCTTAAATATTTGCAACTTTAAGTGCTCTGATTAATTGTACACAAATTGTATTAATCTGGAAATTACCACAAGTCAACATTTAACTTTCCAAGGGTACAGTCTGAGCTCACACAAGCACAAAAAACTTCTTATTAAATCTTCTTATAATTCTTTTTTGTGACACCATGTACTGCCATAACATATTTCACTATGAAATCACTTAAAGGTGCCATAGAATGCATTGATACAGTATTTTAAATTGTTCTCTGATATCTACACAGAAGGTATGTGGCTTAGGTAAGGGCAAAAAATCTCCAGAAACGATTTTACATGTCCATTTACAACCCTAGGATTTCTCCCTAGAATGAAACGGTCTGTTATTGGCTTATTTGGCAGGGTCATGAATAATAATGAGCTCTGCTCTGATTGGCTGTTTCACAGTACGGCTCATCAGCAAGAAGGAAGCACAGGGAGGAAAATATATATTTAAATACTTTCTCGCAGTTATATCGTCGGGTAATTATACTGTATTATAAAACGCGGGCATCAGGGAGCCGTTATTAATATGCGAGGCATTGAAACTGCTTTTGAACGATCCATCGATCGCGTTATAGTTCACTTTCAAGAGACGCGATCACACAAACTATGTTTACATTATGGAGCAACAGTACTTACCACACATTTCACAAGATCAGATGCTTGTCAGTGGTGCTCAGGATCTGTAAGTCATTCGCCATCATCCTCATCTCTCCTTACTGAGAGTGAAATCGTATGTACTGTAACAGGCTACCGCTAGCAAGGAGCTAACCATGTCCCTTTAGTGGCTCGCGTTATTTGCTTTCTGTGCCTTTCTGAATACAGACACCAACCCATCCCTGCACTTCACACCCCCTGCACGGCCTGGAACATAACATTTATTTTGTTATTTTCGCTGTTGTCCGCGCTTGTATATTTACAATACCTGCAGAGCTTCTGATGGTTCGGCCGGCTTAGAACAAGGGCGGGTTTATGCAAATGTTGGGGGCGTAGTGATCCTGACTGTTGCGTCACAGTCGGTGTTATGTTCTGATTCGCCTGTTTTTCAGTGGTCTTTTTTAATCACGAGATTTACATATGAAGGAGAAAACTATGGTGTTTGAGGCTCACTGTATGTCATTTCCATGTACAGAACTGTTATTATTTAAATATGCCAGGGTAAAGACAGTTTTTCATTCTATGGCACCTTTAAATGCTACATCTTGCTTTAACATTTTCCATGAGTTTTTTTGAAACTCGCGGGCGCCGCTGCGCCCCCTAATGGCTGGGCGGAGTATCGATACTAAAGGCTAGAATATCGATACTGTATCTTTTTTTATTATATCGGTATGCATCTAAGAATCGATATTTTGAGCACACCCCTTATGTATGTATATATATATATATATATATATATATATATATATATATATATATATATATATATATATATATATAAAAATACAAATGCAAGATCAATACAAGACATTGATTCACTTATTCTTTTGTTACCGCACAGTGATTAATTTGATACAAATTAAATTATGTTCTGCTTTTAAGTACATATGTGCTTTCTGAACACTTTGTATGCTGTTCTCAGTACATCTGGCAAGCAAAGTGTAATGCATGGATGGAGACAACTATAATTCACAAATTTCTCTTTCCTCCCTTTTCACCCCTGCCTGCCTGCCTGCCAATGGTTTTTTTCCTGAGATATATTATTCACACGTTTTGATTTATATTCTACAGACATGCAATAAAAAAACCTTGCCTCTTGTTAAAAGAGCTGGAGAGAAGCCAGAGGTTTAATGAATCCAGTCTACTCCACTGAAGGGGAATTGCAAGCCCTAGGCACAGTTAGATTACATTTTCACTCCCCTAGGGGAACTATGAGGATGACTCACATTCTGCCTGCTACCACCCACCTCCATGAATTAACTCGATGCTTCAAAGAGCTAGTTTGTTGTACTTAAACAGAGAAATATGACATACATCCCACCTAAGTGTACATCTGTGTTGATTTCAAAGAACAGATTTAGATAAGCATGTTTTGACAGAATTGCTTTTTTATGGCAGTCACATTTTTTGCCAGTGGCACTGTAGCTAGCATGCAGTAAATTGCAGCAAAATTGGGGTTTTATATGCTCAAATTTGCATTTAAGGTCACATCTCATTTACGATTAATTAGTTCTATTTGCTACAGATTCACGGCATGATGACAGCACCTTTTTTATAATAAGGCTATTAATCATTATGATGGGAGTATCTAGTTCGGAGCAGATGTTTTTCCATAAAAGCATTATATCATGTTGCCTAACTTTACTATGTCCCAATCAAAGCTACAAAACAATCAATGTAACATGTATGGTGTATATAGATAGATAGATAGATAGATAGATAGATAGATAGATGGATAGATTGAACACACATGATTTTAATTTTAGCAATTAATTGTGTCTGGGTTCTCATAGGTACATTCCACAAAGAATAAGGTGATGCAAAATGCTAAATAAACATCTTCATTAGAAACATCCCCCTCTGGATGATGGGTTTTCAGGCAGGTCTGCTCCCACATTTGCTTAACATAGATTTCATGTATTAAATGAGTAGCTTGCCTTGAAAGTCGACTAGAGAATTTGCAGGGGCAAAAAATGTGATCTTACACCACTGTATTTTTTTGTAAATCTCTTACCTTTGAACTGTGGAATTCGGTTGCCATGGCAACAGGAAGTAGGCCTCCACTACCGTGTAGAGCGGAGCTGTGGGGACAGCAGTGAGGCAAGTCCATAAATTGCTGCCTCTAATGAAAACATTGTGCACAGGATGCAGGTAGAGATTTCAGGGAATAAATGAGTTGTGACACTCCCTTTGAAAATGAATGTCTCTGTCCAATGATTTGTTGGCACTTGGGAAGACTCTGCAAGTTTCCCAGTGATAAACTGAGGCCAGAGAGGGAAGAGCTCATGTTTAGTCAGACACACATTTTACTTTATTGAAACCAAATGGGCTCAAGGAGCCCATGCACAGCTGGTTAGTGACCCATGCACACATTTTTTGTTTGTTTTGTTTTAACTTGCATCCAAAATAGCCCTGGTGTGCTTCAATTGAATAATATTCATTGCTTAAACTGAAATGCATTGTTTAGAAGGTGTGGTTGCTGTTTGATTTAACGATGCTCTTAAATGCTAAATAAGAGATTTGATGATGGATTATGAATTATTATGGCGCATATCCTGTTTTTGGGTTTGCACAGGTGCACTCTTAAGACAGTCTTAAGAGAAACCTGGAAATGCATAGAACGCCCCTGATCTCGAACATCTTCCACAATTACAGCTCTTGTTTGTTTTCATGGAAACCTACCAGATGGAGTGGCAATCAACAAGAAAAGAGAAAAAGAGACCTCTCCAGAGATATGAAAAGAGTGCAGGAGAGATCTTAGATGTGGAACACACATTTTAGGCAGCTTTAGGCTGTCTGAACTCATTTCAAACGAGGCTGCCAGAAACCCAGCATTTCCTCTGGTCTGGGCTTCCTTCCAAAGCTCCAATGTGAAGTGTAGAGGCAGTAAATTAATCACAAATGTATCTGAGGCCTCATAGTTTATTACTCACATTTACAGACGCATCTATTCATTGTGAATGCGAGCACCGACTACATTCACTGATAGACTGATAAGTGGGAGGTTCCTGATGTTTCCTTATTATGTGCATAGATGCAGTTATCCACATGTCAAGTGTTAAGTGAGCTGTTGTTTCACATGCTTCTCCTCTCGTGGGGCATTTTTCACGTGTTCGCTTATTAACGCTTCGCTCTGTTTGACTGACAGCCGATAATGATAAACGGCATGACTCAACAAGCTTGACTGTATCAATTGCTATCAGATTTGTATATACAGGAATATTTATACACCAGTTAATACAAATTAGAGTGTTGACACATTGGATTGTCACATCGTTAAGCACAGAAGAAAGTTAGTCTCTCTCGGTCTGGCTTCATACGTCATGACTCACTCTGGGGTCTTGAGTTTACTTTAGAAATATCACTGCTTCAGCTAGCGAGATGATGTGCAAATCAATTATATTATAACAAACGACTGGCCAAATGTTTACCAGACTGGCTTAGCACATTTTTCACAATCAGTGTCTCATTGTAGCCAGGGATGGGAACCATAAAGAATTTCATTATTCCAGTTTTGATTCCTCTTTAACGATTCCAGTTCCTTAATAGTTCTGTTAATGATTCTTTTAGTACTTTTAGGGACTAAATATTTGGGACAAAGAAATGCAATTCTGTTGCCAAATGACGATATAATTGTAATAAATTATTTTTCAAATGTTTTTGTACAAGGACTTTTTAATGACTTTTTAGTATTAATGCAGTCCAAATATTGGCCTTAAAGGGATAGTTTACCCAAAAATGAAAATGATTTTATTAATTACTCACCCTCATGTTGTTACAAACCCGTAAGACCTTTGTTCATCTTCATATTTTTGATTAAATCCCAGACTTTCTGTCCCTCTATAGACAGCAAAACAACTGAAACGCTCAAGGCCCAGAAAGGCAGTAAGGACATCATTAAAATGTTGCAATGAAGCTGTTGTTATGTGTTGCTGTCTATGGAGGATCAGAAGGCTCTTGGATTTCATCAAAAATATCTTAATTTGTGTTCCAAAGATTAATGGAGGTCTTGCAGGTTCGGAACGACATGATGGTGAGTAATTTATGACAGAATTTTCATTTTTGGATGAATTATCCCTTTAAGGACTCACTGTCAAATAAACAACAAATTACCGATTAAAATCTCGCAGGTAGTTCTCATTCATTAGAGCAATTTATTTGGGAGTCACTCACAACTGTGCTGTATATTTTGTGCAGTATTAGCGATGTTGCTGTGACACTGAATACACTGAATACTGAGTGCAGGAAACCTGGTCAACTCAAGTGTTTTATTTTGTCATTCCAGAAGCAAAGACCGTTATTGAAACCAAACAGTCAGTCGTTTAGTTCTACTGTTGTGTTTAAAGCAGAAGTGTTTCTGTGTAGCTTGTCATTCTCATTGATTTCTTTTGTCCTTTCCCCTCCAGATCCTAGTCCCTACAAGAGGAGGCACAAGCACAAAGAAGTGGAAGAGATCCAGTGTGACATGCGAAAAATGTGTGCCTTCTCCAAGATCCTCACCACCAAGAAGAACCTGGATCACGTCAACAAAATTTTGAAAGTCAAGAGGCTTCAAAGGCAGGCCAAGACAGGGAATAACATGGTAAAGAGACGCAGAGGGAGGCCGAGGAAGCAGCCGCTTTCTCTCGAGGAGGGATTACTGGGTCAGATGCCAGTTCTAGAAAAGTGCGTGAATCTTCCTGGGAAGAAGAATCTTCACACCGGTCTGGTTCCTGCTCAACTTGAGTTCTCCAATCACGACTCCATCACAGACGCCATCGAGTCAGTGGTACACATGGCCAGATCCCAATCCAACATGCAATCCACGCAAGGAGGCAAGCACTGGCACAAAGTTCAGCCAGAGCTCCAAATCGAGCGGCCAAACCGCAAAGGAAGAGGGAACAAGAGAGGAAGCTACTCTCACCTCACATTAGAGAATTCATGACGGTGCACTGTGAGTTAGCCTTGTGCTTGGGTCCTTGTATCGGTTTTTTTATATTTTTATTTTTTATTTTGATCTGATTTCTACTGACACATTTTAATGGGCATTCGCTGAGAATTTGGATCACGGTTGTGATCTTAAAGCTCCGCTTTCGGTTTGTACGATTCTATCACATACTTTTTTATTGGTCTCAAGGAGACAAACTGAACTTTTACTCTCCCAAAGCCCATTACCATGAGGACGTTGAAACTATGGCTTTAGCCATAATCTACCAGCACATGTAAATGAACTTCAATGACAGTCCTGTGCACTTTTTTCTTTCTCGTTTTTCGTTTCACTCAAGCACAAAGCACAGATCTTCTGGCAAAGGTTGATTTCAAACAACAGGTCACCGGTAACTCACTGCTAACACACATGCTTACATAGGCTTGCCTGCGCTCAGGTGTGTTTCAGGCATGAACTAATGGCAATACTTTTGGATGAAACCCTTTTCAGTGATGTTTTGATGGTTTTCAGTGATGTTTTGATGATCAGTTCACTGTACATAGAAAACATATTCTACTAACATTTCAAATTCAAAGTATTTTAGATCAACCTATAATGTCAGCATATCAAATCAAAAACCATATAAAGTTTGAAATGTTTTTTTTTGTTCTGTTTTTAACCAAATAGAAGTAGAAAGCTTGTTCAAATGGAAAAATAAAACCTATTTAGTCGTGTAATCTTAACGAAGTGGAATCACTGCAGATCGAAGGCTTGTTGAAGACACAGGACATCAAAACACATCCCAGTAGTCAATGAAAAATGCTACGGTTGCATTTAAAACCAACAAAGCACTTATTTCTTTTCTTTCTTCTTAGTAGGAACAAGTTTGAGTGGGCTGAAGTTGTACACAGTGTCAGAGTTGGTTTTTTCGCTTTAAATAATAGTGAGCATCTGGACAATATTTTCATGATCCGACTGGAAATCAAGGTTTTATTCAAATCGCCTTCTCCAGAGTCTCTTTCGAGAATGTGCCTGCTCTTGTTAACAAAACAATAATAGTATGTCTATAATACCTGTCAGTATTAGATATCCACATGACCAAAGTTTCAGTGTAGTCGTGTATCATAGAATAGATGGGTTTCAGTTTAGCTGCTCGTGTATATTACTATGAATGGTGTGGTGGTGTGCTTATTTGTCGATTAGTCTGTCGTTTGGATTGGAAAAATAAACCTGAATGTACGCTGAAGACTATTTAGGTGATCGTCCTGAGCATAGGACATCACAAACTAATCAGACACATGTCCTACGCTGTTTTAGATTCAAGATTTGGAATCAGGATAGATTTGAATGTGATCTTAATTTGAATAGCTTTCCACGTGTTAGTTTTTTCATATATGTGCCTTATGTTTGTCTATAAATCCATAACATGTTCAGGTACTAGAACACATAATGGCAAGATATCAGTCTAGAATGTACATACATATAATTAGCTGCCCTGGTTGTAATGTGTTTATCATTTCGGGCCACCTTCTACAGTATAACCGGCTTCATTTGAACTATATAAATCCATTTATATACACACATATACAGTTCAGTGACCAGACACCACATCTAGTGCACCTGAAGACGCTCGAAATATCTCCCTAACCAAACCCACGCAGGGTTTTTGACATGAATACATGCTTATTTACTATGCATCAGGTTGTTGCTGTGAATCCACTGACGCATAACTTTCTAGCATCGACTGCTTTGTAAGCTTTCTGTTAAATGAAGTGGTCTTACTGAAGTCTGAACAGTGCTAAAACTGACTATCATTTCTTTTGCAATTGTCTGGGGGGGGAATCGGCCTCTAAGCAGTGCAGCCTTAATCAAATGTTCATTTCGACAAGTTGTAGTCCCCTGTAATTAGTCTACCGTCTGTATTTTGCTGTATAGCTGCGTGAATCATGCCTAAGAATCATGTCAATATGTTGCACTCCCAGTTGTCCAAAGCAGGACGCATAGAGTGGCTGAAGATGCCATGAAGCATACTGTCCTCGTGATAACTCGCAGTCCATTGAAGCTAAAAGAAACAATATATGCCGGCAGCTATTTGCCTCAGCCAGTTGTACTGGACCTTTTGTAGGATGCGTTCATTTGCGCTAAACACCTGCGAACATTGCCAAAAATGTTGACCTTTTATTAGTGCTTTAAGCACCGAAAGCTATGTTTTCAAACAAAATGTACACCGTAGCAGTTTTCCGAAATAGGTTAGTCAAACATGGCTTTGGTAACAAGGCCTGGCAGCTCAAATTTGCTCGGCTTCTATGATTTTTAAATGCCAGATATATTTTCTCCACCAGCTGATAAGTGGTGCCTTGTGAAGTTCCGTGTATTTTTTTATGTTCCTGCTCCTAAGCGACTTTGTGTCGAGTAAACATTACCGAGGTCACCAAGAGAATGTCATCCACTCAAACGTAGTGTCGTATTTTAGTTTGTATTGCTATTAATGAAGTTATAATACAAGTGAAGTGTTAATCGAAAGTAATATTCCTAACAAGGACACAACAAATGCTCTTATCGCTCTCTAAATTCATACATATGGTGTTACGACCAGTTTGATTTCTGTATCTGCATGCTCTATTTGATTGTATGCATACAAATTTTGAAGAAGTATTGAATTTCGATTTGAATAAGATCTTATACATTGTTTGATATGTTTTTTTGTAATGGATTTTAAATTCATAAAGCATTTTGTACATTGTATGGATATTAAAAACAGCAAATAATGGACGTATATAGAAAAGAATAAATACTGATATACACAAACATATGCATTGTACATAGAATGTATGTATACGCATTCATGTTTTGTGTAACTGTATACAGACATGTTTATAAATACAAGTACTAGCCTGTACATATGTACATACATATAAGCTTGCATGTGTTTGGTCATGTTTGCCGTTCATGATCTTGTAGTTTTATTTTTTTTATTTCTTCTTTTTCTTACTGTAAAGCTCATTTGTGCAGCCATCTCCGGTGAGCAGTACTGAGCACTTAAAATACAGTCGATCTTGTTCATGTCATTCATTGTGCAAAAAAATAATAAATGAATTTATCGAGAGCTCAACTCTTTGCCTTTTTTGCATAGTTGTTGATATTCTAGTGACACTGAGCAAACTTTTTTATATTTTAGAATATTTAACACAGTCATTCAAAAGTTGGGGCCAGTGAGTTTTTTTTTTTTGAATGAATGAAAGAAAGAAATACTTATTTTTAGCACTGATGCATTCAACTGATCAGAAGTGACAATTTTTTGTAACAATGTGAAACTCTTTAATATTTCGAATAAATGCTTTTTGAAATTCATCAAACTTTATCAAATAAGTAGTGCTGTCAAACGATTAATCGTGTCTCATCTGAAATAAAAGTTTTTGTTTACATGTGTGTCTGTACTGTCTATATTTATTATGTATATATAAATACACGCATGCATGTATACATTTAAGAATTTTTTTTAAATATTAGATAAATTTAGATATAATACAAATGATATGAACATAAATATATACATGTGAATATGTAAATATTTTCAAAATATTATACTGTATGTGTGTGTATTTATATATACATAATAAATATACACAGTGCATACACTTATGTAAACAAAAAAAAACGTTTATTTAGGGTGTGATTAATTGTTTGAAAGCACTACAAATAAAACTTAAAAATGCACCGCTTCCACATAAATATTAAGCAGCTCAAATGTTTTCAATATAGAACTGTTCAAGTAGCAAATCAGCATATTAGAATTATTTCTGAAGGATCATGTGACACTGAAGACTGTCGAAAATTCAGCTTTGCCATCGCAAAAATAAATTACATTTTAAAATATATTCAAATAGAATATAGTTATTTCAAATTTTTATATTTTATCATTTTTTATCAAATAAATGCAGCCTCGGTGAGCATCTTCCTTTTAAAAAAACTAGACCAAATAAAATCAAATCTTAAAGTCAATCTATTGTATGGTAAATCAATTGTGATTTCTAAAAGTCCTCGTTTTCATCTGTATATGTTCCTTTTCTTACTGCTGAACTGCAAATTTACATTTAAAATTGAACGAACGGCGTATTAAAAATGCAGAACGTCAATATTTGCACACGTTTGCAGAGTTGTCTTCTGTACCTGTAATTGGTGTCAGTGTGCAGTTTAGGACAGGGAATCCCCGCTCAAGCTCTACACCTCATACAGTCCCTCTCACTGCATTATTACAGCACTGCATAGTAGAGATAAACGGATTGGCCCAAATCCCAGCCGTTGGTTGGTGAAGGCGAAGTGAAAAGCATCTAACCATAGGCCTGTGCCTCTGTAAAATTCCTGTTGCCATGGCAGCTGGGTGAACTGCCCAAATATTCCAGTGCTCCACTTGGCTTGAATAAAATGTCTGAAGTCAGGCTGGTGAACGCGTACTGCGTCTGCAACGCCGCAACATCTAGTCAATATTATGTGTTGTGCGGAAAATTTCAGACTGTAATTTCTGTTGAAAAGTCATAATTGTGCTTTGAAATAGAAAACAGATGACGGGGCTCTGGCTATTAGAGGTAATGGGGTGCAGATGATAACGAGGGCTGTTTGTGTGAATCGTGTTGTCGTGACTCATCTGTGGCACTACTGCTATGTGTCGCTCACAGCGTAGCCATGTTACCCCAAATTATGTGAGTTAGGACTTGACATAAAAGAGAAATAAACAAGCCAATGTCATCTGCTATTCCCTAACTGCACTTCACTGGATCTGCTTGCTGTCAGCATCTTGACATGGACCGTTCACATGCTGTAAAATGTCAGCTAGAATAAAATGTACACTACTAGGTACCTTCTTGACCAACTGCGCAATAAAATATAGAAAGCAATTATGAAAAAAAAAACTAAAAATGTTTTAATCCTCATTTCTTGGATGTTCAGTTTCATACTGGGGAGAAAAAAATTATTTCAAATTTCAATTATATATATATATATAAAATTATTATTACTTTAATACATTTTACATTTACCTGAAGTGTATTTTAAATTGGTAAATGTATTTTAGGTGCCCCTTGAAATACATTTTGTAATAATAATTATAATACATGTAATAATAATAAATACATAGTAATAATAATCACATTATCATTTAATTTTAATTATTTCTTTTCAATTATTGAATTATTTATTGGTTTGTTTTTGTAGTTTGAAATAACAGAGTCAGGAATCTATCAATTAAATTTAATTAATTATTTTATTTTATTGTTTTGCAGTATGAAATAAACGGAGTCAAGAAGTACCTCTAAATTAATTAATTATTTGTTTATTTGTTTATAAGTATCTATAAAAGAATTACTTAATTTGAATGAATTATTTTATTATTTATTTTTTATATATTTGTTTTTGCAGTATGAAATAAAACAGTAAGTCAAGAAGTATAAATGAATAATTAATTACATTTATTTATTTATTGCAGTATGAAATAAACAGAATGAGTCAGGATGGAAGTGTGTCTAAATAAAGGAATAATTCCAGTAAAATGGGGCTCTTTAACCGCGGATAGTCAAAGACTACTGGTTTACTGTTCAAATGATTTTGACCCATAGCCTCTCATTATTTGTATTTTTCTAGGCTGAAATGCTTTCAGATTTGATGGTTTGCACAGAAACAGGGCTACGTGAGTCCTCCTGCATGCGCATATTGCATCACACTGATTGAAAATCCCTGTAGAAAGCAGAAATATTCTATAGCAAATCACTTCCTCTCCATCTGCCTGTAATTACCTCAGCTTGAATGTAGCCTCCCCTCCCTCTTGACTCCCATCTACTATTATTCCTCAAAGCACCACTTACTATTTGGGTTGCGCTTCACAGTGTGCATATATGTCGCAGGACGCAAAGGATGCTATTCTTTATGATTGGCAACTGGCAGGGTAGCAGCTGCAGTTGCTACGGTGACAGCCTGACTTGCAGCAATTTGGATAGCGAATGAAGCTGTTAGTGTTTTGAGGACGACGTGATAAGGGTTTTAAAACACACTCACTCTGGAGCCCGTCAGCAGCCCCCTCACTCACCAGAGCAGAGGCAGAGTGTGATACTGTCTCTCTGTCCCCTGGGAAATCTTGATTTGTAGGGATGAATGCTTCAAAATCCCATGAAGACTGTTTTATACCACAGATAATGTGTGAAGATGAATGAAATTGAAAGGTGCATGTTCATGACAGAAATGAAATTGGCTGTCTTTGATAGTGTAAAGCTTGTTGATTCTCAAACTACCATATTAGACCCAAAACAGAGTTTATAAGGCTCACCATCAACCATTAATTTTTCATTCTTTCATCTAATATTTTTATTTAATAAGAAAGTCTGGGTATAATCCTGACTGACCGACAGGATTTAATGCTAGTCCTATAGTTCAATTATTTGTCTATAGTATGTATATTTAATGTATATTAACTTTATGCATATGAACTGTAATATACATCATACATTACGTATTATTATTAACTTTACAATATTAGTATACATTATATATTTATTAATAATATAAAAATATGAAATATTGGTATTTGATAATACTCCATTAGTATAATTAAATAATGTATTATTTTTAGTGTTTCAGGTTATATATTTTTATTAGTTTGTTTGTTTTATTTCTTATTATTTTCCTTTTGCACGTTCATGCCCAGCATTTCTAAAGGAATATTCTGGTTTCAATACAAGTAAAGCTCAAGTGACAGAATTTGAAGCTTACAGACAAATAATAATAATAATGATAATAATAATAAATTCTGTATTTTATTGGTTTTATTTTGTATTACATTTTATTGCTATTTCATATTTTAAAATAAATAAATATTCTCCCAATAATAGAATGTTAAATAATGTTAAATAAATAAAATATTATTATTTTTATGATTAATTATTAATTAAGCCAGTAAATTAAACTTATTACATAATAATAATATTAAAACAATATAATATAATAATAATGATAAAATAATAACACATGTATTTTTTTATTTTTAATAAATAAATATTTCTCCCAATAATATAATGTTAAATAAATAACATTAGATTAATTATTAATTAGGTTAATAAATTAAGGTTATTACGTAATAATAAAACATTTTGTATTTTATTATAAAATTTTTTTTGTTACATTTCATTTTTAATATTTTAAAATAAAAAACAATATTTCTTCCAATAATTGAATATTAAATAATGCTAAAAAGTTATATATTATTATTTATTACCTTAATTATGAATTAAGCTAATAAATGATTATTATTACATTATTATTATTATTTTATAATTTATTTTAAAAAACACGGTGCACAAGCAAACTGATTATTGTTAAAAATCGTAGTTGCAAAAACATTTGTATGTGGTACACCTGTTCCTCTGACCCCTGAAGAACCTATTTACCCTTCTTACACCTGGTGGCCCCCAGGTGATTTCAGTTTGATGATTTTACAATATTCCTCCTTCAGATCTTCAAAACTCTGCAAAACTCTTCGATCTCTCATCCCTTTACGTAAGGAAACTACTTCTAAAAGCCCCATCAATCATACCTTCACTCTTTCCCTTGTACTATTTTTCCTGCAAGACACAGTGACTTGAACTTGAGATTTACTTTCTTGTAACTTTTCTCTTTTTTTGGTGCCTTGTTTCTCCACAGTGACTCCAAGTCTTTGATTGCTCTTCCCGAGAGCTACTTACAGGAAAGCTCTCCCAGCAGAGCACTCAGGTTACTGTTTAGTAAAAAGGCGCTTTTATTCCCAGTAATTAGTGAGGCTAACTCAAGGCTTGGAGCAAAACACGCAAGTCTCCTTCTCCGGCTCTCTCTTTCCAAACATACAGAGAGGATCTGAAAGGTTAGGTCCTCAGACGCTGAGGTGAGACATTTTTCCTACGGCACAGCTCTTAAAACATTATAACTACACTGTTATGTTAGTGTCGCATGTCTGTTTTGTTTTGGAAACACTTCACTCTCCGAGCTTTTCATGGGATGACTGGACAGTGGCCACTCAATATGATCTGGAAAATCAATGTGTGTAAGTATACAGGCTGCAAGCACTACAGATGTGTCTTCAATACTAGGAAGAAGCGGCTGATGCCACTGCAGAGCTGGTGAGAGATCACTAGCATTGAGCAAAGCACTTAACACTCGATCGCTAGAGGCAAACTGACCCTCAGTCGCTCTGGAGAATTAATTGAATGTGAAACGGTGGATGACTGTGACATTATGTAATGCCACTAAAGTCAGAAAAGGCAGAAAGTAATACGTTTGTGTTTATGTTGCTTAGGTTCCATCACAGTGATGAGTGTTGATTTTATTTGATCCTCTTCACTTCAGGGCAGCGAGTTCTTTTTCTCTTTATTGTTTTGGATTCAAAAGCTCTCTGAGCAAATATATTATATAACCCTCTAGTGTTTTTTCCATGTGCTTTTTTTTTTTTAAAGCAACATCAAAGAAATATCCAAGGTTCATTACAAGTTGAGCTCATTTGACAGCATTCGTGGCATAATTGTCATTGCCACAGAAGGTATTATGACTTTTTCCTTGTTTTATTTAAGAAAAGCAAAAATCTGGATTACAGTGAACTACCTGAATGAGTGAAGTGAATGTAAAAATATAGTTAAAGGGATAGTTCACTCAAAAATGAAAATTCTGTCATTAATTACTCACCCTCATGTTGTTCCAAACCCATAAGACCTTCGTTCATCTTCGGAACACAAATTAAGATATTTCTGATGAAATCCGTGAGCTTTATATAACCCTGCATAGACAACAATGCAACTGAAACGTTACCAAGCCCAGAAAGGTAGTAAAGACATTATTAAAATAGTCCATGTGACCTTAATTTTATGAAGCTACAAGAATACTTTTTGTGCGCAAAGAAAACAAAAATAATTTATCTTTATTCAGCAATTCTTCTCTTCTCTTCAGTCTTCAATGCACATTCACGAGAGTACCATGATATTGTAGTACTCTCGTGAACACACGTCAATGACTGATTAATGACAGAATTTTTATTTTTGGGTGAACTATCCCTTTAAACTCTCGGTCTCAAAAGTATAGCCCCAAGATGTAAACAAATATACATGTTAACACGATTTCGGGGTGAATTTTTATTTAAATTGCTTATTTAGCTTTCTGTATAAAGTTACATGTAATTTTACAGCTTGGTTGGATTGACGTAACGTAACGCCTAAAACCTAAAAACAAACACAGAAGTGACAAGAACGACTTTAGAGCTAAAATAATACACAATAATTCATCTGTTTGTTTAAAAGCTTCAATTATTTGTTTGTAAATACTCAAATATTTTCCCATTCACCCCAATTTTTTATTAAAATTGAGGGATGAGTTGAAATAATAATAATAAGTAATACACAATAATTAATGTGTTTTTTAAATAAAAATGTAAGCTTTTTAATACTTTCAAATTCACCCCATTCACCCTGATTTTTGCTTTATTTTTAATAAAAACAAACAAGGGATGATTTTTTTTTTTTTTTTTTTTGGTGCCACACATTCTGTCAGCTGAGGTTAACTTGTATTAAACCCAGGATTTATAGCTTTCAAAATGCTGGCCATGAAAGTGCATAAGGAAAATGATAAGGAACACAACAAGCAAACAAATAAAAAATGTATCCTGAAACCCTAAAGATCCAGAGCTTGCCACATTAATGAAAAGAGTCTTCTGTCTCCCCGTCAGAACGTCAGATTTTTTATCCGTACCCAAACTGTTCCTGACTATTCACAGCTGGTTTCATTTTCCCGCTCCTTGAGAAACTGCACTCCTGTGCCCCAGCAATAGCACATTATTGTAAACATATAATTTCATAGTGAAAGCAGCTCAGGTTGTTGGCTGTTTGCCGCCATTTCATTTAGAGTAAAACTGGGGATGTTGCCAACATCTGGTCTATGTCAGTGTTAAGGGTTTCCAACCATTGCCCCTCTAACTGCCAGTGTGAGGATACAACGCAGGTTTTTGTGATTAATCAGAGGTACAGCGTTAATCGTGAAGGCCCCATGCTCAGTGCAAAGTAAAGTAGTCCAGATTTGAAGGTGTAGTGCTACTATAAGTGTTTATTCATTTCAGGTTTACATGTCACAGTGTGTCAATTGACTACATGAAATATGACAAAATATAACACATCTGGTGAGCCTTTAAGCTGTGTGCCGTTTTATTTGGCATTAGGTGTTCAAATTTTAGTAACGCTACTTTTGTTGAATATTAGAAATGTGAAGCATTTATTACTGCTAAAACACATAATTGTTACTGGACAGTTCACCAAGATTTGAAAAATCTGAAATGAAATGGAAATCATTTACTATGGAAGCCCATTTCTGCCATGGAATAAAAATAATCATAATAATAATGGTAATTCGACTATTTATTTCACAGTTCCCAGAATTGAAAGTTTATATTTCACAATTCTGAGTTTATATCTTACACAGGCCTTTATAACAGTTCTGACAGAAAAAAAAGAATTGCAAAATCTAAACTTTTAAATCTTAAATTTGGACTAAATCTTTTTTTGCAATTCCGAATTTTGCAATTCTGACTTTATATCTCGCAATTCTGACTTTTTCCCCTCATAATTGTGAGTTTATGCTTTGCATTCCTGATTTTTTATTTCTAAACACCGAATTTACATCTCACAATTCTGTTTTGCTCTGTGTGTGTGTGTCCGCCATTAAATAAATTTTTTAAAAGGTAATTGTACCTTTTTATAATCATAATTCAGACCCAGAATTTATATCTCACAATTCAGACTTTACGTCTAACCATTGTGAGTTACCATCTCGCAGTTCTACATTTAAAGCTTGCAGTTCTTAGCTAATATCTTGCAATTCTGAGTTTGTCTCTTAATTCTGTCTTTTTTCTCGGAATTTAAAGAAGAATTGTAATTGCAAAAACAAAAAATCCAAATTGTGAGATAAAAAAAATCTTGATTAACTTTTATTTAAATGATCTACATTTTTTTTATGGAAACAGGCTTAAAGAAATGTTTGGAACGACGTGAGAAGCAGGCCAGGTGAAATTTGCATTTTATCAAATCTTACAGTGGTGTCCGTGGCATAGACTTTTACTTGGAATGTGAAGGTTTAAAGTAGCTGTATAACATTGCAGATGAACTGCATTAAACTTGCCCTCACCATGTGCTCTACAACAGGCATACAGCCTTGTTGTTGTCTTTTGTCTATTAGTAGATGTTGAGACGAGAATTTTTAGCATTGTGACCGTTGGGGAATCTTATACAAATAGTCACTTTTAGTCACTTTGACAAACAAACAGCAGATGTGTTTTCAAAGATGTCATGCTAGATGCTTTTCAGAATCCACTGGAGAGAACATCCGTAGGTGTTTTTTTCCTAAACAACTTCAAATATTGGGGTAAAAGCAAAATATATGGCATTAAATATTTGAATGTAGCATTTGGAGAAGATTTGCTTTTCATTGCAACATTTACTTATTTGAATATGCGTTTGCATGCGTCATTGAATGTTAAATGTGAAATATTTTGAAAGAACAGCCAGAAATATGTATTTGGATTCCCATAGCTCCTGTAAGATTAGAGCATGACGCTAGCAATGCCAAAGTCATGGGTTCAACTCTACTGGAATGCATGGATTGATAAATTGTATACCTTAATGGATACAAGTGTAAAATAAAATCTATTTTGCAAGCATGCTGAGACTTATGATAGAAGTACAATTTCTGCTGTTCTAAAATTGGGAAACATTTGGACCAAAAAGTGTTATTGATATGGATGCTGCTCTGGACAGCACTATCCGCTCTTGTTTGTACAATTCTCCAGAGCTTTAGGTGCAATCATCAAAAAAAATTAAAATAAATGCAATCACTATTTAATTTTTTCCCTACAAGATGGCAAAGTATGTTATTATTATTATTATTATTGTAAACCTTGCTGTGTGAGTTATGGCACAGAACATTCACTCCCTTTGGAGAATTCACTGGCTGTGTTCCATGGCAGCTGGAAGCCATCACAAACTCCAATTACTGTCTGTCTGTGTCAACATCTGGAAACCACTTCTGCTCCTTTGGCTGTCTGCATCCCAGTGTGAGTAAGGTAGTTGGCCATATATAGCCAACCTATTGTATATGGAATGTAGAGACAGTGCCATAGACGAAAGAGAGTAGATGTCGCTCCGCTTACCTTTGACATTGACTAATGACTTGACAGATCCATCAATGATAGTATCATGAATTACAAGGATTTGTGAACTGCCTCCTGTGGTTTATGTAGTCTTCGGAACTTGACCTTAAAGAACTTTGGTCTCACTTTTAGGTATTTCCCATCACTAAATCTAGATGATTTAGCTCCCATTGTGGACTTCAGATAAAGGCGTTTTATAGTTTAGGAATCGCTTTACATGAATTTTACTTGTTTTTATAAGGCAAATTCGACCAGGTACTTTTATAATGAAACAAAATGAGAACATCGTGCTCTATCAGAATTTCTCCCTCAGGTCTGTTTCATTTTTATCTTCTCTTGAGTTGCCTGGATTTGTGTTAGTGACTAGTTCCTTCAAGAGCTATAAAGTTGGAATTGTTGCCACTTGTGATTTCAATGCGATGGCAGAAATTTGCCCATGCAAATAAAGCCAGTCAGGATTATTCGTTCCCTGGTTGGAATACTACCAGATACATAAGTGTTTGCACAGGTGGTCTGACTGCACTCGTACTAGAGGAATTCACATTTTGATGTGCAGCTCCATTTTGCAGACATGACAAAAAGCTGTAGAATTTATAACCTCATTTCCTACTCCAAAATAATTATTGGGTATTTTAAGACAGTTGGCAAAATTCAATATAGTATTATACGCTGTATTATTAGGAAGAAGCGCATGCTTTCCTCATTTCACGATACGTAAATTGCCTGTTAGAAATTAGGCAGAGCAGTTTACCCAACATGTGTTTTCAATTCACTTAACTGTGATGGTTTTGTGAACAAAAAAAATCTGGATTCAGGCATTTTCTTCAATTAATTGATTTTTTTAGCATGAGTCAGACATGAGAAAGATTTGATTGGTTGGAGTTCAGTGCATGATTTAAAAAAAATGACAAGCAAGGTAATTATGAATTAACCACAATCTCCCATTGTTTGTATAATTGTCTGGACAGAATATTGCAATGGCTCTTAAAGCTAGACTTCCATATGGAAATCTCATCATGTCGCCTACCAAACCCTCTCTAAAAAAAAAAAACATGAAAACTTGCATTCCTGTTATTGAGTGTCATGATGTATCAAATTCAACTGACTTTAGTTGGATTAAAATAATACACAGATGGAGAGATGAATGGTTTTATAGTGTTGTTCTCACAGGCATCACTGATCTGGGACTACAGGTCAGTAGGCTACATACAGTATGTAACTCACTGAATAGACAGTTGAAATTGGGACAATCTGTTTTAATACTCTTCTTTTGGCTTCAATTTAAGAAATGCATTAACCGTCAGCTTGAAGAAACATAAAGCAAAGTGCAATCTTTCTTCCAAAGAGGATGGTAATAACATTAGTGTTGCTTTTTAACGACATTTTATGTTCTTTAGCTTTGCACATGGTAACACAACGTACTTCACAAGCATTAAAAGTGTACCTCTTATGCCCTCCTGTGTTCAGTGGGTGTAGATCCCGTGTGAGGGGTCATTCATCTGTCCCGCCTGGAGGTGGAGCTGTGCATATTCTGGAACATATAAGAGGAAATGAAGACAACTTTACCATTAATTGAGCCAAATATTTGGCAATGAATTCAGCAAGCCTAGTCAGTGGACAGCCTGCTTTTTTCATGGGATAATGGCAGTCTTCATTCCCACAGGTACAAGAAACAACAGTAATTGCAGTGGATGTTTATTACAGCTGTGATTCGTCCCAAAGAGAGAAAGAGAGAACATTGCCAAGGGCACTTTGTTTGTGACAATTTCTTTTTGTACAGTCATTGATGTTAAGTCTTAATAACAGGGAACATGGATAAAAATAGAACAAAAAAAAAAACATTTAAAGATGGAAAAAATACTCTGGGCCTGTTCGTAACAAGTTAATGTGCCTCTATATGCCTGTGTATCATTATACACTTTAATTTAAATAATAGTCAAAATGCCTTTAATCTAAATTGTTATCAGAGAGCATAGAATGAGTAGGTCATTTACTCATTGTTTCTCAGATTGTTTTTAAATACAATACTAGACAGATACACATGGAAGAAATGTGAATGCAACCCAAAACCTCAGATCTCCAAAATTTTACAGTGGGACACCTCTTCTGAATAAAATATAATATGGTTTTATATGTTATAAGTGCATAACAAAACATCAACTTGATGTTGATTTACTAAATGTCTAAATATGATAAAGCTGATTCAGCTCCTTTACTAGTTGTGTCAGTTCACCTGTATTCACTCAATCATGTTTTCTTAATGAGGGTTTCTATTTGCACTGTGTAATAGACAAAAGTTATTTACACAAGCTCCATCCAAAATTGACTGGTTGAGCAAGACATACTTAAAGGCATAGTTCACCCCAAAACGAAAGTTTGCTGAAAATGCATTAGATCACTTGCTCACCTAAGGATCCACTGCAATGAATGGTCCAAACAGCTGATAAAAACGTCACAATAATGCACAAGTAATCCACAATTGTGTCTTGCGAATTGAAAAGCTGTGTTTTTAATAAACAAATCCATCAAGACAATTTCAAGTACTCCTCTATCCATAATATTGCTTTCTCCAGTGAAAAAAGTAGTTTTTGTCTGAATCAGGAGAGAGGTCAATACAAAGGTCAAGCACTGTTTACGAGTAAAAACAGTCTAAAACAGTTCTAAACAATGTTGGAGGATTTTTGATTTGAGAGGACATGAGAGGATGGAGTTTTTAAATTAATTTTTTTTTTAATAGTATTTTGTCCAGAAGCAACACTTTGATGTCAAAAAGCATTAATGAGCAATTTCATAAAATCTGTTCCGTTGAAGAAACAACCTCGTCTACATCTTGGATGGCCTGAGGGTAAGTGCATTTTTACCATTCCTTTAAGAAAGAAAACTTGTGAAAAAGCAGTGATGTGAGTGACTTCACCTTAGACAGCCAACCCAAATCTTTCCGATCCCATTCTTCTGACTTTTCCCATAGCTTTTCGGCTCAGCGTATAAATTAGCTAATGTTTAGCTATATGTGTGTTACTTTGACATTAATTTGCAGTACCAATTCCTCGTCCTGTTTTTCAGTGAGACTGCTGTAAATCAGTTTTAAGATTTCAAGAAGATGATCTGAATGAATGTCAAAAAGTAAATTAAGGGAAATTAATCAATTATTTGCAGTATCAATAGGCCTGGTTTACAAATATAAATACATTTAACTTGTACTTTAAATGTCTTACAGTATAATACATGATGTTAAAAAAAAACCTGGCTTGTTGGCCTGTGAGGCATCTCTCTGAAAGCTAACTGTTAAAAAAATAAAGTTGAATGGCAAATAATAGGAGAGAACTGTTAACTGTCCAGTCCCATTCTTCTCCCTTTTCCCATTTCTTATCAGGTCAGAAAGAATTTACTTCAAATAAAAGTGAAAGGGGAAAAGGGAAAGGGAAGTGGTGTGTGGCCAAGTATGGTGACCCATACTCGGAATTTGTGCTCTGCATTTAATCCATCCAAGTGTACACACAGTAGTGAACATACACCCGGAGCAGTGGGCAGCCCGGGGAGCAGTTGGGGGTTCGGTGCCTTGCTCAAGGGTCTCACCTCAGTCGTGGTATTGAGGGTGGAGAGAGTGTTGGTTATTCACTCCCCCACCTACAATCCCTGCCGGACCTGAGACTTGAACCCACGGGTTACAAGTCCAACTCTCTATCCATTAGGCCACGACTGCCCTACAAAACGACTAGAAGGAAATCAGGTAGATCCCTTTTTGCTCAGTTACTATTACTGTTTTGTCACACATTTGTATTTCCTGCTGTGATTTAGATTTATGCAACGTTTAGCTAGACACGTGTGCTGTGACTTCCACATTTATTTGCAACAGCACATACCACTTAGCAATTCCTCATCCTGTTTTCAGTGAAAGTACAGAAAAACTGAGTTAAGATTTCAAGAAGATAATCTGAATGAATGTAAACAAGTAAATTGAGGGAAATTAGTCCACTATTTGCAGTATCAATAGGCCTGGTTTACAATATAATATAAAGACACTTAACTTGTCCTTAATGTATGTATCATAAAATGCCTTGTATGATACATAAAGATAAAAAAAATCTTGGTGCGTCAACCCTCTATAATCAAGTAAATCAATTAAATTTCTATGCTAAGCAACCAGATAGATAGATAGATAGATAGATAGATAGATAGATAGATAGATAGATAGATAGATAGATAGATAGGCATCATGAGGCATCTCTCTGAAGTTGACTGTTAAAAAATTTAGTTAAATGGCAAATAATACAAAATAACTATTTTATTAAGATAAACGCCCCACCTTTCATAAAGGCTATTTCAAAAACATCTGTCTATTGTTTAACTTGATGTGTTTTCACAATCCACAGATAAGTATCAGTGAATACATACTGCCTACTATTGATTCCAACAAAAGACACGTAGACACTGAAACATGGATCAAATTAGTATCAGATGTTTCAGATATAGCTCTTAAAGAATCAGATACACTGCTGTTAGATTATATAGATTTGATTTATTTTTAAGAAATTAACACTTTTATTCACATATAAAGTCAGTAAAGACATTTACATTGTCAAAATATTTCTATTTAAAACTATTATTTTTTAACTTTCTAACATATATTCCTAAAATATATATATATCACAGTTTACACAATAATATTAAGCAACACAACTATTTTACAGCAAATCTGCATATTAGAATGATTTCTGAAGGATCATGAGACTTTAGTAATGGCTGCTGAAAATTCAGCTTTACCATCACAGGCAAGGGGTCCTATTATGCTCTTTTACAAAGTCTTGATTTTGTTTTGGGGGTGTACTAGAACATGCTCTCATGCTTGGGTTCGAAAATCACATTATTTTTCACATAATTTACATTATTACATACCTTTCTCCCCAGCCTGACAGAGGGCTCGACTAGTTCCAGGTGTGATGAAGGCCCGCCTTCTGAAAAACTAAATGTGTTGTGATTAGTTAGCTGTCCCAGTGCGTTGTGATTGGTGAACAGCTTAGACGGTGTTTCAGTACTGCCCCGCCCCTTGCCAAAGCAGCAAGCTCGCACGGATATTGCAAGACATATTAAAGTGGTAACCTTGTTGTTTTTTTGATAAATCACGTTTTAGATAGGGTGTCAACAACAGCTTAAAAATAACTGCATTTACTATGTACATATAGGCCTAAGTGCAACGGTAATATGTATCATGTTTATTGTTCTTTAATTCTAACATTATAACATGAATTGCAGTGAAACTGTTATACAGATGGGGAAGTCGTGGCCTAATGGTTTATGGACTAAATTGTAATGTAGACACTGATGTAGCTGCTTTGAGAAGTTGGTGTACTCTAGGGCTGCCATTATTTTTATTTCGATTAATCTATCGACTAATTTATCGATTAATTTCCCACAAAAAAACTGACAATTTTACTTAATATTTTATTAAACTATATTTTATTGAACCAAATTAAATCCAAATTTCTATGAAATCCTTTTTTTAAAGCACAACATAGTTCAAGAGGCAAGTGTCCATCTCATAGTCCAAATCACTGAAATCAAAGTTCAGTATTATAGTGCAATGACAACATATCCATGTGTTCTAGTCTAATAATAATACAATTATAAATAAAAAAACACTTTTTAAAGGAGTATTTACCAGAAATATTATTTACCAGAATTTATTTAGAAGAAAAAAAATGTAAATGTGCAGTATTTCTGAAAAAAATATATATTTTTAAATAAAAATCTATTAATTTGAGATGCTTTTGATTATTAAAATTGAATGGAACCATTGAAACAGAGTATAGAAAAATGAAAATGGTAAAAACTGAATTTGGAAATAAATTGGATTTCATAGGGCCCTATAATTATAATTATTATATATATTTTTTGTGGTAATAAAAATAGATGCAAGTGAACAATAGCCTTTAAAATTACTTAAAATACATATATAATAGCAACGAGGCAATAATAATTAGGTCAAATAAAGTATCAAAAGCAAGAAATTATATGGTTTTATTGAACAAAACGGTTAAAATACATAATGTATTATAAACAATAGAGCTAATGTAGATTACGCATTACAACAAAGGACCGCAGGGGACACCAGCGGCCTGACGATTGTTTTTACACATTACTGTTTAATATTGACCAAGCACCATTTAATTCAAATGTCCACTTAATCTTTAATATTGGGCCATTTCTTTAGGACAGAAATGCTACAGCCACTGTAATTACATGAATATGTGGACATTAAACCATGTAAACTCAGAGTGAGGGTCTGAAATCGAGATGTAATCTCCTGTGTTTGTGTAGATTTATAAATGATGTACCTTACAAATCTGGTGAAATGGTGCATGTCTCGTTTCCAGATGAACTCTATAAACATATTTTCTCCAAAAACCTTATTTTAAAGAAAAGAAAAAGTAAGTAAAAGAAAATGTTTTTTTCAAGTCTGTTCAATGCAGTCATGTTTGAACGGGAAACCTGATATATGGTGTTAAATCAAAAGGAATTGTTTAAATGAAGTGAACAGCATCAAAAATCTTTTTTTCTTCAGTGAGCAGTGTTCTTTATCATTCCTGCATTCCTATAATAACATGACTGTTCAAAATGGCGCCGCTGTGTTCGGACGCCGTACAGGCCGCTCCGCTTAAATTTAGCTTTAATTTACTTTTTTACTTACTTTTACTTTCTCTTTTACGTCGGCACTGATCACCTATAACATAGAAACACTTTTGGACATTGGAAACCGCTACACCAACCTGTTCTAGGACACTTCAGCCACGAATCCAGCGTGGCCTCTTGAGATTCTTCGGAACGTGAAGAATAACCCCCCGAGGCGACAGATCAAGAAACACCGCGGAAAACACGCTGGGATTCGAGATAGACTCAGGAAAAGGGCTCACAGTCCTCCTCTTCCGAGCATTCTGCTCGCAAATGTCCAATCCTTGGAGAATAAGATGGACGATGTTAGAGCCAGGATTAGTTTCCAACGGGACATAAGGGACTGTAACATCCTTTGTTTGTCAGAAACGTGGCTTTTGGCCTCAGTCCCGGACACTGCTGTTATGCCAAGTGATAACTTCTCTGTTTTTCGGATGGACAGAACAGCAGAGGCCAGTAAATCCAGGGGTGGAGGAGTGTGTTTCATGAAAAAAACAAAATGGCGGCGCACACAATCGCAGCGGCTTCTCTCTCTCCCGACAGAACGGTGTTTTCGTGTTTTTTGTCTTGTAAGTCGCAATGTTTTTGCACATCTTCGTCTCGTCTACCTGTCTGTAAGCGCGCATACAGTCGTGAGTTTCTGCTCGATGTCGGCAGAATCACATTTTTTGAGTTAAACTCAGCACACGCCGAAGAGCTGCGGGACCTCGGTCTGTTCCGAAAGCCTACTACATCACCGACCCCCACTACTGCATCTCGCCCACAGCGGAGGCGCTACAAGCGGCGTGAGAGGAAGCAGAAGAGGGGTAAGCGCGGAGGTATCCGAGCTAGGCTAGCGGCCAATCCACACAAGCCAGCTATCCCCACCATCGTACTGGCGAACGTACGCTCTTTGGACAATAAACTGGACTACATCCGACTACTCCGCTCCACTCAGAGGACTGTAAGAGACTGTTGTGTTTTTGTGTTTACGGAAACATGGCTTAACAACAGCGTACCGGACTGCGCCATACAGCTCGACCAGCTAACATTCTATCGAGCTGACAGAGCTCTCGTCGAGGGAGGTAAGATCCGCGGCGGCGGGCTTTGTGTTTACATCAATGATGCATGGTGCCGCGCCGCTGTTGTGGTCTGCAAACACTGCTCACCCCTGGTGGAGTTTATGATTATTAAGTGCCGGCCGTTCTATCTACCAAGGGAATATTCAGCCATACTGCTAGTTGCTGTATACATCCCTCCCAGCTCCAACAACAACATCAGGAGTGAGGCGCTAAATGAACTGTACCAGCACACCAGTGAGCAGCAGACAGCCCACCCAGATGCTTTTCTTATCTTTGCTGGGGATTTCAACCACGCAGACTTAAAGAGTGTGTTCCCAAAAATTCACCAACACATAGACTTTCCAACAAGGGGAAAAAATACCCTGGACTTTGTTTACACCACCCAGAGAGGAGCTTACAAGGCCCTCCCCCTCCCCCACCTCGGAGCCTCAGACCACATCACTGTCATGCTAATGCCTGCATACAGACCGCTCGTCAAAGTCATCAAACCAATACACAAACAGATTCAAGTGTGGCCGGAAGGGTCGTCAGAGGCACTTCAGGACTGTTTTGACACCACTGACTGGACTATGTTTAAACAGGCTGCCACATACAACAACACTACAGACCTCCAAGAGTACTCGGAGACTGTCACTGCCTACATCTCCAAGTGCATTGATGATGTAACGGTCACAAAGTCCATCACTGTCCGGGCCAACCAGAAGCCGTTGGATGACTGGGGAAGTCTACAGACTGCTGAAGGCTCGGAACGCTGCCTTTAGAGCTGGAGATGAGGAGGGCCTGAAGACAGCTAGGGCCAACCTATCCCGCGGCATCAGAGAGGCCAAGAGACAGTACTCCAGGAGGATAGCCCATCGTTTCAGCGACAGCAGCGACATGCGGAGCCTGTGGCAGGGGATACAGACCATTACAGATTACAAGCCCCCACCACAGACCTGTGACAGCACCATCCCCCTGCTGAACGAGCTGAATGCCTTCTTTGCTCGCTTTGAGGCACAAAACAGCACCACTGCACAGAAGACTCCACCTCCTCCCGGCGACCAGGTGATGACGCTGTCCCCGGACAGCGTGAGGAGGTCCCTCAGCAGGATCAATGCACGCAAAGCTCCGGGTCCTGACAACATTCCTGGGCGTGTACTGAGAGACTGTGCAGTGGAACTCACTGATGTCTTCACAGACATCTTCAACATCTCGCTAAATCAGGCCGTTGTCCCCACATGCTTCAAAGCTACCACCATCATTCCAGTCCCGAAGAAGTCATCTCCATCCTGTTTCAATGACTACCGTCCAATAGCACTCACTCCTATTCTCATGAAGTGCTTTGAACGGCTAGTCATGCACCACATCAAGTCTGTCCTCCCCCCCTCACTTGAGGGCTGTGTCCTGAGTCCCCTGCTCTACTCTCTCTACACGCATGACTGCGTGTCCTCTCACAGCTCCACATCTATTATCAAATTCGCTAATGATACTGTGGTTCTGGGCCTCATCTCCAATAACGATGAGACCGCATACTTGGATGAGGTAGAGAGACTCACATCATGGTGCCAGGACAACTGTCTCTCTCTGAATGTGAGCAAAACTAAAGAGCTGATCATGGACTTTAGGAAGAGACAGCAGCAGCCCTACACTCCTCTTATGATCAGTGGGACCCCTGTGAAGAGGGTGAGTAGCTTCAAGTACCTCGGTGTAAACATCTCCGAGAACCTGACTTGGGCTACACACATCCAAACACAGGTTAAGGAAGCCAGGCAAAGACTGTACCATCTGCGACAGCTGAGGAAATTCAGGGTCTCACCAGCAATCCTGAAAACTTTCTATTCAGGGACCATAGAAAGTGTATTGACTCAGTGCATCTCAGTGTGGTATGGAAACAGCTCCAATCAGGACTGCAAAGCACTACAGAGAGTTGTGCGCTTAGCTGAGCACATCTCAGGGTCTGCTCTCCCCTCTCTGCAGGACATATGCCTCAAACGCTGCAAAAATAGAGCTGTCAAAATCATCAAGGTCTCAAATCACCCTGGTAACCATCTATTCACTTTGCTTCCGTCTGGTAAGCGCTTCCGTAGCCTGATGGCAAAAACTGAGAGACTTAGGAGGAGCTTCTTCCCCCAGGCCATCAGGCTCCTAAACTCTAACTCTGTGTCATAACATCACTTGACTCCATGTAAATATCAATATATCAATAAGCTATTCATAACTTTTCTCTACCTCATATTGCTGCTATTTAAATACCCTGGACAACTTTTTTTGCACATTCCTCTTTATTACTATTTAAGTCAACAACATACTGACCTGCACATTTATATTTATATTTTTTATCTTTTATTTTATTTTATTCTTTTATTTTTTCTACTTTTCTTTTTCTTAATATTTGTATTCTATATAATTACACTGTCCTTGGAGCGGACCTGACTTACATTTCACTGCTGGTTATACTCTGTATAGTTGTGTATGTGATGAATAAAAATCTTGAATCTTGACTCTTAAAAAGAGAAACAAATCTGTTGTACAGTAAGTGATGGAACATTCTGTGAAATTATGACCCTGGTGGCTTTCAAGTGTGAGGATGGGGCATCTTCTGCATCCACCACAAACAGATTCTGTGTTTTAGCTAAAGATTGTGCGTGTAGGAAATTATTTTTAGAGATGTTCAGCTATATCATGAACATTTACATAGTGTCTCATAATCTATTTGCTGTCCATCCACAATCACTCAAATGGAAATGTGTAATTATTAGGTCTAAGTACAAACTGTATGTCATTCCACTTGCAAACAATATTGAAAGAGACTAAAAACTCCTGGGGAAAAACTTCTGCAGCTTTACACAGATATCAATGCCAATTGTTGTTTTTCAGCTTTATTTCTCCATAAAATTTATAATGATATATTATAATAATGCAGTGATATAATATTAATGCAGAGTGAGTGAACTTCAGTTTTTGGCCATGCAATATACACAGTGTTTACTTCACTGTACACTTTATAATGCATTCACTTTATTTATTTGCTTTATTTATTTGTTTTATTACTTTCTGAAAGCAATGTATGTCCAAGTAATGAAGTGAATTCCAAGCATGAAGAAGTAAACTTAAATGTGACTTAAAACATACTACAACTTCAGGTTATTTAATAATGTACTTTGAAAGTATACTTTCAATGCATTGTTACAATGATCATTTTCAGCATACAGTTAAAAAAATATTCATAAAATATATTTAAGAAAAGTGCAAATAAATATACTTATAAAAATAAACAGAACTTTCAATTCAAATATATTTTTGTGAAATTTACAATTATTTTAAAGTGTGTTAAAAGTTGTATTGTGAAAATAGGCAAAAGCATGATGCTAATATACTTTTTTATATATTTAAAGATGGTACATTTTTTGTTAGTATATTTGCAATGTAGCCCCTACTATTAAAACAGGGAATATATTACAAATACAATAAAGTATACTTTTTTTCACTAGGGCAGCTATGTCTCACAACTGCACTTGTGAACAGACCTGCCAGTGGTCTGAACAACAAAGGTCCTTTTTTTCTGACTCAGATGACTGGCAAGCTGTGATTTGTCCATATTCATGTGATTAGCTTTTTAAACTTTGTTGTAGTTATTCAGGAACAGCCTATGAAAAGTATCAACACCTTGTATTGATCAGACCCGATGCATTTCTCATAACTTTGGAGCTTTATGGTTTTTAACAGCCAATCAGAGTTAAAGGAAAGCTAAATTAGTGACAGAACCCTGCTCAAACAACTCGGAAAGGACCAAACTGTATGTCAAAGGAATGCAGAGGGAATGAGAGGAAGCTTTATCACTCATTTGCATCAACATTGCATGAATAGAGGTGGAGCAACGCATGCAGCCCAGCACTATAAAACCATCAGAGCTACGGCTTTATTGGACCTCTTTGCTTCTGTAACTGGCCTCCTATATGCCTGGAACACAACTGACTAAGGTACATCTGCTCCTTTCTCTCTCACAATCTAATTTAGTATAATGGTATCTAAATATAAATCCGATCCTGTTCATGCCAGAGGAACGTAAACACCCCCTGCAAACAACATCAGTCACGAGCCTGTTTTTAATCAGTACAATTATTACACCGCCTGCAACCATTTACAGGAGCTGCAACCACTCATGGCGAATCCAGTCCGTGAAACTACAGAGCAGAAGAAACAGCAGCCGCAGGGACCCAAGAGGCCAAATTCACCTCAGAAGTTTAAAGCAAAGCTCATGCAATGGGTCTCTTACATTGCTGGAGACATGCCTGCATTCGGTGAATGGATGAAAGGTAAAAGTGTGAGCTAGATTAGAACTTATGGGAGAGCCAAATTTAGAAAGAAGGAAAAACAAGAACATTAATTCAGCAGTGAATAGTTAGGAGAGTTTTTGCACATATGTTTAGAAGGTAACCATATTTAAGTAGGCAAAAGCCTTGTTCTGTAACCTAGCTAAACATTTCTGTTTCTTTTACTACAAAGATGAGATGTTTCAACACTTCTAAAACTGTTCTGGTACTTGTACACCAGTGGGGATGTGTTAGATGTGCTCATTTAGTGGATTTACTCACCACTTGTTTTTAATCAATATACTGATAATTTCACTTTGTTTCCTGAAGTTGGATAACAAGTGATCCACACCCGACTGAAAAACAATACGCTCTTACTAAAATGAATATATGCAGTCTGTTGACAGTGTAATTTTTTTATGACCTTTGTTAACGATATGCAGATTAGTAGCAGTAACATTATTAGATAACGTAAATACGGTTTTGTATTCAAACCTCTTTGGAGATTTTCTTTGTACCGACCATGTTCTCTCACATGTTTACCCTGTTCAGGGCAATTTATCCTTCTCCAGATTCTGGACTGGGTGCTGCGGGGAGCTGCTCAGGTGATGTTTGTGAACAACCCTCTCAGTGGACTGATCATTTTTGCTGGACTGATCCTGCAGAACCGATGGTGGGCGCTCAATGGTTTTGTTGGCACTTTGTTTGCAACAATTTCTGCCCTTATCCTTGGTCAGAACAGGTATTTAGGTGGTGACCTGTAGTGCATTTACATTTTGCTGCTCTAAATGTTTGAGCGACGTTTCAGTATTACACTGTATTTCCCTCAGAGGTGCAATCGCGAACGGCCTGTATGGATATAACGGCATCTTGGTTGGTCTCCTGATGGCGGTTTTCTCGAATGCAGGAGATTGGTATTGGTGGCTGCTTCTTCCCAACATTTTCATGTCAATGGCATGGTGAGGTCACCTCTTGGTTCTTTTGTTCATTCATTGCTAATTTGGATTTGTATCAAAAAAAGGAAACACCTAAATGCTGTGATCCTCAAGTTGTTTTGTGTTTGATGCCCAGTTTTTCTCTGTAACCATTTACAAATCGGCAAGACTATGACGACTCATGTTTTAAAATATGCTCAGATTTTATAAATAGTGATTTTATAAATAATAGTCTAGCCCTAAGGGAGGATTGAAATGTGAGGAATTTAGATTCTTAGAAACTCGCATGGAATGTTCTATCAGTCAAGGACTGTCATATGATTGAGTTACTTAAGTTCACATGGAAAGGAATGTTCTGAAAAATATCAAACAGCCATTGTTTATAAAACATTTTTGCCTCATGGGGTTATGTATGGACAAAATTACTTGAAAATCTGATTGTATTTACATAAATATTAATTAGTCATGCTGGTTGGCATTTTACAAAAGGTACATTTCACAGTTCAGTGATGAACTTTTGCTAGTCTAGACCAGTGGTTTTGCTTTTTACTTTAGACTTTTACTTTGGATAGTGGTGGTCCAACACAGAACCTAAATGGTTTATCATATGAAAGAAATGTTATTAAAAATTTTTGCAATATGGATACATGCTTAGTACTTTGCATAGTTTTGTGTCATGCAAATTAGCCATCTGTCTAGCAGGCATGAATCTGAACGGACACACACCTTATGTCAAGCATTTCTAATTCATTTTGTAAACTATACGTGATTTTATAGTTGCATTTTATTATTTGAATGAATTTTTTCCTATCAGACATGAACTAATTTAGGCCCAGTGCTGAATGATATAATTCCAACTGTGTTGTTGCCTCCAGTCCCATAGTGTCCAGTGCCTTGGCTTCCATCAACAGTCGGTGGGACCTGCCCGTTTTCACGCTGCCGTTTAACATACTAGTGTGTCTCCATATGGTGGCTACAGGCCACTACAATCACCACTTCCCTCAGGTTCTCTTCCAGCCACGCACATCCATGCATAACTTGACATGGTCTAATCTGGATTATCCTAAGGTAAGAGCTAACAAGTGAAAATCAAGCCCAAAATCACAGATTTCAGAAAGGAAAGCTGTCCCAAACTTGCATTTTGATAAGCAGCCACTCCCCCAGAACAAGAGAAGGCGATTATGCAACAGTTCTGTTAAGGAATCTTCTAGATGGATGTCACATGAGGGCAGGTTTATTACGAAATACTGTAACTGACACTATAAAATTCAACGTAGCAAGACATTTGACATTTTCAGCTCAAATTGAATGTCACCTAGTTTAAAGTCAAATAAGGCAAGTTAGATCTTATAAAAGTTTGTTATATTAAAGGAAATTATATAACATTTAAAAAGACATGTCTTACCAAGGCTTCAGAATAGAGAATACATTCGCTATTAATTAAGAGTTTTCCTTCAATAAACTCCTAATTTGCCGATTATTAATAGTTAGTAAGGTAGTTGTTAAGTTTAGGTATAGGTTTAAGGGATCTAAGATATGGTCATGCAGACTAAGGCATTAATATGTGGTTTATAAATACTAATAAACAGCCAATTTGCTAGTAATATGCATGCTAATAAGCAAATAGTTAAGAGCGAGAATAGTTTCTAAAAATTAAGTGTTACCAAAACAGTAATATTGTGAAATATTATCACAATTTAAAGGAACTGTTTTCTATTTTAATATATTTTTAAAATTACATAAAAAATCTATTCCTGTCGGCTCCAACAGCGCAACTGCGCTCACGATGACCCAAATTCAATGCCCATCTCGAGGTCCTTTGCCGATCCTGCTCCCCTCTCTCCACCCAATGCTTTCCGGTCATCACTCTACTGTCCTATCCAAATAAAAATGCATAAAAAGCCCAAAAAATGACTTAAAAAAACAAACTATTCCTGTTATGGAAAAGCTGAATTTTCAGCAGCAATTACTCCAGTTTTCAGTGTCACATTAGCCAGCAATCATTCCCAAATAGGACTGTATGTTTACTGTATTTTTCATCAAATGAATGCAAAACGTTCAGAAACAAAAATCATAATTATTCCAAACCTTTGACCATTTGTTTTGTTTTGTTTTCTTCACAGCTCTTCTGCTCAATCCCTGTGGGTATTGGGCAGGTTTATGGGTGTGACAATGCTTGGACAGGAGGGATATTCATGATCGCCTTGTTCATCTCCTCACCCATAACATTGGCACATGCAACTATTGGATCAGCAGTCGGCATGGTGTCAGGTAAGAGATCACAAGTGTATTTGAATATTTAATAATAAATATCATCAGCATTAGGCATTTAACAACTGACGATTAAGTCGCCCTTACTGTGACTTTCAGGTCTTGCTCTTGCTGCGCCGTTCCAGAACATCTACTTTGGCCTGTGGGGTTATAACTGTGTTTTGGCCTGCATTGCCATTGGTGGGATGTTCTACGCTCTCACGTGGCAGACACATCTTCTGGCTGTGGCCTGTGGTAAGTTTGTGCCAGCTATTTTTTTTTTTTTTTTCATGTTTCTCATGTTCCTGATAATGTAATAACAATTTCCTATAATTTCCTTACACAGTTCTGGTCAAATCACTGAATCTTGTTTTCCCATAGCATTCTTCTGTGCATATCTCGGCTCAGCAATAGCAAATGTGATGTCTACTGTAGGTATCATAAACTCAAAACATGAGATATACAAAAATGTGTGTGATTTTAAATGGTTTTTACATTGTGTTTTAACAGTTTGGACTCCCAGCATGCACCTGGCCCTTCTGTCTCTCTGCCCTCACGTTTCTTTTGATCACTACGGAGGTAAAAGGCATTTATAAACTGCCTCTTGCTAAAGTCACCTACCCTGAGAAAAACCTGATATACTTCTGGAAGATGAAGAAAGAGGAGAGGATCGACAAACAAAGGAAAAAACAAGAGAAAGATATAGAATCACAGCAGAGGAAAGAGGAAATATTGAAAAATCATGAGCATCTTGATGTTTGCACTGTGGACGTTCCGCAAGAGGAAACCACACAAAATAGACCAGATAGGAATGAAGAGGCAATTCAACTCAATTTAACTCAATTATAAATTTCCCTTAAACGGGTCACATGTTTATTTGCTGAAGGAAAATGCCACAAAAAATAGGTTTTAAATAAAAACATTTTTTATGAAATATATCCCTATTTATAAAAAAATAATAATAATATATAACTTTTTACACAAGACATGTTATATTCTGTAGAAATATATAAAAAACAGAAAGAACACACAAAATAGGAGGAAGGCAAAAGGATTTTGTTTTAAAATGCAGTTGTCCTCACTTATTAGTAATATGTTAAGTTTCTAGTATGCGAGCCACAGTCACTTTAACGTCCAGGCAGGGAGGCAGATACATGTATGTCAAATTAAAATGCCAAATGCTTTTTGTTCTTGATGTTTTCCATCATGGCATTGTTATATGATGGTGCAGTTTACCTTTTAATTTGTAGATGTAACTAAATATAAATGAAAACATTTTGTGTTGAACAGATAGCCTGCACTATTTAAATGTTTTCATTGTCTGTAGCAGCTTTGTGTCTTATTGTTTGACTTTTATAAACTTATGTATTTTTTTGGAATGTAAGCATTATCCCCAACCTTACTGTAGATCAATTGAAATAGAATAGGAATAATTTATCTAGACCTTGACTAATATAATTTCAGATATTCAAACTTCAATGTATATGAATAAGTGACCTGAAGTTGTCAGCGTTAAAGTTGTTTACATTAGTGTGTATATTGCACACAAAATACAATAGAAAAAGTTTTCACGTACAGTACTTGCATAATATACATTATAGTATATAGGATTATATACTATAATGTATATTATACATTATAGTATGCACATTTTTAAAAAGCACCTATACTTGAGGAAACACCGCCATTTATTGTAATCAAAGTCGTCTTGGCATTCTCTTTGCTTGACTGTTCTCACTTTTGTCATGTGATGAACAATGAGATAATATCTTCTGCATTTCATCAGATTAATGTACAACCTAGAAATTTCCACGATCAAGATTGCTTATTTCCTAAATCATAATTACGACTATATAAAAATGATCTATCGTTGTGAATTTTGCCACCTATGCTCATTAGAAATACATGACTGCATTTATTTCTGCAAAAACATTGCCGTTTCCAGGTGTTCCTTTTAAAGGGGACCAATTATGTCCCTTTTTACAAGATGTAAAATAAGTCTCTGATGTCCCCAGAGCGTATATGTGAAGTTTTAGCTCAATATACCCCACAGATAAATGTTTATAGCTTGTTAAAATTGCCACTTTTAGGGTATTAGCCCAAACGCGCTGATTTTGAGTATGTTGCTTTAATGCAAATGAGCTGTTGCTCCCAGAGAAGAGGGTGGAGCTTCAAGAGCTCAAGCTCTGGCATTAGCAGTGCTAGCCTTTGAAAATAAACATTCACCTATTAATACAAGCCTGTTAGATTTACAGAAAACGTACTCAAACGTTTCAAAGTCAGTCATCTGATTATACTGTGCATAATAAATTTGCGTTTATGAATTACACAGACGGGGAGCACGGTGGGATAAAAATAACAACATAGCTGGTCTCATGCTATCGCAAACTTTATAAGTCCCACTTCTGACTATGAGCTCGACAACTTCAAGTGATCGACTCATTGCTTTCATATGCAACTTTTAACTACCACTTTCCTATTCATGATCATTCTGGCAGCACTTGAAGGCAGCATCAGTGAGAACAGGCAGAGACAGTGATAGCTTTAGCAATTAGCCTTACAGAGTGCCAAGAAGCTCTTTCAGAAAGGTAATTTGGAAAACAAACGCATGATACTTACTTTGTCTGAGCTGCCGTTCGCGCACGAAGCGTTGGTATTGATTCATAAACATATAGGGGACATGACTGATTTTTTCCAGGATATTTCCTTCGAAAATGAAATTAAACCACAGTGTCCTCGGCTCAGATGAGGGAAGATTATGGCGACTCCTGTGTGCATCCCAAAACACAAGCCTTGTAAAGCCTCTTTGGCGCTGACATTGTATATATCTCCAGTAATGGCGGACCGCAGCTTCTCACTCAGGCCTGTGTCTATGCTAATAGGGCAGCGAGCGTCACAAATGGGCGGGACTTTTTCCCCTCTGTGACGTGAACAGAGGGAGAATCTGAAACAGCTCGTTTGGAGAGACTGTTCATGATTTATTGGTTTCATAAAATGAGTTGGTGGATTTTGAACATTATAGGCTGGTTGTTTTCACACACTAGGGCCACACAACAGTGTTCTAACACCTTATAAAAGTGACTTTTGCTTAATAGGTCCCCTTTAACAAATAAGGATTGCAGGGGCAGATTATCAATTAACAGACTTTTTCACGCAATTCCTTCCACATTACTGTTACATTTTTACCATAGTGCATGATTAGCAAACTAACAGTTTTCTAAAAATGTTGATGTTTGCATTACATAATCAGCCATATGTATGGCTTTTCTGATACAGTAAACGTGCACGGTAGCACACCTGGTACAGCACAGTACTTGTGATGCGGACTTGTAGAAGCAGGCTAAAATGGCATGGTTGCTTCAGCAAATAGGTTTGGTTTACATTACTTTCAGACAGCTTTACACCACTTTGTCCAGCAGGCATCAATATTGCATGGGTAAATCTTCCACACCTATGCGAAGTTACCAATCGTGTGGATTTCTATTTAAATTACTGGATTTCATCCATGAAAATTTGCCGACCAACAGAAAATGTGACCAAACCTTGAGTGCCTTTTTTAAAATAAAACATGGGTGTGATCAGATCACAGTGGGGTAATTGCAGGATGAGATATGCAGTTAAAAGATCCAGTGTCGTTTGAGGGTGAAGATCAGATTAGTTGTCTGCTTTGTGTGCAGCTGTTAAAGGTCAATTGAGGCCAGGAGAGTAAGTCACTTGTGGTTTGCTAGCGGTTTTTAAAATCACCAAAAACCACAAATGGAGTGTCATCTTCAGGGGAAAGAGTATGTCTGGCTCATTAATGAAGTTGCCTAGCTGACCTTGTGGCCTGTATATAACTATAAAGTGAAATTTAGCAGGATCCGTAACAGTAATTACAGCCCTGTTAGGCAAGCATAGTGGGAAAAGTTGAAATTACAGAAGAGGGCAACAGGAATTACAGAGATTTGACTGGCACTGCAAAAAATATTTTTTTGTCTTGTTTCAGTGTAGGTGACCACTGGGCATGTTTTTCTTCTTGAATGGAATTAGGTTTGTGCCTGTTGAGATACATTAAACTCATGTTAAAAAGAAGAATATGAAGGAATGTTAGAAGAGAACTGCTGTATTCAGTGACTGATAACCAGCTATTAACAAGCAACCTGGTCTCACACAGCAACACCAATTTAAGCCAACAGCCTCAGCATAATTAGTCCTAATATGCACAAATACATGGCTGTATTCTAGAAATAATGTCCCCAAAATTACATATTCGTAAGCAACCTGAAAAACAAACCCAAAGTCTCTAATAAGCAAGCCTGCCAACCCCGCCTTGAGTGATAAATTGCTTAAAGTATAAATAATAGGTCAAACACTTGATTTTGGCATGCCAAACATTTTAGATACTCATTTGACCGACTTTATTTATACTCTATAACTACTTGTGCTTTACTTTAAGTTTTCAAATAACGCTCACAAAACGTCCTGCAAACACTAAAATCAAATCTGCATTCTGAAAGTTATTTTACTGACCTAGTTGTTATTCATTTAATATAAAAAGCATGATGGGTCCTGCAGCTACAAAAACAGGGTCACTATAAAAACAAATATTTTTACTGGAGCACTGTATATGCATTCATATTTAATTTTTTTTTCTATTAACAGTCCTTTTTAACTTATTTCACATCATGATCTTTGCACCCAAATCTTTTGTTTGGGAAAAGAGAGAACAAGCTGCCAGAGAAAAGAGAACAGTGCCATCTACTGAAGTCTAGAAGAAAAACTTGTGGAATTTGTGCACAAAAATGTTTTTATTTCTTTTGTTGTCTTGTATAAAGATGGGTCAGTAGTTTTCCATTGTTAAGGAACACCTTAAAAACCTAGAATCCAAACACAACATAAGACAATTTCCCAACAACCTGTTCAAACAAATATATCACTTCAAGCCATTTAAAATATTGCAAATTTTTCACAAGCAAGCATATTTTTCAAAAATAACTAGCATTTCTTAAAAGCAGCCTCTGACAGGCACAAAGAACATTTCAAGGGGAAAAATCGTTACATAAACTTATTTTTTGAACTGCAGCCAATAACACAAAACACCTCATTAGGGACATGACAGAAATCAACAGGTTCATATGAATCCTCAATTATGACAGCTGTAACAAATTCCAGAAAACTGATAGACTGTATTTTTAACACCTCATTAATTAACCATATCCAGATGAATTCAGGTAATTACAATCATAACGCTTGTTTAAACAGATCCATAGTAACAAACATGAATACATTCATCGATAACTGTAACGCTCCAACCTGACATTAGAAGTGTCTATTACAGTGTAACAATGCTGCTGTTGTCCTTATTCATTTCTATCACAAAAACATGAATAAAGCTTAAGATCAAACAAAACTACAACTGCTACATACAAAATAATTACAATGTACCAGCTGTACTACAATGTACCAGTCATATTTGACATTTTATGAGGTCAAATCACTCGGCTAGAATCAAAAACCTGGAAGTAATTTAACATTTGCGCTGTCATTTGAGACAGTGAGCACAGATTCTCACACTCTGAGCAAAACTAAACATTTATGTATGGAATTAAAATTATATTACAAATACATGCATAAAAACGCACAAATATTCACACTCAGCAACATCTCATGATATTTTCTAAGTTTTTGTGCATTAAAGCAAAATGATGTGCATGTATTTGTGGACTGTATCACGAGTTTACAAGAAGCTGGATACATGTGCACTTTGACGCATACATTTGTGCGAGGTTGTGACTCCATATTTTTTAACCAGCTAAAAGCATTTGACATTTTCAAAAACAATTCCTGAATATCATGAAAATCTGAGAAACATATGAAAAGAAAACATCACACACACACAAAAACCTTCAATCCTTGAAGAGCACAAATCAGTAGCAACCAGTGAAAAATGTAACAACTCTCAATCAGTGATGTGACTTTAGAGACCCTTTTTCGTCTTGTGGCAATTTGACAAAAGTTAACTAAAGCCTTGTACATGAAGACGTGCTAACAAATATTTCTATATGTCAAATCACATGGGTAAAACCACCCATGTTTTTCTCATTGCCTCTTATACATGTAAAACAGAACTGTAAAATATTTCAGCTTCATCAGAATGTGCATAGCAAAACTCTAAATAAAATCTGCACCTAAATGTTTTAGAAATGCTAACATAATATTTCCAATGCCAAACCTTTACCTATATGCAAAGCCTGCACAAGAAGCACATAATATACACACGCAACTCTAAATTAAACTCCAAAATACATCTTGTGCAAAGGATGAAAGTTATGGAAAATTTCTAAGGCAAGAACATTTACACAGTGCTGGATTGAAGCATTGCAGATAACGCAGATGATTAAAAATTCACTTCCACATACATAAAACTTAATCTAGAAGAAAGGGGGATTGTGATCACACTCATGTAGCATAATTTCAGAATTATTATTATTATTTTTTTTTTGGCAAATCATGATAAGGGCATATTTAAGAGACACTGATGGGAGGTTTTGGTCTTTAGCCACCGCCATTAAGTAAAAGAGTGTAAATGCATCATGATATTTTAACAACAACCAGATTTGCCCTGAGCAAGCAGAATCTCTGAATAGTGCAAATAGTGCTTGAGGCCAGAGCCATACACATACGGAGTTGGGCTCCAAGTGAACTGCAAAAAGACAACGCATCAGCCTTCCCCGAGCAGCAACTAACACTAAGGTTATGACACAGGAAATTATATGCTGACTATACGGTTTCAATTCACTTGGAACTTGGAGAAAAGATAATACATATGCTTTACAATTAATATCCAGACTTGTTCATTTACATAAGCTAACATTAAAGGCTAAATGTTCTCAGGCAGATATTCTGGCAAGCTTCTGGCTAGTTTGCAGCTCACTGGAGAACTCAGGAAAATTCCCTATAAGATGCCCTGAAAATAAATATTTTTTAAACGGCCCTTTACGTCCAAGTAAATCTGCCCTTCTGTCTTGAGTTTGGCCTAATGTTGTACATTTATGGCTCTGGCTGTTGTGACAGTAATATCGCTCATGTGCCCGGTGACGTCACCTGAGGGAGTGAGAGGCACGAGAGAGGAGCCGTCTCCTCCTCACACTATAACATGCTCTGCAGCGTGCTCAAGTTTTTCTCCATCCATCGCATGTTCAGCTTAATGGTCTCAATGGCCTCCTGCACGATCCTCATCTGAGAACCTTTCGTCCCCAGAGAAGTGAAGAAGTTCTGGGCCTGGACGAGAAAAATAATGATGTAGTAATAATACTTCAAGTAACATTTAACTGTTTTTCATTTAACCAAATGTATGGGGGATGAACAAACCTCCACGAGATGTGTTTTTGTGGAAAACTGACTGGTTGCGGACATGATGATGCTCTGAATGGCAAAGGATCCGACAGGAAATCTTGCATGAAAAAAAAATGGAACAGAAACATTAAATTGCAGCCCAAATACTGTAACGTGTAAAAAATTAGTTCAATATAAAACCCCATTGTAAAGGTTTAAATGCAAATGATCAACCCTAAAACATTAGAAAATGCATTAAGATATTTATATTTATCAGCACTTTTCTGAGATGTCCTAACAAAATGACTAAATTACAGTACAAATGTGCATACTAAGTACACTAAATCAATGTGTTTGGGGTCAATAAATTTAATGTTTTTTTAAATAAGTCTCTTATGATCACCAACTCTGCATTTATTTAACCAAAAATACAATAAAAACAGTAATTTGTGAAATTTTATTACAATTCAAAATAATGCTTTTCCTTTTTTTAATACATTTTAAATGTAATTTATTCCTGTAATGGCAAAAGACTTCATAGTCACAAGATCCTTCAGAAATGATTCTAAAATGATGATCTGTGGCTCATTTTATTCAAAAACCATTACACATTTTCAAGATTGTTTGATGAATAGAAAGTTCCAAAGAATAGCATTTTGAAATATTTACTGTCACTTTAGAACATTTTAATGCACCCTTGAAAAATAAAATAAAAACTAAAGTATTAATTTCTTCCGGCAAAAAATGTTTTAAAACATTTAGGACCTTTCCCCACTAAATAAACACTCTGTAAGGTGTTTTCCTGACCTTATCCCTTGATATCTTGTTATTATAGTTATTAGCATATGCACATGACATTTACATTAAATGTGTCGATTCAAAATGTTGCTAAAAAAATATATTTCAGTAAACTCCTCCTCCGGATTTTTTTCTTATACTATAAGTTCACCACTCACTTTTGAGTGATTTTGTCCCAGTTCTCCTTCACAAAATCCCAAGCGTAGAGGTAGCCAGCAAAGTTCTTGCAAATTGTGTTGATCACCAAAGGAAATTCTTGAGTTTGAATCTCACTCCCATCAAGACTTCTCTGTAGAATCCTAAAAGGGAAACCAAATTAAATTCAGATATGCTTGTGCTGACAGCTCAAACGATTTTCCCTCTGACAGAACATGTTGTTCAGCCTTACCATATAATTTTCCGTACATCCTGAGTGCTGGCCAAAGCTTCCAATGTTTTGCGCTTCTCTGGGTCATTGATGGAGTGTTTATACACGTCTAGAAGCTTACCCCATCCTTCATCTGTCTGAGCAGCAACTTTGAAGACTGTTCTCATGAGATCACTGGGAATCCTAAAACAATAAGACATATATCACAAGATGTTCCTCTGTTCTCAAGAATTACTGCGGTGAGGAGTACAAAAGTCAAGAGCTTTAGACAACAGCCCTTTCCTTCTCCTTTTTGCAAGTCACAAGATTGAAAGAGAAATTATTCAGCCAAGAGTCGATCACCACACAAACTTACTGAGAAGTCTTGTTGGAAGTGATCCACTGATCAAACAGATGTTTGGCCTTTGTTGTGCAGTTACTTATGTAAAGAGAACATGCCATCTCCAGCAGGGCAGATCGAAGTGTCATCTTTGACACAGAAGATTCCAGATCCCATGACTGACTCTCCATTAAACTTCCAAAATGCTCCTCAATGTAACTCTGCAAAGATTGAATTCCAAGAAAACATTCAAACAAGTTTTTTTATATAAGATTAAATAAAGAGAGCCATTTGAGTACAACAGCCACACAAGATGTTGCACTTACCCTCATTCTAGAGGCCAAGTTCAGCTCTGATCTTTTGTCCAGCAACCTGTAGATCTGACCAAGCTGGAAGAGAGCTTCGGTCAGAGAAGCAGTCTCTGTCTCATTTCTGATGAAATCCATTAGATTTAAAACTTGTGTGAAAGGCACCTTGTCTGATCTGGAAGAACGTTGAAGTATATATTCTTTATTTTCACTCATTTACTTAAAAATGTACACTACTGTTCAAAACGCTGGGGTCAGTAAGACTTTTTTGTTTTGTTAAAAATCAACACGTTTATTCAGCCAAGGATGCATTCTTTTTTTTTTTTTTTTTTTTTTTTTGAACTTGCTATTCATTAAAGAATCCTGAATAAAAAAAAAATGTATCATGGTTTCCACCAAAAATATTAAGCAGCACAACAGCTTTCAACATTGACAATAGTAGAAAAATGTTACTCGAATGTCTGAAGGACCAGGTGATGTTAAAGACTAGAGTAACAGCTGCTGAAATTCAGCCTGATGTCACAGGAATAAATTAGTTATAGTGTATTAAAATATGTTAATATAGAAAACAGTCATTTTAAAATGCAATAATATTTTACAGTATTGCTTTATTTTTTATCAAATAAATATAGCCGTGGTGAGCACAAGAAACTTCTTTCAAAAGATGAAAAAATCTTACTAACTGCAAACTTTTTGCATACTGGTTTTGATGGGCATTACAGTATTATCATATCAGAGATGTTCTTGAATATGCACTGCACCCACAATAATCAATTTTGGCGCAATCATTTCTGGTGATTTTTTTCAGTTGTTTATGATGACTATTTAAATTATTATAAAAATGTGAATCTATGTAAAACAAAGAGCAAAAGAGAATTTTGTCCAAAAAAAAAATTTAATCTGAATCTCAATCATATTTGATAAAATGTTATTTCCAGGTTTTCCATGATTGTGACAATTCTGCACCTTCATCGTTTTAAAGTCATGTCTAATTATATTAAACCTTCTTTTAAATGCAGATCTACCTGGAGAGAGCAAAGATGTTATTGATGAGAGCTGCTCTGTCTTTACAGGTGAGGACATTCACATCCTCCTTCAAAGCACCAATCAAGTCATTCCATCCCTCCTGATCATAATTCACTATGTAGAAGCCATCACTCCTGAAGTTGAACTTCAACCACTTCACCTGATCTGGAAGCGTTAATGTGGCTGGAAAAGATTTAAAGCAACAAGCAATACATTACTGAATATTTCCAGTAGTTAGAAACATCTGTCTATGCCAGTACACTCAGTGCTGAGCACAATACTCACCTGTTTTATCCTTGAGATGGAACACTTGCTTGCAGGAGCTGAGAACACCACATTTGTCGGTCACATACGTCAGGGGAATATGCCACAAGCAGCTATGGGTAATGCAAAAGTGGATCAATTAACATTCGACATTGAGAGAGGATGAGTTCACATGAAGCTTGGTTTTTTTTAATAGATCAATATTAGACTTTGACTCTGATCAATATAAAAGTCCCTTTTTAAAACATTCGCACCTTAAAACAAACAAGACTATTCTTTCCCATGACATACACCAGTGGGGTCGATAAGATTTGATTTAAAAATGTTTTTGAAAGAAGTCTTTTATGCTCACCAAGGCTGCATTTATTCGATCAAAAATGCATTGAAAACAGTAATATTATGAAATTGTATTATAATTTAAAATAATATTTTTCTATTTTCATATATTGTAAGATGTAAACTATTTCTGTGATGGCAAAGCTCACCTGCTGCTCAAGAAACATTTACTATTATCAGTGTTGAAACAATTGCTGATACAAATACTTCATCCAATTTACTCACCCTCAGGCCATCCAAGATGTATGTGACTCTTTTTCTTCAGTAGAACACTAAAGATGATTTTTAGCCAAAACCATAGTTCTTGGTTACTCTTAAAATGCAAGTCAATGGCTACCAGCACTGGAGAGTCAGAAAAAGCGTATACAGGCAACACAAAATTAATACCTGTGGCTCCTGACGATATATAAAGTGAAGTGAAGTGACATTCAGCCAAGTATGGTGACCCATACTCGGAATTCGTGCTCTGCATTTAACCCATCCAACGTGCACACACACAGCAGTGAACACACACACACCGTGAACACACACCCGGAGCAGTGGGCAGCCATTTATGCTGCGGCGCCCGGGGAGCAGTTTGGGGTTCGGTGCCTTGCTCAAGGGCACCTCAGTCGTGGTATTGAGGGTGGAGAGAGCGCTGGACATTCACTCCCTCCACCTACAATTCCTGCCGGCTGGGGACTCGAACCCGCAACCTTTGGATTACAAGTCCGACTCTCTAACCATTAGGCCACGACTTCCCCGTCGTGGCCTAATGGTTAGAGGTCTTATTGAGGTCTTATGAAGTGAAATGATTGGTCTGTGCAAGAAATTGAACATCATTTACAACATTATTACCTCAACATATCATCAGGAGCCACAGGTATTAATTTTGTCTTGTCTGTACATGCTTTTTTGACTTACAAAGTGCCGGTAGCCACTGACTTGCATTTTATGAAACACCAAGGACCATGGTTTTAGCTAAAAATCTTTGGTAACACTTTACTTAAAGGCTTTATGTATAATGCATTATAAAGGGTTATTAAAGGGTATAATTATTCAAAATGTGTATTGTAATACATTATATCTTGTCGTAAATAATTATAATTGAATCTAAATTGCATTGCAAGTGTTATAATGTATTACCTGTGGTAACAATTATTCATGAGATTGTACAAAGCATTACAAGGCATAATTAATGCATTACAACTACTTTTATAATGCACTAAACATAAAGGCTTTAAGTAAAGTGTTACCAAATTTTCTTTACTGTTCTATTGAGAAAAAAAAAAAAAAAAAGTCATCTACATTTTGATGGCCTGAATCCCTTTTATATTTTTGTGGAAACTGGATTACATTTCTTTAGGATTATTTGATGAATAGGAAGAAACACTTTTTATTAACGTATAAAATGATTAGTAATACTAAAACAAAGCTTACTGAACCCAAACTTTGGAACACTAGTTTTAACAACTCAAACAACTTTGACAGCCCACAGCCCATAATTCATTATGATACATTTTTAGAGAAATGTTCACAGCTGCAGTAAAAGTCCTCTACCTGTCGTCCGTGCTGTTTTCAGCATTCAGAAGAAAATGTTCTTGCGTCAGTGTCACTTGAGTGCCGCTTCTCTTCACTGTGACCAGAGGAAAGCCCTTATGAACAGTCCAGGTGTTCATCATCTCAGATACACTTAAGTTTTGTTTGCTCACCTATGGAGAACATGGATGTTAGCGCACACTAATAAAACATGGCTCAGATGTCAGCTCAGTTGCTTCATCATTATGTAAAAGTGCATTACATTTATCACACTCAGAACATGTATTTGTTTTGCTCTCGTAAATAATGAAATGCAATCACAATGCAGGCATCATAAGTTCATCTTGCTTAGAGAAGGTCTGACCTGGGAAAGACTGTTCCATAAGTCTTCACTTTCTGTGTTTGAATGGTTATAATTGTGTAAGTACTCAATCACTCCTTTTCGAAACTCCCCATCTGTGAGTGTTGCATTGAGCATCAGTAGTATCGAAGCCCCCTTGTGTGAAAAGGCAGACCAAGAAACATGTTTAAGTTCTGAGAATACCTATACAATCAATTATGCTAAATGAAAAATGGTTACATTACACCACAGGAAGAGGGTTTATTAAAGCTACTTTACAAGCAACAGGTAATTTATGACGTACCTTCTCATAAGACACAGAGTCAAACATCTCTTCCACCTGCTCAGGGGTGCTCACGACAGTAGACACTGGGTGGGACGAGTTCAACGCATCTTTGGCCAGCGCTTTAAAGCGAACATTTAAGAATTCAGTGTCCTGGAAATGAAAGAAACAAGATCAAATACAAACATTTTGAATGACACGCATTCAAATAGGTGTTCAATTCCAGCTTTCTCAAAGTCGACTCCCACTGTAACGAAATCGACTTTTCGTCTCCATTTACTTTACATCAAAACAGGGTCAGGTAAAAAATACAAGACTTTTCCCCCCGACATGAAGCTTTAAAATTCATTGTATTAAAACACATTTTTAGCGTGGCTGTCCAAATCAGTCCAATTTAGAGATGAAGTTAACTTGAAACGAAGAGAAACCTATCAACGTTATTACCTAGTTGTTGCCAATACCTAATGTTACAAAGGTAAATGTCACGAGAAACAGCCTTGTTGGAATATTATTTCAGAAGAGAGAAAGTACTGTACATATTATATGACGAATTCATATATTCATACGAAAGTTATAACAGTTGGATGATGGCGTTAAATGCCCAAATGCAGAGGAGAGTTCTAGATAATAAAAAGTATTAAAATAATACATGCAAAACTACTTTATGATTACTCATTACACGCTTTTCATCAGATTCATTTCAGGTTCTTTTTATTTTCATAAAAGTGAAATAACTGAACGTAAATATTATCATTTTAGAAGAAAATTTAAAACGGCACTAAGAGGCTTTTGCATCTGAACTCTTCATTTCTTAATTTAGAATAAAACTTACGATGTCAAGGTCCGGGAACACAGTTTCAATTGACATATACTGCATGTAAGTTGCAAATCCTTCATTCAGCCAGAGATCATTCCACCATCGCATAGTGACCAGATTTCCAAACCACTGAACAGAAAAAGACCCATACATGATAATGAACACAGCATGTCTGACTAGACTTTTCAACTGAAGACATTACAAGACATTACATCCAAGACATTACATTTATATTAGACTTATAAATTATGCTATCATATGTTTTATGTCAATATCCCTATTGTCATTCACTTCACTCAAGAATTTGGAGTAAAAGCTTAAAGGGAGAGTTCACTCAAAAATGAAAATTCTGTCATCATTTATTCACCCTCACATTGTTCCAAACCTGTATGAGTTGGACACAAAAGGGGATATTCTGAATTAAGAGTTTTCTTTTTTTTTTGGCGAACTATGTCTTTAAGAAAACAATTTGAAGTAGGTCAACTTTGTAATCAAAACCAGATGTAAATGATACTTAAATACACACCCTGGTAAAGTTGTCACCATCTCAGACATTTCTATTGCGTGTTGTTAATTATTTAAACGTGACTATTATTTCCCTGTCATGAGAATATTGCTTTATTTTTAAAGTGAATTACCTGGTGGGCAAGTTCATGAGCAATGACAGAGGTCACCAGTTGCTTGTCTATAGAGGAGGAATTACTCCCTACTAGCAAAGTCGTTTCGCGGAATGTGATTAGACCCCAGTTCTCCATGGCTCCAGCGAGGAAGTCAGGAATAGCCACTAGATCTATTGATTTGAAAGACATTTGGTAACGTAATTTCACAGAAACGACATAGCGTGTATGTCCAGCTATTCTAGGAATAGTTTAATCCCTGTTTGAAGAGTTTCTTTAAGGAAAGGCGTCTTACCCAGCTTGCTTAATGGGTAGTCGTACTCAAAGAACGTATTGTAGAACTCCAACAGTGCGCAAGCTGTGTCCAGAGCATACTGCACTTGTTCCTTTTTGTCTGGAACAGCATACACAGACACCTGCATAAAATTTGCGGGAAAAAAACAAAAACATAATTCAACATATTTCCACAACCTTTGTAACACAAGACATTAATTTTAAGAAGAACACATACCATAGTTTTAGAGACATTATTACTGACACTGATGAAATCAGCCACAATAAACGCAACTAGGTAAGTGCTCATATTAACACTTTTCTCAAACTCATCTTCTTGAAGCCCATCCTTTAATTCTGTGGTTTTGACCTAGACAAAAAAAAAAGACAATAACATCACAAGACTTATATTATAACCTGAAGAAAAACTTGCATGACAATATATATAACTTTAATTATTAATTATTAAATATTAAACAAACTGTAAATGTAAATAATAAAACAAAGAGAAGATGTGTATGTGTGTCTAATATATATATATATATATATATATATATATATATATATATATATATATATATATGTGTGTCTGTGTGTTTGTTCTATACACACACTATTAAATAAAAAAAAAATTAAAGATTTTATGTATCAGTCTCTCAGTTTTCTGTTAGATAGACTAAAATGAAATAAATGTTACAAAATATAATGGCATAACTGAACAGCAATTAAAATATTTTATGTATTATCCTCATAATTTAAAGTGAAAAAGAAAAAAAAAAAAAACAGAAAAAGAAATAAAGAAAAAATAACTACCTTGGGCATGTTTGAAAGGCTGATGTACTTGCTTTCTCTGGTCATCTTAATTGTAAAAGTTGATTTAAAAGCTGGCTCGTCAAAACAAGGAAAAGCCTTGCGTGCTGCCAAGGGCTCAAACTGAGTAGCAGCCAAAACTCTAGAAGAAGATGGAGTGAATTAAATGATCAACACGCTGAAGCCAAATAGTTAATTCAAACATATCCTAACTGTTCAGAAGGCTAAATAAAGGTTAATTGGGTTGCAAATACCTTTTTATACCCTTTGTGTCGACATATGAGCTGTTGTAGAAGCCATCATAGCTGCTGGAGAGGTTTGCTGTGTAGTTAATGCTCAAAACGTATTGTCGCCTCTTAAGATCTTTTGGAAATTTGATGGCGATTTGCTGCCAAGGTTTGTACTCCAGGAAGTTGACCTCTTTGCCTTCAAAAGTGACATTGATTATGTTCATATCAGAACTGTGAAGGACAATATTCTTCGTTTCATGAAAGACTTGCACTAAGATGGATACACTGCCTTGGAAGGTCATCAGGGTCAGGTTGGGATGGAGTGAAATATTGTAATGCACAGGATGCACACTGAGCGGTAATCTCAGCTTGGCCCATGGGAAAAGTTCCTTGTTTGTGGAAATGGGATAGATGCTGTCCATGGTCGAATTGGTCTTCTGGCAGCCCGCTGTGGTGAAAGTGCAGCCTAGCAGGAAGTACAAGACCATTAACATGGAGGCCACCAGAACCAGGACAACAACACCTACCACCATAGTCTTCATCGAAGGCTTGGAGCACGATGCAGAATGCTGCTGTCGGGTGTAGGGTGAGTCAGCGCTGCGCTGGTTGGAACTGCGATTCATGAAGGACATTCCAAGAAGACGGGCAGACGATTCGTAATCTTCCTCGTCTTCATCCAGATCGTTTTCTCCAAGGCCTCGGACTAACAGTCGCGAGCTGCGGGGTTCATAGACCACATCGTCTGAGTCGATAGGGTAGGATGGGGACTCCTTCGCCAAATCCACCACATCTGGCTCTTCCTCAAACATGCTGTTCTCAATCATGTTCCTGGGCAGTGGAGCTCTTTCTGTAGGTTACAGTGGAAACAGAAAATGGTGTGTGAATACAAAAGTGGCTTCCTGTTGACAAGAGAGCTGCCGTCTAAGACAACTGAGAAGTTTTCTTAAAAGTGGAGCGATTTTGTAGTCAGCCCACACAAGTGTTTTAAGTCAGAGAGTAAGCAAGTAAATGAAAATGAAACTAAAGATGAAAAAAAAGCTACTTTCAATGCATCTGTGCAGACAAACATTAAGACTGTTCCTGTAAATACTTGCACCCATGGCCACAGGCTGTCACCAGCGTACAGCATAACCTATGTCATACTCAATTCAACGTGCCTCGATTATTGTCTGCATAAGATTTTTTCAATACCCTGAGAGAAAATAAAGTGTCTGCATTGTTCCTCTTTTACTTCCTTCTTCAACAGAGAATTAGACTAAATAAATTCAATAACAAATCAAGGCGCTGGCTGAGTTAACAGTGATCAAATTACCATTGATCACATTGCTTGAATGTGTTAAATGTGTCCTACCTTCTGACCTCGGGTCAAACTCAGGTCTGCTGCACAAATACTCTTCTTCTTTAAGTGATCTGAACTTCATCTTCTTTCACATGCCTCATTTACTTGTAGTGCAACACTTTCATTTAGTACGGTGTAATTTTTCAATAAATACTTTCTTTGTAAATCTCACAAAAACATGTCAAGGTCACATTTCTAGAACCAATCACAAATTTTGCAAATGTGATTAAAACTCAGCCTATTTTTAAGATGCTCTGCATTATGAGATTATATTCATGCTGATTAAAGTTAACAAGAAATGGAAGTTGTGATCGCCTTTTTTTTCCAACTGTGATGTGTATCTGAGCGCAACGGCTTCTCTGGCAAGAAAAAAACTAGGACAGGACTCGGTTTTGTCCATTGGGAATTGACTGGATCATTGTCATTTGCTAATTGCTGTGATCTCATGTGAGTGACAGGTTGCTGGAAGGGACAGATTATAGTCCCGCCCTCATGCTGACGTCATTGCGAAGAGACGTTAACGTTTTTGATGAATGATTAGGAGGGAGCATTAAAAAATAATGATGTATACTGATAAATTGTTTATAATTTTCTATTTTTATAACAGCAAATGCACTGCAGTATTCAATAAAAAAAAGAGTTGTCAATTTCAGTGCTGTCATACGATTAATCGCGATTAATCGCACCCAAAATAAGTATGTTTACATAATATAAGTGTACTATAAAAATAAATACACACATACAGTATATATTTTGAAAATATTTACATGTGCATACATTTATATATTTATATTCTTATATTTTATATTACATATAAATATATTTATTATATAAACAACATATTTTTCTTAAATATATACATGCACGTGTTTGTACTTATATATACAGAAATATACACAGGACACACATGTAAACAAAAACTTTTATTTTGGATGCGATTAATCACGATTAATCGTTTGACAGCACTAATAAGCACTTTGACAGCACGAATTAAATTCTCATTACCGTATGATTCTTTATTTAAGCATGAAGGCCCAATTTCAAACATATACTAGCTGGAGGTTTAAATACTATACAATTTAAATACTCTCTTTTATATTAGGTATCAAGAATGTAACATCTTGCTTCATGGTATTTAAAAATATATAGGCAATATGACCCAGATATGTTCTTGATATGTTTTCTTAACATATAACTTTCTTAACAGTTAAACTTTCATTCAGGAAGTGAGTTTTTTTTGGTCTGCCACTGACAGATAACTGTATTTCGTGCCAGTTATATGGTTAAAACTCTTAAGTTACTTAAACTAGGAGAGAAGTAAAGAGAGTACTAAAAAGTGACAACCAGCTGGCCAGCCTGTCACACTTACACAAGACCATAAAAACAACAAATGTCACCTTGCCAAGACTGGGAGGAGATTTTGTGCAAAACATGAACCCTAAGACTCTTTGAAGATTTGAGTCTGATGCACGCAGACTAACAGATCAGATTTGATGACTTAAATGGAATAAAGTCAAATGCAGATGCTGACAGCAGAGCACTGCGAGACATCACGTGAATGACAGCCAGTCACCAAAACAAATAAACCACTGATCCGATTTACTGACATTTCCACCCCCTCATAAACACTGATACATTTTAATTTAATCAGAGGTCCTGTTACGACCTATTGAAGCACACTGTGAAATTTGGAAAGCAGATGCACTGATAGCCATTTAACTAAATGTTATTCATATGTGTCTGTTAGCCCGCTTGAACTCTGCATACATGATATCGTAATCAAACGAGCTAATTCTAAAATCATTTACACATAACCAGGATCACGATAAAAGCAAGTTATCACACTATAAGAGAAGTACTTGAGGAGATTAAATAGCATTATATATAAAACAAGGCGACGCGGCTAGCCGTAGCATGTTAGCTTACAACTTTTTGCAGAACACGACCTCGCGTCCAAATAAAGAGTTCATATTAGCTGCAGTCTTACCGCTTTCAAACGTCTCCATGCTTAAATGTTTAAATGCAGGTCTGAAGTCAAAAACAAATCCTCTTTCAGTTGAAAGTGCGGGTATTTAATCCAGGAAAGGGTGAAGAGTAACTCAACGCAGATCAGATCAACTGGTGCTAGCTCTCTCACTTCTCCGCATTAAAATCATTGATCAGCGGTTTATTGAGCCATCTCTGGACACTGTTTATCGATACAACAGCGGACACAAACTGAAAGTGGCAATCACTGCTGTAAAACAAGCGACACGAGTTTTACTTCCCCCTTCAGCTGCCCCGTTTAAAGAGACAGTCCCCAAAACTGGACTTTCTATGATATGCTGTTCAAACCCGTATGATTTTAATGTTTTCCCTGTAAAGCGTAATACATGGTTTTTAATGTATGTAAAATGAATGAAAGTCAGTATAAACTAAAAACAACAACAACAAAACGTGTAAAACCCAACACACTGTTTTTCATGTTTATATACTTCTTCCTTATTCACATTGCCATGTTTAATTGCATACATATTTTGTCTATCTTCCCTACTGTGTACATACGTCATTTGTCTGTCTATCTATCTATCTATCTATCTATCTATCTATCTATCTATCTATCTATCTATCTATCTATCTATCTATCTACGTTTATGAACTTCATTTTGATTCTTCTGATTCTGGTTACCAAACATTTTGGCTAATATGTCATTTTGTGTTTCACAAATACACATACGAGTAAAAGACGACAGGCTTTTCATTTTTTGGTGAACTATCCCTTTAAGACCCCTCAGCTCCTGCACTCCTAGAGAAATACAGCAGCTGACCTTGCTGCATGGCTGCAATATTGATTATGTTATGATTAAAGACAACCTCATATGCACAATCCCACAGACACATAAAGATTAACAAGTTCTTTGAATTAAAAAATGAACAAAGGTTTAATTTAACAGCGGATTTGATTAACACTGTCTTAATTTATAAGAAAAACAAAAACAAAAGTTCATAAAAAGATTAATTCATACCAATAGCTCCATATTCCTGCTGATTTAAATGGTTTGCCGATTCCATGCGCTAAGACAGACTGACATGCTCAACAAGAAAAACTGTAATAGCGTCAGTGTTCAGAAATTTGGACAGTCACATGCAAACAATTTGACTCTGTGAAAACACTACAATAGGCTGGTGTTTTCTCAAGAGCTTGCAGCGTGCAGCACATTTGGGCACCAGTGGAACCGTTATAAATAGTCAGGTCATTGTACTCTTAGAACAGCAGAATACTGTTTAGTGTAGGGGAATATACAGTGAACATTCTCACCAGATTAATAAATAGGCATCAAAATACTTGTAATTTTATGCTTGCTACATATTTAGGCTTAATTTTTTTTTTGCATTGTGCACTGGCTTGATGCAGTTGGTTAGGCTGGCCCTTTTCTGATTTTAAGTACCCTGGGAATGAAAGAGAAAATTTCATTCACACTTTTAAATTCTTAAATAATTTTAATGATTTAGTTTATTTATGTTTATTATTGGTAGCTACATTATGCCTGGCTTGAACGTAGCCTATTGTGAACTGAAGTAAAGCAATACTGCCTCCTAGCGACAGTAAAACACACGTTTAGGCCTACTTAGTTATCTAAATGGGGACGTTCTATACGCTTTTTCTGTTTTTATATACAGCTATTTATAAATAATATAACCTAGCCTAAGTATTTCACAAATGAGGACAATCCCAAAAGGAGGTTTTGAGAGATTTAGCTCACTTCCTGGTACAAATTTGTCCCCAAAATATATGTTTATAATCATCTTCATGCCCCTCAGTTTGGTTGGTGTCAATTGTTATTACTTTATCAAGATTTGTTTTTGTCTATTAATAGCTGCATCACGTAACTTATGATATTAACCAACATTAAACAGTGTTTTGAGCATGACAGATACCGGAGCAAACAAAGCGAATCTGAAGCAAACCTAATGAAGCTCATGTAAGTTTGTTCTGTGTGTCGGCAAATTATAGCTAAACACTTTAGACTCAATTCAAAATTTCTAAATTCCATATTTATATTGTATATTTTAAATAATATTTCTTGCTGATACTTTAAAGTTTACAGAAGAACTTGTGATGCTAACAAACAAGACTCGTGAAGGTGAAATGTCCAAAAAGTGATATCAGTATATGAAAACTAAAAGCAAGCACCGTTCTTTTAACAAAAAATTAAAGTCAAATACCTTATTTTAATACATTTTCTGTCTTTGTCATGTTTCATAAGAGCACATTTTTGTTTTTAGGCTAGACTCAGTTGCATCAACCCTTATAAAAAAAATATTTATTTTTATTCCAAACCCTATTCAGTTCATTACTGTTCAGTGTCTTCAAGTATGAATTTATGCCACAAATTAATAGGCAGTGTCCTATTAACATTAGTTAGAAAATGTGGCACAGCTGTCAAGAGACCAATCAGGAGCAAAGAAAAACAAAACCAACCTCTTTATCCAAGTAAACCAAAAAAGCAAACACATCATGCATTATATGCGCCGTTAATCTATATAAAAAATGCGAAACAGTAGAAAACTTGAAAAGTGGAGTTTCTGAGCTGATCCTGATACTGATTAATAAACCAAAAACCAATATACTAGTAAAAACTAGTATAATTTGAAATGTTGTTCTTCTTTTTACATTTTAGTTGAGTCTTTGCTGCAACCAAGTCCTCATGGTCTGTAGATTCCTCGTGAGCCACATAATGTTCTTCTCCACGTTTTCTGTGGCCACCTGTATGACACGTAGCTGAGACACCTGCTCTGTGATGGACTTGAAGAAATCCTCAACCTCAACACGAAAAAAACAAAAAGCAATGCTGTAAATGAACCATTAAAACAGATAACCATTCCCTCTAAACAACAAATAAACAACCCACCTCTCTCAACTCCTCAGTGGATGAGAACTGAGTTACAGTGCCTACAATTATACTTCTGATTCCAAAAGATCCCAGTGGAAACCTTTGATAATGAGACACAAGCATCTTATATTCACGGTAATGAGCACATCACAGCTAGTGTTATACTTCGCCTTTCTAACCTAAATAAAAAGCAGAGGATGGCACCTACTTTTCTACCAGTTCATTCCAATGTTTCTTCACAAAATCCCATGCTAGAAAATGGCCCACTGGATTTCTGGCCACCATGTATATGAGACTGGGTAAATTCTGTGTTTTTATTACAGTTCCATCCATTCCAAGCTGTAATAATCTACAGGAAAGATGGAGACATAAGAAGCATTGCATAATGTTAGGCCTCATTAAAATTAAAATTTGCATTCATATGTTTTAGCCCCTAGTAAATAAAGTCCAAAATCAAGCATTGCATATATAATATTGAGCAATTCTGCATTTAATTTCCTATCGGTGTATTTCATATATAATATCAATAGGATTTTGTAAGGTTCTTAAAGGTATAGTTCACCCTCATGTCGTTCCAAACCCATAAGACTTCTGTTCATCTTCGGGAAACAAATTAAGATACATTTGATGAAATCTGAGAGCTTTCTGACCCTGCACAGACAGCAATGCAACTACCACGTTCAAGGCCCAGAAAATAGTAAGGACATCTTTAAAATAGTAATATTCTCATAGCTTCATAAAATTACAGTTGAACCACTGATTTCACATGAACTATTTTATCAATGCACGTACAACCTTTCTGGGCCTTGAGCGTTTCAGATTTCATCAAAAATATCTTAATTTTTTTTTCCGAAGATGAATGAAGGTCTTACGAGTTTGGAATGTCATGATGGTAATTAATGACAGAATTTTCATTTCTGGGTGAACTATTCCTTTAGACTAAAATAAGTCTCTGCATTTATTTGATCAAAAATACAGTAAAAAACAGTAATACTCTAATATTATTCAAATTTGAAACATTATTACAGTTTATTCCTGTAATGACAAAGCTGAATTTTCAGCAGTTGAATTTTACTCATGATTCAAAGCTGAATTTTACTCATGATCTTTCAGAAATCATTCTAATATTCTGATTTGCTGCTCAAATATTTCTTCTTATTATTAGTAGTAGTACTGAAAACAGCTGTGCTGCTTAAAATTTAGGTGAAAACCGATCCATTTTTCATGATTTTTTTGAATAAAATCCAAAAGAACAGAATTTATTTAAAATGGTAACCTAACATAGTAACATTATAAATGCAGTGGTGGATAAAGTACACAGATCAAGTACTTGAGTAAAAGTACAGATACGTATAATAAAATATTACTCCAGTAAAAGTACTGCTTTTTCAATTTTACTCGAGTGAAAGTACAAAAGTACTCAATTTTTTATGTACTTAAGTAAAAAAGTACAGATAGATTTCATATAGACAATTTTATATAAGCAATTTTATATAGACTACTTTATTTAAATTTATATTAGCACATTTTTATAATCCTACTGGCCAAAATACCTGTGATTTTCCCAAAATAACCACTATATGGAGTCAAGATATATATTTTGTTGTTGATATGGACTACGTTGATGAGAGTGATGTAGTAATGTTCACTGTGAAGCTTACACTCCGATGTACCTGAGAGAAAACAGATTTGACCGTCTAATTTTAAGAAAAAAAGTGTTTTAAAATTTGTTTTGCGGAACGTCAATTATATATGACATTAGAGAATTATATTTTCATAATGATTTTTTCTTCTCAAACCTTGTCTGTGGTGTAAAAACACCCTTAGCCAAATCACTTCCCACTTTGATAATTACAGTAGTTACCATGTTCTGAACATCACATCCTTTCTTTTTCCCTCAGATGTAATCTATCTAGGTGGCTGAATAGACCAGCAATGGACCAGCAAGCTTGTTAGCTAGACAGTTAGCATCAGCTAACAATATTTACTTATTTTCAGTATGGTTATAAATAAACATTCCTATCTGTCTACTCGGCTAGATGATCTAAACAATATAAAAATGTATACTGTTGATAAACAATATAAAAACAGACATCACATAGAGCTACATGTGTAGCATTTTAATAAAACTGCTAACGTTACAGCAGCGGGGAATATGAACGTGTATGAGTTTTATTTAATCTGTGTTATTTCAATGTTTCTTTTTCTTACCTAAAACATAGAGACACTGACATTGATCTGTCTGCATTCAAGCATTTCAGTGGGCTTAAATAGATTCACAAATAACTGACAGTTTTGACCTAAATATGATTTTCAGTTACAATAATTAATCCTAAAATTCGACATTAGTAACTTGCTTTTCTCGGCATCGGACGCGCGCGCGCGCTCACAAGATCTCTTGTGAGTTCAGTTCACTGGAGACTCGCTCTAAACGGATCATTTGAATCAGTGAGTTTTCGATTCGAGAACAGCTGTAATCGGATCATTCCACTTCGTGAATGAATCGTTTGGTGCGATTTGCGAACCGATTTCACAGGTTCATTGAAAAGAATCAGTTTGTTCCTGAATCAGACACGCTTCTCGAAGCACGTGATGTATTATAAGGAGTAACGATATGTTTTATGAAATGTAGCAAAAAGCAAGATCTTATGCTTAGGAATGTAGTGAAGTAAAAGTTACTCAAAATAAAACTACTCCTGTAAAGTACAGATACTTGAAAAAAATTACTTAAGTACAGTAACGAATAAATTTTACTTCGTTACTGACCACCACTGTATAAATGTCTTTAAATATCACTTTTAATGCAATGTTGCCCAATAAACAATCAATTCTTTTAAAACATCTTACTGACCCCAAATGGTATAATTATACATACATATGACTTTCAATCTATTGATAAAAATGTACCTTGATAGTTTTTTAGAGTCCTTGCTGCTTGCTAAAGCTGAGAGAAATTTGCTCTTCTCTGTCTCACACATGGACACACTATACTTTTCCAGAAGGTAGGCCCAACCGCTGTCATCCTGGGCTCCAACCATGTAAACCGTCTCAGACACATCAGTGGGTAAGCTGTATATTTTGTAAAGCACAAGTCAAGGAAATCTACTTCCAAAATCATTTAAAATGATAAAAATGTGATTATATATTGGAGGGTGTCATTGCGGAAACAAATACTGTGTTGCCAAATCACCTGATTGTACCATTAGATTCCACCCAGCTATCATAGAGCTGCTTAGCCTTTTCCACACAAGGTGGATAATTGAAATCACATGCAAGGGAAAGAACCTCTTCACGAAGTCTCCGATCTGAGACTGTCCCATCATCGCTCCACGTCTGCTTGTCAATCACATCTCCGAAATACTGCAAGATGTAGGTCTGCAGGACAAAACCAGATGTAAGGTGGCTATACACACAATCAAGATAAAAAAAACTCATACAAGAAGTCTCGGAGGATCTCAACGTGTGGGTCTGCAAGCAGCCTTACTGAAATGAAAGACTCTTTGACGGATATGTGGAGGAATGAGGACAGTAAATTCGATTAGACTCCAGGAAATGTTTGTGTCATACCTTCAGATTATGAGTAACGTCAGCTATGTTTCTCTTCTCTATCAGCTTGTAGAATGATTGCAGATAGCCAATCCCTTGCAGGAGAGGAACATTGTGGGTCTCAGACTTCAAGTAACCAATCGAATCTAAAGCTCTGTCTAGTGACAGTCGTCCTGCACTGGATAATACAAAACAAAAAAAGAAGTAACATTACAAATGAGCTCATAGGATAATACAGTTATGCTTATTTTGCTAGCTAATATAGAATTTCCTGTTTTCCCTGTGAGCTGAGATATGCTTTATGAGTTGATGAGATCAATGCACTGCACATTAACTCACGTGACCAGCTGGAAGGCATTATGAATGAGGCTGGCTCGGTCCATAAAGCTCAGAGCAGTGTGGTTTACTCTCAGCAGCTCCGTCAGGGCGTTCCAGCCCTCTTCATCATAATGGACAATATAATATCCACTCATGTCAGTGTTGAGCTTCACCCAGTCAACTTTCTCATCCAGCGTCAACACATCTGGGTTGGAGAGATTGGTATATGTACAGTAAAATGTATATACAGTACATGTGTTGGCGAGACTAGGGCTAGTTTTCAGGCATCTTATGCCATTTAATATTACAGGCAGAAAAATATTTTTACACTATATGGGTTAAGCAGGGTTGTAAAACTGGAAAAGTAAAACTGAATACTTAGAAAAAAAAATTACAAAAGCATATAATAATATTACAAAAAAAAATCAAATTCAAAATATGACAACATATTAATAAAACAATAGGTATAAGAGTATATAAATAATAATACAATAAGACTGTGGGTAAGTTGCCACAATAGAACCTGCCATAAATAACCTATTAGCTTTTAAAATAAAAATATAAATGTTTGTATAAATGTATATAATGTGTGATCGATTTTCTTTTTTGCCAGATCTTACCTGATTTTGTGGTCAATACGTGCTTCATCTCATGTTCAGAGTGGCTTGTTTTGTATGTCAAAGGGATGTGCCACAGGTAGCTATGGAAAATAATTTTACATTTCTGTTATGAGGAGAGCTATCAATCATATTTTTACTGCCCTTAAAATTATGGTATAAATATTAAAGAGTGAAAGAACTACTGAATTAAACAATGAACCCATGTGATTTTCTAGTGCTTTACCCTTCTTGAAGTGAATTCCATGAGGGATCATTGGGCAGGACTATCTTTAAGAAGCGCTCTTGCCCAACATAAAGTTTCCTTCCTTGCCGCCTCACCGTGACCAGCGGTATGCCCTTTTGTAGAGTCCACGTATACATCATTTTCTTCAGGTCTATATGTTCCCCAGCAAAACGATACTACAATGCAAAGAGTTACACAAGGAGATATTCAGAATGTTAAGTATCACCTTCAAGGCACAAGAACACATGTTGAAAAATGTCGTTCATGATCTGTATTCTGTGTTTATGGAGTGCTGTGAATTATAAATAGCAAAAATGTAATATTTTATTCATGATGTGACATCTTTACCGCATTTTTAGTGGCTTGGGTACTGCTGTAACAGTATTCTCCTGCTGTAAAATCCTCCTCAGAACACGTCTGTGCAGAGAGTATAAAGATAAAAAGATAGAGTGTGAGTTTTTGTTTTGATGCTGGATTATAAATGTATGACAGAAAAAAGGCAGGGGATGAAGAAGTGACATACTTTAATAAGGCTGTCCCACAAGTCTTCATTTCTGGCATTGCTGTACCTGAACCTCCGAAGGTACCGAATTATGCCACTCTGAAAGCCTTCGTTTGTCAAGAAATTCCTCAGCATATGGAGAATACATGCTCCCTAATATTCAGTAATAAAGCAGATAAATTCGATTAAATAAAATAATTAAAAATGGTGAACATTTTAACATTGCTGAAGTATTTTCCTACCTTATCATATGACACTGTATCAAACATTTCCTTTATCTGAGTAGGGTTCTCAGCTAAACTGGAAATTGGTCTGGAAGAATTTAGAGAATCCCGTCCAATAGCTCCGAAACAGGTGTCCAGGAAGTGGTCCTCCTAACATGCAAAAGAAAGCATGTGCGACTCTAAAACCAGTTTGTTTATAGAAGTATTGGTGTGAGTATTTATTTATACATTTTTTAATTATTTATTTTCCAGTTTGCTTCCAGCCAAACAGGCGCTACTTTGAAATGCCTTGTTTTAAAAAAGCTCGCTCCCTCTTGTTTCGATGAGCTCTTTGGCATCGACTCTACTCGCTGTGTTTGGAGGAGGAGGAATGCTGCCTATGACCCCAAGAACACCCATCTCCACCGTCAAACATGGAGGTGGAGGTTTCTGCTAAGGGGACAGGACAACAGCACTGCATCAAAGGGAGGATGGACGGGGCCATGTACTGTCAGGGCCAGGGCATTGAAGCCAACCAGGGCATTGAAAATGGGTCGTGGATGGGTATTCTAGCATGACAATGACCCAAAACACACAGTCAAGGCAACAAAGGAGTGGTTCAAGAAAAAAGACATTAAGGTCCTGGAGTGGCCTAGCCAGTCTCCAGACCTTAATCCCATAGAAAATATGTGGAGGGAGCTGAAGGTTCGAGTTGCCAAACGTCAGCCTCGAAACCTTAATGACTTGGAGAGGATCTGCAAAGAGTAGTGGGACAAAATCCCTCCTGAGATGTGTGCAAACCTGGTGGCCAGAAACGTCTGACATCTGTGATTGCCAACAAGAGTTTTGCCACCAAGTACTAAATCATGTTTTGCGAAGGGGTCAAATACTTATTTCACTCATTAAAATGCAAATCAATTTATAACTTTTCTGAAAAGCTATATATATATATATATATATATATAAACACAAATATACACACAGAATAAACCCCTTCATGGTGATACATGTGGGTCTTGATCACCCTTCAGGGTTTACGATAATGACCACCTGGCTGTACATTACAACTTTCTTTCATTATACTGACAGAAATATCTGAAGCTTGAACATACAACTTTAAGCTCTGGATATACTGCCTCAAGTGAGACAAATTCCATATATCGGGCAAAGCCTTCATTCAGCCATATGTCATTCCACCACTCCATGGTCACCAGGTTACCAAACCACTGGGGAAAAGAAAGAAAGAAAGAAAGAAAGAAAGAAAGAAAAACAAACAGTAGTAAAGGTATTTACATTTAACTTACAATTACTTACTTACATTTAATAGCACTATTCTCCTGTAATTCATTGGTTTAGCTAATACCAGATGTGAATGAGAATGTATTTTATAGATAACCTGATGGGCCAGTTCGTGTCCTATCACCAGTGTAACCCAGAGCTTATCGGATGCTGATGAGATGTCAGGGTCGTACAGAAGAGACGTCTCCCTATAAGTAGTCAAACCCCAGTTCTCCATAGCTCCTGACTCAAAATCTGGAATCGCTATCAGGTCTGGCACATATCATAAAATAAACAACAGTGTAAATATCCAAAGGCACATCATGCAACTTATGCACTGAAACATTGGAAAGAAAGGTAAGATATGTACTCACCCATTTTTGGCAGCGGATAAAGTATGTTGAAATATTGTTCATAAAACTCCAAAAGCCTTAAAGCAGCCTCAAGAGCATAGTGTGTCTGATGCCATTTCTCTGGAACTGCATAAATAGAAATCTTTGGGAGAAGAAAAAACAGCTCATTCAAAATGCATTTCTCACCCGAGAGCCTGTAATGAAAACTTCATACAAGCTGTTGTGTTCACATGTTTCTGTTTCGTGTTGTTTGCTCTAGTTACTTACATTAATTCCAGTTGCAGTCATCCCACTGACAGATCTGAAGTCACAAACAATGAAGGCCAGCAGGTAAGAACTCATCTTCACACTCACTTCAAACTGGTCCTCCAACAGACCGTTGCCGATTTCCACAGTTTGTTCCTATAAAATAAATATTTTCAAAATTGTTTCATTTAAAAAATTATTATACCATTATAATTAACTATTAGTATTATTTTAATAATTATAATAACAATAATTTTGAAGTAAATTTGATTCTACAAATGGGCCTATACATTGATAAAATAGATTAAAAAAGAAAATGTTTTCAGAATTTCTATGTATTTTTCAAAGTTAATGTTTCAAGTTGTATCAAAGTTAATTTGACTTATGTTGTCTCTACATTGATAAAGTAGATGTATGAATTGAGCTTACTAATGGCATGTTGGACAAAGCTATGTGTGACGGGCCCCTCCTTATTCTGACAGTGTAGTTAGCTTTGAAAATGGGCTCATCGAAACATGGCAATGCCATTCGGGCAGATGTGGGCTCAAAGTGGGTGGACGCCAGGACCCTTTAGGGGAGAAAATTTAGATTGATTATTTAGAAATGATTTGCAATCTATTCTATGGTACGTTTTTACTGGTATGATTTATATAATGTTACATTTCAGCTATTTTTACTCTACCTTGTCTCCCCTGCTTTTGTCCTATATGTACTCTTATAAAATCCATAGAAGCCATCACTTAACGGTGCACCAAATTCCAAATACAGGAAGTATTTTTCCCCAGAGGTCAGAATCTTTGGAGAGAAGATGGCAATCTGTTCATGTGCCGGATATTCCAGCACCGAGAGCACTTTGTCTGACAGATGGACCTCATGCTCGTCCAGAACAGTGGCGGTGAAGATCTTGAGGTTCTTGCTGTGCAGCACCACCCAGTTTGTGTTGTTTTTGACATCGATTTCAATCTTCACAGAACCGTTGAACTTTAGGGTGGTGAGATTGGGATGAATAAGTAGATGATAATGTACAGGTACTATGTAGTTCGGCAGGCGCAATTTACTCCATGGAAAAGGAAGGCCGTTTGTTGCCAAGTTATCACCAGCAGAACTATTGCTGTCAGAAGACTGGACATAAAACTGTGACTCCAGAAAGAGCAAGATTACAAGCAAGAGATGCATAACGAAGGTTTTTGGTATTGCTGATTTTGATGGTGATCACTTTTGAGTTTTAGAAATTGACTGTGTCCTGTGGAGAGAAAAGCAAAGTTGGTGCTTCCGTGATGTGTAAATAATTGAAAGATTTATTTGCTTTTGCTGCACTTAATACTAAATCCCTGTATATTGCTCCTTCTTCTTTTGTGGTGGCTAAGCTGGGTCCCTCTAATTTCCAAAAGTGGAAAAAACTTGCCAATAAATTGTAAATTGTCTGCATACTTGTTAAAACAATTTGTGCACTATTACATTTTTTTTGTAGAGTTTGAGGGATTTAATGTGTAACAAAACTAGTATATTCCTACCATACATTAATGAATAAAATAAACTAAATAAATAAATATTGTAAAATGGTGTTTTACAAAAATGTATGCAGTTACAAAAATGGATGTCTTTATACGAATATAAACTCACTTTTTTTCTCTGAATTATGAGTTTGCATCTCACAATTCTGTTTTTGATTCCGCTATGAAATAGAAAATTTAAGAAAATAATAATAACCTTTTTTTTCTTCATCCTGTGCTGGAAACAAGCTTGCATAGTGAGGAGCATGCATGGGGAGTTAAATCTTTCTCATTCATTTTTATAAATTTCTGACAGTTTAATGTATCGCACTTTGTTACAGGGCTGTCAAACATTATTATTTCAACAAAACCTTTTTTACTAATTTTGCCTCTCGTCTGCCACTCTAACTGGAAAATGACCTACATTTCATCTTTACTTTGCATTTCCCACTCATTCATCATTCACGAAGCACTGGAGAATCTAGCACATGTTAGAATGATCAACATGCTAATTAAAATAAAAGACAACAATCGAGTGTTCTTAAAATAACACACATGGCAACACAGAGCCGTGCTGAGCGTTCTCTGTTGACCTCACTCTGTAACATGAGCCTGTTCACGTTAATACATTGACATCTGCTGTGACACAGTACGAGCTCTCTAGCTCTATTCTGGCATGTGTTTGTGTCGCGATGATGTGGTCTCTCTAAAGTAGGACGAGCATCTACTAACAACACTATTGAGGAGCACACTCATTTTAACCGTTCAGTGTTGTGTCGTTACCTGAATTTGAGCTGGATCATTGTGTCGGCTGGTTTCGTTTTCTCTTTCATTCGTCCTGCCCACAGTTTCCTGGTTTGCAGCAGTAGCTGCCGAGCATGTGCTGTCTGGCCGTGTCTCTGTATTCAAATGACAACACAGAGGGGCTCCAGCCGCCGGACAGAGGAATGACCTACAGCCATCAACACATTTTAATAAAATATATCCAGCCTCATGAGACTTTTTTTAAAATCATTAAAAAAAAACTTTAGAGCTGCAGCTACAATGTAGAAACCATAGTAAGTCCTAGTAAATTTCACAACTAATTACAATCCTAATATTAAACATGACATTTTACTGAAAGACTGACATTTTCTTGTAAAACACAGTAATCATTGTTTTATATATATATATATATATATAACAATATATATTATATATATTGTTATATATATTGTATATATATTGGGCTGTGTGATTGCCAAATATGTTAGTAATTGTACTAGCTTTCCCTATAAACTCTGCAACAAGGCACAAACTTCATTGTTACTTAAGACCTGAACCTGACTTGCAAAAAATGGCCAACGTCCAGTGATTGCTGCTACTTTTGTTTCATGTAAGAGACTTTTAGTAAAGATCAAGAAGCATTGTCATATACACCTGATCAAAACATTATTTGAAAGTGCAGTTTTATTTCATCCAGATGTAAGAAGCAGGTACAGCCGTTGGTGTTGATATTATCTGTTTCTCACCACAGAAGAAACCAATATAAAACAGGTGCGAATCTTTGGAAAAACGCTCCACTTCACATTCTCACGAGTATTTACCACATACCACACTAAAAAGGAAATTTTTTATGTTTATTTCATTATTTTAAAATGCACACTTTGTCCAACAAATATTCTGAAATTCAGTGCATGGACACTGTGAGGTGAATGAGCAAATTGTATACACTCTTTTTAAATGCTGATTTGCTAGTGAGTTATTTTAACCTATGAATGAAACCTGATGCCAAAATAAGTGTATCGGCGTGTTTAGCAGCACAGGTCTTTGTGTTCTCATTTTAGCCCCGCCATACCGTATTTTGGCACAGCTCCCCTGAGAACAACACAAACGATGGAAAGATTCCACGGCGGGTGTGAAATCACATGACTGAAACTTGATAATCCTTTTCACTGGCTGGCTCAACTCACAGAGCTAGACAACATCAACATGCTTCCTACCCTCCTCACCACCATGCTTTTTACAAGTAAGTTGTAGACTTTATAGGGAAGCTAGCACAATTACTAACATTCGCAGCAATTATAAATCTCAAGTAAAGGCACTTCATTAAAACATCATAATTTACAATACTGCAATAACTGGACTGTTTTTGTCATTTGTTTTTAAATACATAGTACACTGTACTTTCTTAATGTAAATATAACAAAAATTACTGAGTATATTGGACAAGAAAATACTAGGCTATTTCAGTCTTTCTACTTCAGAATTATGTTTATTTCAATGTTTACATGCCATTCCTTGGTGAACATTGGTACTACATTTTGTTTAGTGTACAGTTCAAAAGTTTAGGGTTGGTCAATTTTTTAAATACAGTAAAACTAACATTCTTCAGTGTCACATAATGCTTCAGAAATCATTCTAATCTGCTGATTTGCAGCTCAATAAGCATTTCTTATTATTATCAGTGTTGAAAACAGCACAAAACTTTTGTGGAAACCATGATACTGATCCCAAACCTTTATAACTCTAATTTTTATAACCATGTATGCATACTAATACTAACTTTTCTGAGTCTTGTTCTCATCTCTAAAGTGGGATCAGATGCTATCCCTTTTGCCATCTTATCTCCACCATTTCATTTGAACACTGATCTCAACGGCTTGACCATCCTGGTGTGTGTGGTTCATGACATTCATCAGGGAGAGCTGGAGGTCGCCTGGATTTCTAGTGGCACCAGACGAACTAATCCAGCAGTCTCAAACTTACTCCAAGGACACAGTGGCATTCAGAGCTCAATGTCTGTTATATCTGTGCCCTCGAGTGAATGGATGTCCTATACCTGCTTTGTGAGTCACAGAGGCTCTGATCAACTCGTTCACAGACATTATGCTGGATTCCCAATGGAGACGACCGGTAAACTCTGTAATTATTGCAACATCATATATGTAAATATTAGTCACATATATGTTAACATTTGTTAACTACATTAGCTCACATGAGCTAACGGTGAAAAATACTTCTAAAGTATTTGTTAATCTTAGTTCATATTAACTTTAACATTGTATCGGCTAATATTATTTTATCCCTTATGAAAATGAACCATGGTTTTATTATATTAGAACTGTAGTAACCATGTTTTTTTGGTGGATTGATTACCATGTTTAACCACAGTTTTACTACAAATACCATGGTTAAACTAGTGTTGCTAGTGTTGTTAATTTTATTAAGGGATGGACCTGAGCTAACATGAACTACTGTAATAATGAACAGCTATTAACATTAACAAATATGAATAAATGCTGTAACAAAGATATTGCTCATTGTTATTAACTAAAGGGACTTAACTCAAATGTTACTGTTTTTCAGAAATGACTGACAATGAAGAAATGCTTGATACGTGTTTGGACCAACAAAGCAGTTTTTTGGAAGGTACAGAACATTTGTTAATCCTAAAAATTCATTTCTGTTTGTTTTGTACTCATTTTTCTGTACTGTTGCAGACGTCCGAGCAAACAGCAGTCTATTATTTGTTGAAGCTCTCAGAATTCTCCTCATCAAAATCACCATTTTCAACGTTTTAATGACAGTGCAGGCTGTCATAAAGTGGTAAGTGCTTATATTACTGCATATGCAGTGCCAGTAGTGAAATAATTTATACTCATTTTTCGCAATTAAACTGAAACCTGTCATACTTCTCGTCTGCAAAATTGCAGAGTTTCAAAAACAACTGTCACGGATGTCAGAGTTAATTGGATGTGCTGCTGGAGTTTTATAGCAGGAGGAGGAATTCCAGTTGATGCAAATGAGAATCTGGAATGTTGATGAGTGTCTCGATGAGCTGCAGACCAACATCACGCCGCAAGATGCAGGTGCTTCGATATGTGGGCAGATGAGCGAGATAGCTGCTCAAAACCACATCATGTACACAATACAACAAATGCACTGCGCTACAAGCTGCTTTTGTATGCCGTTGTCAAAAACAAAAGCTTTGAACGGCATTGTCAAGTCAGCATCCACTGCACTGTTGAACTCTTGATCTGTCTGACATGTTGCATGTGAATGTGATCATTGTGCATAATACTCTATCAAAGATTGAGACACTGTTTCATTTTATTTTGGGGGAGTTGTGAATGTGACGTCAGTGCTTCATCAAGATTTTTTGCCATTTATTTTTTGGAGCATGAATGTTCACATTTTGTTTTAATTGCACTTCTGCTCAAATTGTTTTTGAAAGTCTCTTATGTGTTCACCAAGGCTGCATGTATTTGATCAAAACACAGTAAAGCAGTAATATTCTGAAATATTATTAACATTTAAAATACCTGTTTTCTATCTGAATATATTTTCTAATTTATTTCTGTAATGGCAAGGCTGTATTTCCAGCAGCCTCCAGTCTTCGGTGTCACGTGATTCTTCAGAAATCATTCTAATTTGCTGTTTCAGGAAACATTTCTTACTATTATACATTTCAAAAACAGCTGTGCTGCTTAATATTGTTGTGGAAACTGCACTACATTTTTCACAATTCTTTGATGAATAAAAAAGTTAAAAAGAACAGCATTTATTTGACAGAAATATTTTGTAATATTATTTGAGTCTTTACTGTCACTTTTCATCAATTTAATGTGTCTTGCTGAATAAAAGCATTAATTTATGCTATAAAAAACAAAACATAATGACCCCTACATTTTGAAAAGTAGTGTATATTACAGAAAAATGCTGTTACTGAAAAATAGAAAAATGTTATTAAGGAGCACTTGACTTTGGAGAACTAAGAAGAACTTGATTGTTGTTTACAACTCTGCTATAGTGTTGTACAATGATACTTTTGGTCTGTTAGTGTTACTTGTACTGTTACATTGGCTTGTGTTCTTGCATTGGATGTAAGTATATGCTAAATGAATTAATGTAAATGTACATGCCAATGAATGTATATGGCAATTAATCATTACACCACAAATTAAATGTGTAAAAAATAAATAAAACCGGTGCATTTATGTATTTTTCATTTATTGTTTTAAATAACACATTTTTTCCTCTTTTTTTTTTTTTTTTTTTTTTTTAACAGCATCCGTACAATACTAAAACACTGATGTAACAATGGTGACCCACTAGGTGGCAGTACAATCACATCTCAAACGTTTTTCAACAGCAAGCGTATGGAGGGAGCTTAACTTCTCTAACAAGACACTATATTTCATAAATAATTCAAGTATAAACATTGAGCAGTCACTCTTCACAAAAACAATGTTCACAACAAAAGTAAGAGATCACGAGATCAAATGTGAAATGCAAAAACACAGGATGAAGGCTTTCCATTGCAGTTAGTTAATTGCACTCTGATGCCTTGTTCTGGTTTTTAAGAGGAAAAAAAAAAAAAATCCCACTGTACACTTTTTTAGGTCAATCGGCCAATTAAATGATCCTGTTTCGGATCCAGCCAATCATTGCCTGTGAAACTCCCAGTGTTCCAAATACAATCGATTACACTTGTCACAGTATTGTAGCAGGTCTTCAGCACTGGCAGTAGTTAAACAATGACGTCTCTACAGTAGCAAGTCTTGGTATTGAAACGTGCGTATCAGGAGTATGGCTTCCGTAGCAGTTGGACAGTTAGGCCCAGAAGGTATACAATTCGATTTCATCAAATGAATTGTGTGTCCATCAGGGCAAATGCCACACTCTAAGCAAATAGAGACATAAGTGTTTCTGAATATCCTTCATTTGCTTTGAAAGCTCTCTGAATGAAATCACTGCTGATGTGCAGTCAGCAAAAAAAAACACGGCTCAAGTTGCATTTCTGGCTGACGAAATAACGGTTAAAATGCTTGCTGGGCCAAAGAACAATTCCATTGAACATATTTCTGATTTGAGTCGATTGATGGCACTGGCTTGCGAAACATGACAATACCACACCATCGTTTTTGGCAAAATAAAACGTATACATCTGGCAAAAGATCTGATATGTGTGTTGCTTCTGCGTCATATCTTTGGTCAAGGATAAAACAAGGACTTGAAGGAACTTAACACTTTGAACATATAGTCAATATTTGTTTGGCAAAGGGACAAAGCTAATAAACGTAATCTTGTGAGAAGCCATTCTAGAGGATGCTACAAGTCTGACTAGGAATGAGACATGGCCCACTTTAGCACTTACGCAACATCCATTTTCCAGTTCGCTCACTGACTATGAAATTAGATGAAACTTTTAGCATAAATATTTTGGTGTCCCTAAAACGCACTCTTCAGGATTGATGTTTTGTGTTTGTACATTAGGTAGACTTTGTATCAAACTAAAATTATGATTGTCATTTATAAAATGGGCCGAAATTCCAATACCCAACAATTCCCATTTCAATTTCTGACTTAAGTGCACTTCAACCTACGTTTGCTGCGCTCGCCTGAATTCTTCACTTTGTTTTTGCTGATCAACGTGACTCGACAGTTGAGTACCAGAACTTAAAATACAGATAAAGTCTAGTCAACATGATCCTTCTTTAAACCTCTAGCACACAATCACTACGCCAGCCACATTGTGAAATATGTTTAACACGGTTCTACAGAGCAGGATGGTGAGGCAAGTACCATTTGTATAGAGACCTACAGAAAGAAAAAGCGCGGAGTGTTAGATTATTGAGCACTGGTTCCGTGGAACACTGTTTTCTAGTTGCAAAAACCAAAAAAAGAAAATAAAAATAAAGTGCTTCCATTAAGATTTCCTCTCCTGAAGACAAAAAACATGAAATATCAAAAAACTCACTCACAAAAATCTACAATATTCAGCTCTCCTGAAAACATGATTTACACAAAATGTACAGTCTAATGAAGGTTCGTATTCTAACATTCATTCTCCGCACAGACAGTATATACAAAGTACCTCAGAGTACTGACTTTTTACAGTCTGGTTTTCTTCTTCGAAACAGTTATCAAAACACTCTACACATTATAAAAGCACAGTGATGAGGAAGCCGGTTAGCAGTGCATTGAGGAGCAATGAAAACGGCCTCAGCCCAGTGGCTGAGTTAGGAAAAATATGCCAGTGCTCCCTCTTGGGGTGCAGAGTCTCCATGTCCTTTAGGGCACTGTAGGCGGCAGTGGTGAAGTTCGCATCTCCTGTGGTGAGCAGGTCAAACACGCAGGAGTGGAAATAGATGTCCTTAACCTCCAGTTGCTCCCTGCACTTCCTGGAGGCGCTTTCCAGGGTGAAGACCCCTCTCTGGGCTTCGACCCTTGCCTGCTGCTGAAAGCTGGCTTGCTGGAGGCCCAGCATGGGCAGCTGAAGGTGTCCCTCTTGGTCGATGCGTTCTGACATGGGACAACCGTTCATGCAAAGCTGCAGGTCCTGCGTTTCGTCGAAGGCCATGGCGAGCTCTTCCGGCATTCGCACGGCTAGCGTCAGATAATGGCCCTGCTGGCGTACGATGATGGTGACACCGATGTATGCGGCGTGGATCTCTACGTGCCGACCCGGTGACTTCTCCAGGATCCAGATGCTGCGGGTCTCGCTATCGCCCCCACTGATGGTGCCATCCACAAAAGCAGCTGGAAGGTCGTCTGTTACGGCCTGGTAGACCTTCTGGTCCGTGCATTCTTGGTATGGTTTGAAGATTATTGTGATCTTAAAAGAAGCACAGAGAACATAGTTCAAATCTACAATATTCACCATATCTATTTTCTGAATACATGTTATTGATCTTATTGTGACGATTCAGTCATGCATATGTTTTCATTTTTCTTTTTAAATCAAATTGTCACAACTAGATCTTCTGGTGAAACAACAGACTGCTGGATTATACCAATCATTTAGTCTGCTTGACTTTTTCAATAATCTGGTTCACTCTAATATATCAAAGTTCAGAAGAAACGATCTGGTGTTACTTCTATTTATTGCAGCTTTGACGGTGAAGTTAAAATATTCTGCACCAATAGCTGAGAATAGCTGATTTGCTTTTTATGACCAATATCAATACGGATACACTTTTTTTCTTATTGTTTTCCTTTTTTTTAAACACAAAAATAAATGACCAAAAGATAACAATAAAAACATACAAACATATTATGCATTATTATTATTAATACTGTATACTGATTAAATGTAAAAGTTATTAATGCTTTTTTATTGGTTTTATTTTATTGTATCAGTATATCTGTACTTATATCTGTACTTCTGTAATAACAAATGGGAATTGCCAAAATAATGACTGTTTTCAAACTGGTTTCCTGAACATTGTCCATATCTGCCATTAGCTGGACAAATAGATAGTCTCGCCACAAACACATGCCATTGGTTGAGTCAATGTTGCTCTGTTGGTGTGGTCAACAAATAGAGGAATGTTTTGATAGCACCACAGTGTTAGTTTTTGGAGCCACAGTGTTAGTTTTTGGAGCAATCAACCTACAAATGGCCTTTTTACTCTCTGCATATTAGACTGGGATAGGAGAATGTTTATTAATGCTGAAAATAATAACACAATTCACCTGTAAAGGACAAAAGCGATTTTATGGCCGAAACTTAAAATTAGAATTACAGTACATTATCGTGGTAAAACAGGAAGATCTGTATACGGCAGTTGTGTAGAATATTACATGTATTTACAGATCCGCAAACCCTTTCACCTTGTAAGTGTCAACCATAAAATGCAGCCAGTATACAGTCCTTATACTGTGAAACTCTAAGACTTGTGGGAAGCAAAAGCACTGGCTAACAAGAAGTGTGGCGTTACATTAGCGGCGGATGAATAGCAGCTTTGTACACAGGACAAAGATGAAAAATGATGACCAGTTGGCCATAAGGTGAGGCAGCTGAAAAGGCCTCAGTTAAGCAGTGTGTGCTAATAATTACTTGCAAATGTTTAATAATGGCTCCCCACCTTCAAGGTCAAGGGGTCAAACGAGAGGTAATTAGCATCGGCAGCCAAACTTAGCATTTGAAGCCACATCTGTCCACTGATAAGCTCAACTGTTTAAACTTGAGAAAGAAAAGCAAGTATCTGACGAATGCTGTCTGCTCAGGCTGTAATATTCAGAAGCTTCCAGCTACTTCAGGTTATAAAAATCTGTAAACGTGATCGCCAGCAGTCAATATTCTGCATCAGCACATTTGAAATGGGTGTGTGTAAGCGGGTTTGTTTTGAGTGTTTGACTATAAGCCCCACACTTGGAAAAATTAAGACAGAGGCTTCTTTCAAACTGACCTTATTATGGGTCACGCCACAGTGCAGGCTTCATTCAGTCATTAATGATATTAGAATTTCACAGACACGTTGGTCACAAGTGTTAATCATAAGACTACAGCTGTTTGCTTTGTTTAACTTGCACCTGTGAATACTTGGTCAGAGTTGAAAGTTGTAAGTCTTATCTGCTTTCTGCAGCTCTTTCTGATAATCTTATCCATATAGTCTTATATATAGAGACATCATACACTTCAAACAAAGATAAAAACAATTCAACATTGCACAATGTGCAAACATTTTTTCATTTTTATCAGAAATAAAAAAACTAAGAAATGTGATATGTTTAGGATCAAATTCGGCTAAAAATTTTCAAGCTGTGAAATAATAACGAACAATACATTTTCAGGATCTATTTGACTTGGTTAATGTTAATTTCTACAAATATTACTATATTTTGAACATTTCAGTTTGTATAAAATAACATTTTGAATTAATGCAAATTAGCAATGAACAAGAAATGATCAAATTAACCTAGATTAATAACTCATGTAAAGAAAACATTACGAACCAGTGTTATTTTAGTATAATTCATATACTATTTTAGTGTTTATTAATACTTTAACATCATTTATTTTTATATTTGCAATTTTCAATTTATGTTTATTCCATTTTATTAGTTTGTTTTTTATTTAGTTTTATTTGATTTCAGTTTAGTTTTATTAACTTTAGAACTTTAACTTACATTAACATTTTTAATTTTTGGTTTAGTTTAAGTCTGAGTTTTTCTTTCAGCTTTATTCAAATTAACGAAAAATATTTTAATAGTTTTAGTTAACAATAACAACATTGTGTCAAAGTGCTCAGCTAAAAACAGTTTAAAGGAAAACTACACATTTTAACATAAAACACGTGGTTCCAAAGCATTATGAAGATTTAAAAAAAAAAATGTTTTTGTTCATACCATGAAAGTAAGTGGGGCACAATGTTACTTTTAATTTCGATTTTAGCTTTAGTTAACATTACCAAAACTATAATGAGCTAAATTATAAAGTGGCGTCCTACAAACTTTTTATTTTTTATTTTTAGCAACATAAATATGCTCCATGCCTGAGACTAACTAATAAACTTTTTCCAAAGATATTAACAAATAATACTCCACATTAAAAAAGACAAAATAATTCTAGAATAAATAAGAAAACAACTCACCTTATTGGTTGCTGTGGCACTGGATCCGTACACCACTGGAACATTTGTGACCTGCACTGACAGGTAATTGTTATCAATGAGGGGCCATGCCCCTTCAACCTTACAGGTCTGAAAATGGTCTTTGAAAGTCCTAAGATGAGGGTCCCCAAACAGGCCACAGAACAGGTAGGTTGGTCGTGGGTGTTCTGGAGCCCCAGTCCCTGCTCCAGGCCGCGATGCTTGGTGATGGCGGCTGTGATAGTTGCATGGCTCAATGGGGATGACGGGATGGGTAGACGACGTGGGTCCGTCTTTGGAGCAGTTCCTCTGGCTCATGAGGTCACTGATGCCCAGCATTGCAGAGTGGAAGACCAGGTTTCCCCTGCAGCTCTTGGATGTGCGCTGGGTGCAGGCAGAATAGGCTCGCAGCGCCTTGCAGAACTCAGTATCAAAGCCATCCAGTGAAGGGTTAAGATGGGAAGTGAGAGATACGAATTCAGTGGTGCACTTCTGGATCCGGCACTGTGGAGTCTGGACCTGGCTCTCACCTGAGAAACGACACAAAGAATTTTCATTTCAGAAAACCAACTTGACATGTTTTTTTATAAATAATTCTAATCATACATATAATGATCAACTTGAATACACCTCTTCAATGATGAACATGTTTTTAATTTCATTTTAATATTTTTTTCAAAAAAGTCATCATGATACAACTGTCCTGATACCATAATAATAAAAAAAACTTATTAAATATTTTGACATGCTATTTTATTATTATTTATTTAAAAAAAACAATGAAGGACATTGAAGCAATCTTGATAATATTATTTATAATTGAAATAACTGCTCATCAAAGTCAGGTGGTGTAACTAAAGTTGTGTGGTACAAGCAAATTGCATCAACAAATACATAAAAATTGATAATTGTATCATAGAAAGGATCCATGACTGTCTCAAGGTCAATAAGCCTCTTAAAATATCAGACAATTTGGCTTTTTTAATGACAGTTAGCTCAGATTGTAAAATATAACATCATAAAAGTATATGATATTTTTTATGAATTCATGATATTTATAAAAATACACTTTACCTTAAAATGATATTTAAGAAACATTTTGTGTACACTCGTATGTATTCACATAGCAAGAAAAATATGTCATGACTTTTTACTTGATTGTTATACCACATAACATTTCAAGTTAAAAAAAATCTTGAAAGTGGTACAAAAGTGTTTCAAAACCATATGAAACCATTTGGCATACATTTTAAACTAGACATTTGAAAGAATACTGACTTAACCAGTTGAACACATAAACTATGAACAAAGGAGCACAAATACTCTAACATCCATTGTTGTTACTCATGTCATAAACCAGTTTAAACTGCTTAACCATAATAAGGTGTGCTAGTGGACTGCGTTTCCTCACGGCGTGACTCCATGTGTGTTTTACATTATGGTCTCGAAACATTAACAGTCGGCTCAACAAGGGTGTGAAACCTTCTGTTATCTACAAAGGAGAATGCTTATGGCCGCAATAAAATCAAATAAAACGGCACTTCAAATGAGAAAAAGAGCACAGGAGGCTTTTCTGCCCACAAAAAGCCAGCACATGTGCTTGTAAGCACAAAAGAGTCACGGCATGCAAACTACATGCAACTATTTACCTCAAAGCGTCATTAGGGTGTGGTCATATAGTGGCAATTAAAAGTGTTTTCTTCAAATACTACTTCACTTGGAGTTGGGCCAATAACACTTTTATGGTTTTATACTTGTTGTCAAAATACACTGAAGATCTTGTCGTCACGTCATGCGCCACCCCCAGTTAGCCACCAATGACATGGCACAAGCAGAACAACATCTCCTAGAGAAGGACAACAGCCTCCACACTGCATCACTTAGAGTCTTAATGCCTCACTTTTGAGTGCAGTCCAATTGCATTAGCTCAGAGAGAGGCCGTCCTAATCTGATATCAGCTGCAGCCTCTCCATTAACACGCTTGTGATGACTCTATCTTACACAGTCAGGGCCACCCATTTCTGCCTGCCACACCAATAACTCCGACCGCAGTGGATTCAAATGCATCTGATTTGATTATCAGATGACGCGGAGTGCTGTAGCGGATCGGCCGATCCGCGTTGCGCTGCAGTCGGCGCTGGAGGAGGAGGCGGCATGACAAAGCACGGGCTAGATTGGGTTTCAGTAACACGCTGTAAGACAATACGGTAGCCTGGTTGAAGCCATGTTGATGTTGTGCTAGAAAGACATTGGCTGGAAGGGAGAGAAAAAAGGCAGTCCCCACTCCCATCCACCTCCCGCTGTGTTTTATCAGGCAAGGCTCCAGTGACATCTGTACCAGAACAAAAAAACTCAAATACTTGGCAAGGCATGCAAGACAAAGCCATCTCCGGCACATTCCCATTTATAGTCCGAGCGGATGCTCGAAGCAGATGCGCACCAAGTAATATCCAACAAACAGCCGTTTGCTCGAAAATAAAGAATCGTGACCCTGGTAAATGGGCAAAGGTATGAAACCACAAAGGCCGTGCTGCGAACGTAACCGCATTAGGTAGGTATGTCCTACATATCACAGAGAAACAGAGAGGCTTTTCATGGAGCCCAAATGTGACCTCGCCATCCATCGAATGCATGTGCCTCCATTGTTTCTCTCAGCAGCGTGGCGTGAGGTGTTGGGAAGGCTGTCTGTTTTTAAATCTATGATATTTTGTAAGGAATGGGGTGGAATCTGGGTGGAAACTCTACACGTGTGCGCTTTTAGTGCATGAACTAAAGCGACAAATCTGCCACCCATCCATAATCCAATTCACAGCAACCCTGGACAAGAGTTGTTTTTGCAGATCTCTTGATGAAACGCAATTAGCTCGTCACCTGACAATCCCCTTAAAATCTCGTGCAACTGAAGTCCAAGTCATACCCTCAAAAGAGCAGAATAAATCTTCTGTGAAAAACACTTGCGAGGAACTTCTTAGGGGACCCCCAGTTGGGGTATGGCAAGCTGTTTTAACTTTTATTCCTTCTCAGGATATGAATTCTCGATATCAACAATTCAGTTTTTACTAGTTAAAATGCTAATTCTTGATATCAGGAATTAGATTTCTACTAGTAACAATGGCTATTTTGATATCAGCAATTGCATTTTCACTAGTAAAAATTTTAATTTTTGATATCAACAATTAAATTTTCCCTAGTTAAAATGCTAATTGTTGATAATTAAATTGTTGATATCTGTAATTGTATTTTCACTAGTTAAATGTCACCATGGCTGCCATTCAAAATCAATTGTTGATATCAAGAATTAATTTCTTACTAGTTGAAATTCCAATTTCACATATCTGAAATGCAATTCTTACTAGTAAAAATGTCTATTCTTGATATCAACAATTTAGTTCTTGATATCAACAATTTAATTGTCACTAGTGACAATGTTAATTTCTGATATCAAGAATTAAATTGTTGCTATCAGAAATTACCCTCCCAATTGTTGATATCACAAATACATTTTCAGATATCAGAAATGAACATTGTCACTAGTGACAATTAAATTGTTTATATCAAGAATAGACATTTTTACTAGTAAGAATTGCATTTCTGATATGTGAAATTGGAATTTCAACTAGTAAGAAATTAATTCTTGATATCAACAATTGATTTTGAATGGCAGCCATGGTGACATTTAACTAGTGAAAATACAATTACAGATATCAACAATTTAATTCTTGATATCAACAATTAGCATTTTAACTAGTGAAAATGTAATTGTTGATATCAAGAATTAACATTGTAACTAGTGGAAATGCAATTGCTGATATCAAAAATAGCCATTGTTACTAGTAGAAATCTAATTCCTGATATCAAGAATTAGCATTTTAACTAGTAAAAACTGAATTGTTGATATCAAGAATTCATATCCTGAGAAGGAATAAAAGTCAAAACGGCTTGCCATAGTTGGGGGCAGCAGATCCTAAGCTAGTACTGGCAGATGAGGGAAAAGAGAAAAAAAATCACACTTTGTGTTAGAATGTCTCAGTGTCCTGACAAATGTTTAACCTAAACACTGAAATGCCAGCAATCTAAAGGAGGAATCATTTGAATGACTTTTAAAGGGGTTTAATGTAAGGCAAATCCTAAAATACCCAATAAATCTATAATATTAAAAACTAAACATTAGATCAATAAAATATTAAAACATAAACCACTTTTAGAGTGCATATTATTCCTCTAAAGAACACACAGGCATAGTAAATCACAGGATGGAGAAAACACTATGTTTGTTTCACAGGTTCAGTTCATTTCTGCGATCCTGTTACTGGGGTGATCCGTCTCGTTTTGAGCACAGTGAACACCCTTGTTGCTATTAAGTTCGTTGGAAATATTTTCTCAGGGTGGCCGGCCGTTTTAGCAGCCATTCTCAGCTGTAGAGGGGCCCAAAGAGTGTGTGCGGAGTGAAATTTCAAGATGTGGAATTTGGCCAGGGCAGAGAGGTCAACAGGCCCACGCCTTCTCCAGGAGTCAACGTGAAGAGCTGGAGAAAGCAGGGGGTTTACAAGACTCAATGTCTAAATGACATCTCCAGCCTTAAATTCTGAGCACATACTGTGTTGCATTGAACTTTGGAATCTGGTTTAATATGCTTGTTTGTCAGCATTTCATTTTTGTTCTTATTTGTAGCTTCAAGCTTTTCATAACTTTGCTTCAGAATAAGATAAAAATAGAAATCAATCAAAATTTTAGTAAGTATTAGTAAGATTTATCTCAGTAAACCTATTAAAAAGTTTTAAAAGGCACCTTTTTACAGATAGTCTGTAAAATCATACAATCATTAAACAATAAAGCACTATTCCAGACATGAGAAAAGACAGAGCGAGAAAGAGAACAAAAAAAAAGAAAAAGAAAAAAAGAATCTGAACAGCCGCAACTGTCTCTCGCTTCTGCCAAGATTATAATCCAATCAAATACCACCAAGGGGTAGATGTATATTTGGGACTAAACCAATTGAGAGACGATAGAGACAGATTTAATAACCAAAGATGAAAAAAAAAAAAAAACAGTTGCTAAAAAAAAATTTACTCTGTTTTGTATGCATGTTTTCTTAAATCCTACATTCCTTATTTCCACATTATTTTGTTACCAAATGAAACATTCAAAATATATCACAGATCTCTATATATTATAACTTTTGAATATTGCAGCTGAAAAAACTGAAGCCTATCAAGCCTTATACAATTAAGAGCATGAAAGGGATAGTGACACTTGGAACAGTCACACTAAGTAAATTTCATGCTCATACTAATAATTTTATGTAAAATTTTACTTATTTCTCCTGAAACTATGTTTAAAACTAATATATATATTTAGGTTGGGCCGTATCAATTTTTTCCCCTCATTGAAGAATATATGTGCGCAAAGTGCGTAATGCTTGACTGCCCGGGGTCCATGTTAAATTAATTATGAAGGTGTGACTACTCAATGGACACCCAGCAGCATTCCATATCCTCTTAATTCACAATGGCATTAACACAGTCTACGGCCAGGACACCCAAAGTGGAGCACTTGACAAGGTGCCAAGTGAAAACAGGGCACCAAATGTGTAGTATTCCCAGTCTCCTGCTCAGAAGCCAACCCAATTTCAACAAAATCATTTATGACTGTCCAAACTGGTCACCAAAACAACTGGAATTAGTAAAGAAATACATAAACATAAACAAACAAATCTTTGTGCTTACTATAACTGAGGTGTATTTTAATTCTTTTAAAAACACTTATCAATACCGCAAACCCCTAAATAAATAATAAAATAGTTCAAAATCTAGATGAATATGAACATATCATGCCATCACAAAAACAAACAACAAATAAAACCGAATCAAACAATCACCCATGAATACGACTCGAAATTAATTAATATTATGATCAGTCATAAATATTTAATTTCCTTTGAAAAGCAACCAATCCAATCAAGCGCAAGAGGGACGCGTAGATCAATGCACTACATTTATTGGAAATAAAGCTACAATAACTCTGCAAGAAGAAGACACGGATGAAGGACACTGCCTCAGACGGTAAAACGGTCACATAAAGAACTAATCCACTTTTTTTCTGAGGATATATCTGAATATTAACTGTCATAATATAGCACGCAAATCCAATCCTAGATTTATACAAGCAAGAATTAAACATCCTCTCAAGACAAAATCTACTTTTTAAAGGTGTTTTAATATATATTTAACTTGTTTACGTTCAATGAATCATGCATAAAGTGTTGAGACAGTGTTTACCGATGTGAGTGAGAGAGGAGAGGGTGCACAGCACTAGCAGATGTAGTAGCGGAGAGATGAGGCGCTCAGCCCCGGGGTAGTAAGATCCTGCTCTCCCCATACCCATCCATCCAGAGAGACTCAAGAGTACTCCACGGGTCAAGAGATCGGGCCTCGCTTCTCCGGACTTCACCTAACGTAGGGATGCGTAACTCTCTTAAAACGCAACTACTTTTAGGTAACACAAACCGTCCATAAGAGAAACAAAGTAGTGATTTCGGCAAGTCCGATCCAAAACACTTCTTCCAGGAGCACGGGAGAAGAGTGCTATTTAATTTGTATTCGGTGAAGATAATCAGTCCCAAAGAATTCTGTTAACGTGCTAAAATTAATCTGCGCCCCGCAATCGCCCGATTCATGTTGCCTACACATCAGATTTCTCCGCCACAAGGAAATCTAGCCCCGTCTTTCCCCAATGATCGATAGTGAATCAACCTAACCCAGAGTTTAGCGGAAACACCGCCCACACAGACGCACAAACCCCGCCCCCTAAACCATACACCCCAGCCGCAGATTGACAGCAAAGCTCTCACTTTCAACTGGGAGAAAAATAGATGCAGTGGTCCTGAGGTGTTTTTTGTTTCCTTCATATTTTTGAGAATAAAACGAACTCAGCTGGCTATCAGGACAAAATAATACCATAAGAACATCTCATACACTGACAACATGCTGTCTCTCTCTCTCTCTGTGTGTGTGTGTGTGTGTGTGTGTGCATGTCTATGTGGTTTATGAGGACACAAATTTGTATAATGACATGGGTATGACAGAGGTATTACAATATGAAGGTGGTTTATGAGGACACTGCCTATGTCCCCGTAATTCAAAAGGCTTAAAAAACATACTAAATGGTGTTTTTTTTTCATCTAAAAATACACAAAGTCTCCTGTGAGGGCTAAGTTTAGGTGTAGGGTTGGTGTAGGGCAATAGCACACACAGTTTGTTCAGTATAAAAACCATTACGCCTATGGAGAGTCCCCATAAACCACAAAAACCAATATATATATATATATATATATATATATACATATATACATTTACATTTATTCATTTAGCTGACGCTTTTATCCAAAGCGACTTACAATTGCTATATATGTCAGAGGTCGCACGCCTCTGGAGCAACTAGGGGTTAAGTGTCTTGCTCAGGGAGACACTGGTGTCTCACAGTGGATTCGAACCCGGGTCTCTCACACCAACGGCATGTGTCTTATCCACTGCGCCATCACATATACATACATACATACTTATATATATTAGTAGGAATTTTTTTGAGCATTTTTGGAATACATTGTTTAATAAAATTAGAAACCTTTTAAACTTCTCTTCATTAAATTTAAAGATTGCACAATTCTTTTCAATAAACCATTCAATCCAAGACTGTGAATGTGCACATACTTAAAGATACAGATCTAAATACAAACCTAAAACTAAACTGAAACAATCAATCACAGAAAAATGATTAAATATATCATAAAGTCAAAGTTTGAAAGCTAGGAAAAATTGAATGAAAAGGGCACAATAAAAAAATATTATTACAGTTATTGCTACAGAGATATAGCTTAAACAATGTATCATGGAAAATATAATAAGACTACTTTATGGACTTACATGCAGGTTATTGATGATATAAACAGTCATAAGGCTGTAATTAAGCTGCAGTTTATAGGAAAATTCATAATGAGAATCAGACAAAGAAACGTGAGTCAATTATAGTATGATATCATCAGCTGCTTTATAGCAATAACATACTAGGACCACAAGACTTTACAAGACATTAATACAGACCTACTTCCTGTGCTGGACAGCTACAGTGCAAGTGGTATTTATAGGGCCACAAACTCCCTCTCACTGTAGAGAAAGCAGCGCTACTGCCGTCCAGCAGGGGAGCAGCAGTGTTAGAAATCCAAGACCAGCTCCACTCTGTCAATGCAATACAAAATCAATTCAAAGAGAATGTAGGAGACCAAATATCAACCCATTTTTATATAAATACACTAAATTGGGTTATGTTGTGCTAAACGGCTCACAGGGATTCCTTGCTTCAAATGATAATACTGGAAATTATTCTGTGTTTAGTTGTTCTTGAGATAGAGGGCAAAGCAGGTAAGTTGATTAGCGTATTGGAACAGCAGTTTAATGGGATAGCGGCGTGTAAAGTGTGAAGGTTTAAGGGTTATTGCCTTTAACCCAATTCCTTTTGTTGTACTGCTTAAGTGGTCAGTCAAAAATCAGGAGAGGTGTAAGGACTTTGCCAGCCATAGGATTAAAGGGATTTTGGATTTCTTTTGGTCATAACACTGACCTGGTTCTCACTTTAGTGTGACACCGCTTGGGAATCGGATTATAGAATTATCATCCAAATGCCCCAAAATATATTTTAGGTGAAGAAAATATCCAAGTTGACCAAATTGCATGAGCATGATATTGGAGTCCTAATGCTGGTGTCACATAAGCCTAAACGATACACAGAGTGTGCGTTGTCTTAGAGTGCAGTGATAATGGCTTATTGATTGGCCATGGAGAGCATGCATTCAGATGTCAGGGCCTCAGCTTGGTCCCCTCTGGCACATCTGAATATAGGTCAATGGCCAGTCACTATTATAACCTCTAAGTGCCCCTACAAACCACAAAGTAATTCTGTGAGGCATAAACTTTGACACTGGATTTGTCATTAGCTAATTTGATAGATATGCAAGCTTCATTAACAGTTTTCTTAAAAATCATTGTGGTACATTGTGACCCCTAAGAAAATATCTAAAATGAATTTTAGTACAGAGATTAAAAACGTTCTCAAATCTCAAAACAGGTGTTTTCAAGTCACAGAATTGGAATTAACTAAAGAGTTAACTAAAACAATTAATAATCCATGTTTTTGTCGTCATCTAAAATTAAATAAATATATAAATGTTACTAAAACAACATTTCTCAGTTTAATTTAGATTAACATGATGTACTGAAAAAGTACAACAAAAACCTATATATATAGGCTATATATATGTGTGTGTGTGTGTGTAAGAGTTCATTTGTTGTTTTGATTAAGTAATAATAACTTAAACAAATACGTGTAATTTACAAAATTAAAGTTCAATGAAAGTATTATTATTTTTTTACATATTAAAAGTTTGTTTTATAGCAAAAGCAGATAACTCCAGCAGCCGTTTTTTTTTGGCAAAAGCAGATAAATCCACATTTCACGTTTTAGAGTTTAAAACACTCATTTAATCTTTGTAATCTCCTCAGATGACAATGTAGATGCCTGACAAAGGTTGTTGTTGTTGTCATCATAGACTGTATAGATGTGATTATACGCAATACATGGAGCTTTTCCCTCACAATTGTAACACGCTGCTTTTGCAAGGCCCCGTGAAAACGTTTCAGCTTTTATTTTCCTTTTTCGCCCTGAAGAAGATATCACAGGTTCATCAAGTTCGTCGAAATTATGCATCCTCGATCACTTTTAGTCAGCTTCGATGAAACTCCTCTCACCTAGCACGTCTTTTCAAAGTGAAAGTAGCCTTGTCACCTGACCTGAATACAGCGCGCTGATTCGCTAGAATGGATTTATAGGCTTCTGTTCAAAAACAAGAAGGGCGCTTGTCGGCTTCTGCAGTAAAATGTGAAATCGCGATGCCTTAAAAGTGGACAATACAGACTTTTTTTGAAAAAACGTGTTTAGGGTTCAGATCGCGCTATATGTGGAGGATAATACACTGCAATCAGCTAATTTTTTATCGGTTTTTACAAATGAACTCTTCATATATATAAAGACAAAAATACACAAATTAGGCTACTGAAAACAAAATTAAAACAGAAAAAAAGTAAAAAAATAAATTAAAAACGAATTCAAAATATTTAAAAAACCTATAACGTCCATAAAATGTCCAAAACAATGTGTTAATTGCATTTTTAATGTGTTTTTTTTTTTTTTTTTTTTTTACATATTACAGACTTAATACAGTATGACCACATTTACCACTGAAATTTCACAGGCAAAGTTCGGTCATTCCAGTAGGAATCTTTGTGATTGGGATTTTCACTTGACAGTAAAAAAGTTCATTCTCATTTTCAAGTAGGTAAATAGATAGATAGATAGATAGACAGACGGACGGACGGACGGACGGACAGATAGATAGATAGATAGATAGATAGATAGATAGATAGATAGATAGATAGATAGATAGATAGATAGATAGATAGATAGATAGATAGATAGATAGATAGATAGATAGATAGATAGATAGATATTTAAAAATAATCACAAAGGCTGAGTGTGAAGGCTTGTTTCTTTGGTGATTTGCTAAATCTATGCAAAACCGATGGTTTCAAAAGTGTGCCAATAAGTTTATCCCAAACCTCTATAATAGTGGAGCTAATAACCTAAACAGGAAATCTATATCGATAATTCTATGTATTAATTCCTATTTTTAACAAAATATACATCATTTTTGAAACACAGATTTCCTTTGTCAATACCGTAGGGCATTGGGCTCTAGGCCAGTCTTATTTACTGTGCTTTGTCTGTCTGTACTTCTCCTAATACGTCAATAGACAAGCTTGAGAGCATACCATCTCTGGACAACAACCCTCAGCACAGCTGCAAGAGGAAGGGCTGGAGCCTGAACCCAACTCCCACAAAGAGCTGACCCTAACATTTCAGTTCAGTGACAACATCAAGGCAACATGGCTGAACTTGCCTGAGACTTTCATGTCAGTCAGAGAAAAAGGCGAGCCCTGTGCCATGCCCTCCATGGTAAGAGGACAACGGGATAGTCTTACAGCTCCTCCGCGTCCCAGCAGGCACCCTTGTTCTGCAGCTGTACATGTTTAATGTATAATACATCTTACTGTCAGAATCACTCTTGAGGTGGACCCCTACAAAACCTTGCTTAAGAAACTAGATATTTTGATTTAACAACACCATCGGAGTCACTGATTTGACGCTAATTTGACGTGTACAAGGATAAACGATGTATAATCATGGACGGCATTCGTTTTACCATCAGTAATTACTCCATCTCATTTTGTAAAGGCTCCTTCTGTGTTTAATGTACAGCATAGAAATAAGCGAAAATAAATCACCCAGTAAAGGACCAGGAGAGCCTTTGATTACAGCAGATAGAGCTGGAAAACACGTAAGAGGGTCCTGCACGCATTGTGGCGATCATAATCACACCGATGGGACCACCCGAAGGTCGTGTTACCACAAGTTATCAAACCTCCATGTAGATACATGTCATTGAACCAACGGTGTAGCTCTTATCATTCGAACACAGGTTATCTTTGATTGGTCTTGTTTGGAGCAGTCAACACAGTGGTTCCTTTCATTCAGCAGCCAGACACAAAGCCGCTCTTTTATCTTTACTTCCCCCCTTAAGCACCTTTGGGGGGAAAACAACGAAGCTCCTATTCCAAAGCATCCATTTTAATTAAAAAGAGAGGCAAACATCAGATGATGCTCAATCGTATCGAATGTAGTGAGGAGAAAGGAGTGGAGAGAGTGTGTTCGGTGTTCTTTGACCTTGTTTCCCTATTCCCAGCCATCTGTTTTGGCCACTGTCAAAAGCCTCTTTGGTGGCTCCCTGGCAAGGCCTCACCCCTCGCTAGACTTCCTCTATGCTTATAGGGGACATTTAATATGGTGTCTGATACATACTGTTCTGTGACACCTCAAGACAAGGGTCTCTTTGTGCTGCTGCAGGGTCTCTCTAGAAGGTACTGTGGGGCTACAGTCACACACAGACAGGCACATGGCGGACACACACTCGCTAATATGAAAACACGAGCACGCGCCCATGTGCTTGGGCCGCGCGTACGCCTCCTCCTGGAGGGCTTGGCCGAATACACAAGCTCTCTCTTTCTCTCTTAAGCACACACATAGAAAGTCCAAAAAATGCAGCTGAAGAAAAAGCTAATGAGGCACATCTCTTGCATTCCTGCTCAGTTTTTGGCAGTGGAGGCATTTACCACAGTTGCACAAGAGAGCCTTACACAACTCCACAGGTGTTGGGTTTGTAACAGCACCTGGCAAAAATGAAACCGCTCTAAGCTGTGGACAGTAGCGTTCAATGAGCACCGCCTCAGCCAAAGCAATTACTGAAAATATGCAATGAATCCAGTGCTGTTATATTCGGCACGGACATGTGATTTTCCAAATGGGATTGAATGTTCTTTGGCAAGTTCACAAAATGGTCACTGCATGCAGTGTCCTGTTGCCTGTAACTTACATTATTGACTGACTGTTGATCATACAGTATCTTCATATTTTGACCAGGCTCTAGCACTATCTCATCTCTTTTTTTTTTCTTCTGACTTTTTATTCCATGCTGCCCAGAAGAAAACCTCCAACACTCACGTATAACGCATAACCAGTGCATTGTGACCAAACAGGATTATCAGTCAGATTTCAGGCCAAGGCCCACAGCATAAATTCATCTGTATTTGTTTGTGTCGGTGCTTGAGTCGAATCACAATCTGAATAAAAAACAAACCCCTGACTCCGTAGATATGCAAATATAGCACAACTGACAACTTCAATCCTTGTTTTTTTTTCAGTGCATCAATAGAAACCCCCTCATGCACCCCCAGCCGCAGCGCATCATCTACCGATGCCTCCTGGGACAGCAGTCTTCACAACCCAACATATGGGTTTCATGTTTAATGCATAAGTTCAGTATGAGCCAAGCGTCTATTCTTAAAGCACTGTATGGAGGTTTGGGCTCCGAAGACGGGTCTCTGTCGTAATTATAATATTAAATACCTCTTTAGAAGCAACACTGGATTGCTTTCATTTGTGGTGCAGACACCAAATGTGTGGGCATTATACCATCGCTCGGGTAATGACAGTGGAATAAAGACAGCTGTCAATCTGGATCAGGATAGAGCTGAGCTCACTGTTTTTTCCATTAATGAAGCAGAACACGACTGTGAAAAAAACAGCCTTGTTTTGACTGTAGAGACAATGTAAGAAAATGTCTTTCTTCAATAAGAGCATTTCAAGGTTGTAATGTGCAAGACGTGTGGATTATGTTTCAGCAGTGGTGTATTGCAGCAGATACTGCAAATACTCACTGTTTGACCGTGACCACAATCATGCTGGTGGTGACGTTGAATTCCAGTTTGTGATGCACAGCCATAAGAAGATCTCCCCACTTTATGGGCCTCTGCCGATAATGTCTCATATACTCTCATCAGTATCTGGCGGAGAGCTGTGCTGTTCACAAACATATTCATCACATATATATTGCTCTCCAGTGGATTTCAGCTTATTTTCCTGGTAGAAATGCAACATAATTCAATAGTTGGCATTAGAAAGATACTGCATGAAAGACAATTCATTGCTAATGGTTTTATATCACTGATTAATTCCCAAACACTGCTGACACATTCATTATTATTCTGACAAATTCAATAATACCTTCAGGGTTGCCAAGTCTGCAATTTTCCTGTGGAATTAGGATATACTTTTAAACTGTGGCAGGGGTAGATTTTTTTTAACTATAGGTTAAAGGTTTGACATATTGCATAAATTATATTTGACAGAGATGCTTGTCTTAAAATATTTTACCCAATCTACCTAATTTATATTCTATAATGCTAAAACTGTGCTAGATGATGAGATTTTTGTGAGAGAGGGGTACTGGTAGGCAGCCTGGGCTTGTGTGTGTCTGTTTTCATTTTCATAGTAACAAATCGGCAGGTCTCTCCAATTGTAAAATGTAAATTTCTTTTTCAAGTAGTTCAAAAACAAAGGTTTTCCACTTCCACTGAAGGATTTTGTTCACCAGCTGTCAATCTTAAGGTAAGATGATTTACAAAAACAGTCTATCAGTGATTACTACTACTGTTCAAAGATTTTCGAGTTGAAATTGTTTGTAATGCATGATAGTGATTGTAAAATATATTTAGGTATGGCAGAGGCATGTGTTCAGTTTTGGTATATGTGCTCGATTAATCATTTATGAGATGCCCCTTTTTAGATGATCTGCTGGCTAACTGTCTTGATACTTAAGATGAGCATTAATATATAAACATATGATTTTTGTTCATACTTTTTAAATTAATTACTTAATTTTTTTTTTTTTTTTCCTTTTTCCCCCAGTGGGAAGTTATAGGTTGTTGAGGGAGGGAAGTGTTTAGTCGGGTAGTATTAGTAGTAACATGGAAGGAAAATTATATAAAATTAATGTTGTAATTTGTTGATTTGATATTCCATGCAGAAAATCTAACAAAATTTGAAATAATTTATGAGGCTAGTTTTGATTAGCCATTGGGCTGGTTTTATTATGCAGATTTGGCAACCCCAGATACCTTCCATTTCCAAATCGAAGTAACTAAAATCCATCATCTATAATGAAATGTTAGACACACATGAAAGAGCATGCTATTCAGATCAACGCGCTGTGAGTGTGACCATTGCTTACCATTTGAATTAAGTTCTTTATTTCTCAAAGAATCGGTTGAGTCAATGATTCAATGACTCACTCATTACAGCAGTCACTTGTTTCGTTCCTAAAGGCAACTAAGACACTAAGAACAAAACCATTATTTTGTTCACAAACTGTTAAATTTTGAGATTTTAGGCTCTTTGGCTTCCATAACATTCATAACTTATTTAAAAAGTCATTTAATTATTACACTTTGTCTTTGTATCTGTAGATTTCAATTACAATAAATCTTTAAAGGTTGTTTTCATATGTACAACCAGTTAGCACTTACAATCACCAAACTTTCTATTTTTATTCCTATCTATATTGTGAATGATTTTAGTCTTCTCTAATTTTTTATCTTGTTTTATATTTTACATTATTTATACAAAATTATAATTTTAATAACCTTTTAAAATAATTACTACAGCGTGGAAAATGGAAATAGCTATGCAAAATTGTAGTATCATGTAGACTTCTGTGTTTCTCACTTGTAAATACAATTTTGTGTATTTACAAGTGAGTGTAACTCGTAAGTATGATTTCGACTCCATTTGAAGGCCAAAATACAAACAGTTAAAAGTCCTTGACAATTCTGTTGTTGGACTCTATAACAGCTCTCTGCGAACTCTGCTCAGCCAATTGAAATCAATGGCTGAAACAAACTGTTGTTAATGTATTTTATTTGTAAAGATTTATACACAAATTTAATTTATTGCTGTGGGTAGATTACACTATAATTCAATAGATTTACCCACAACCCATAATGTACCACACTGCCCCATGCAGCCTCAAAGCACAGACATCAAATTACGTGTCTGTAGTAGTAGTTTTAAAACCCCGGTTACCCCCGTTAGTGTAAAACACAGGAAATGTGGGATTTGTTGTTCAGGAGTTCTCCACACATCTGTGCTCCCATGTGTGCTGGGGCAGATGTCAAAATTCCTCAGACCCTTTGGGAATAGTTTGCACTCTGATGAAAATAACCAGTCTGCACCGGTTTACTCTGCTCTGATTTCTAAAGCAAACTAACTGAGCAAAACTGCTGTCAAGACTCATAGTATATACAGTATCAGTCAGGAAAGCGTTTGAGGTGGATGTTTATAATGGGTCTTGATATTCGTCAGGCAAGTTCTTGGAATATGAGTGGAGGCAGAAAAAGTGTGTGTGTGTGTGTGTGTGTGTGTGTGTCTGTCAGTTCCACAGAGCTGGTGTTGAGACAAGTGTGCTTCCCAATGGGCTGCTGAGCAAAGCTATTCCCGCCCACTTCCTCAACACTTGCCACATTGTCACCGGGCTCCATGAAGGGGAGATGAGTCAACAAACGACTCGAGCTGAATTCCTCACAGCTGACACTAGAGAGCTCTTAGCCAAGAGACTTCAGCATTACTAGCCACCTTTTGTTTCTGGTTTTTGGTTGCGATGAATTCAATAAAATGTAGATAAGCTGTGTGGTTTAGTCAAAGTCGGCCAGTTACTGATTTTAATATAGACCATTCTTTTATAAACTGGCTTTAATTGCCAAAATTTTGTGTAGTAGCCTTTTTAGAAATCGTTTTTAGTGTGTTTTCCCTTATGGTGCAGCATCTGTTGTTCTGTCCTCCAGGGCTCCATCAAGAAAACCTGCAAACAAATTAAAGTGAACCATTCCTATTCATATTAAGAAACGTGTTCTTTTTTCCCCCTAAAATATCCCTGTGTTTATTTTTATGAATGTATTAGATTCAGAGAATTCCATAAGATTCAGTCGAGCAACCATCATTTATTTATAATTAATTTGTAGCTTAATCTGAGAAACAAATGTACCATGGAAAATCTAATTTGTGTGAATTCACATAGACGTGTTATTAGTTTAAAGTAGGGTTATTAGCTGGGCTTTGCTGATTATGACAAACTAACATCGTCTCATAAGATTTCCAAGGATCTGATAGCTGGAATAACATCCTAAATAATTAATAGATGTGAATTTTTAATCAGCCTGTCAATTCAAATCAATGATTCTGGAACAATAAGTGAAACTGAAGACATTGTCTCTTTGAGTCAGCATCAGAAGAAAAATGCAAAGAAATTGTGCAGTTCAGTCTCCCTATAAAGGTCCATTCTGGAAACAATATCAGCATTAGTATTCACTTCAAGACAGGGATTGTTTATTAATCACTTTAAACTGCCTTTTTAAAAAACAAAACTCTGAGTCTCTTTTTTCATGTGTATATCATTTGTTTCTGGCAACAGTTTAAATCCAAATGCACAGCAGCCATTACTGTTACTCAGCGTCTGTGACTCTCAAACTCTACAGTATCACTTTCAAAACACCAAAGTGCTCATGCTTTATGGTTTTCAGAAAATTATAATTTATGTAAATATTTGAGGTGAATTTTTTGAAAAAAAGGTAAATATAATGGCTTAATGAGCAAGCGGAAAGACAGGTGGTGTGGAGGATCCTGACTGGCAAAAGAAGAGAGGTTGGAAAGCTGGTGAGAGTTTCAAAATGAAAGGCAGGTTGATTTATAATGCTTTTCGTTTGACCCGAGGCCTGTGAAATGTGTGCTGGCAGGAGTGAGTCTACAGACTCTGCAACCAGTCTCTTTGTTGTTTTGCTAGAATGTGCAGGTCTTCCAGAAGCGTTTGAACTGCCAGACACCTTGTGCTCTCATGGGGACAAGTGAAGCTAAACAAACATGCATCAGTGTTAATGATTTGCTGAGATGATCATAACAGACTATGCTAATTTCACAGACGAACTCCTGATATCTGGCTCTGGGAGCAGCTACATGACTGCTTCGGAGATTGCCATTTTATGTTTTAAAGCGTTTTGCCCATCTGATCTTCAGACAGTGTCGGTAAGATGTCAAATGCTGGAGCACTGGGGGCTTGGTGCTGGAGTTCACACTATCCCACCTTTTGGGCCCACCTGAAGCTTTGCATTGTAAGTTGAGCTTGACACAAACTTCCGCCTGTGTTTTATTGGCCTCTCAGTGTTCTCACTGGCCATTTCAGGGAACTGGCTTGTTAGTAGTGCAGTTGTCTGTATGTAATGTGCATGAAACCATCACAGCAGTGGATAGACTCGTTTTCATGACATACTTTTATTTCATGTGTATTTAACATATTTAATATGAAACATAATATGTTTTACTGGTAACTGTTTATTTGTTAAATTAACAAATCATTTAATGTAGCTCTCATTACATACTTCGTAATGAGAGCAGTCGGGGGCAGTCGTGGCCTAAAGGCCGTTTCATACGGGACGCGCAGTCGCGAGTGTCTAGTTCATTTTCAATGAACAAAACTTTTTTATCTTTTTGTGAGCGGCAGCGGCACCCGCGTCGGCTTTAACCAATCAGTGAACAGATTATTAACAACCAATCATATAACATTTAACTGAACTTATAAGAACAGTTGAAAATGATGGATTTCCCAGAACTGTATGACCCATCTAAAATCTCATACAGAGATTTAAATAAAAAATCCAGAGAGTGGGAGCTTGCGTTGAGCGCACGAGTTGGATTGGCAGGTAAAAATAAAATTACTACAAAATGTCCAAACAATACGTTATTGTGCGTGGTTAAATGTTATGATAAACTATAAACTACCCTACAAAAGCTTGGATTTGGTAAATGTGACCTTGACGATTGTAACTATGGCAACGTCCACCCAGAGACCACGTCACGAACACCGCCTCCACAGCACAAAACGCTTCCACTACAAGAGAAGGCTTGCCGCGTAACATGTGAAAGGGCCTTTATGGTTAGAGAGTCGGACTTGTAAACCGAAGGTTGCAGGTTCAAGTCTCAGGTCCGGCAGGGATTGTAGGTGGTGGGTGTGAATATCCAGCGCTCTCTCCACCCTCAATACCAAGACTGAGGTGAGACCCTTGAGCAAGGCACCGAACCCCCAACTGCTCCCCAGGAACATTAATGTGTTTTAACAAATGTTTCATCCATTAATACATGATGCATGATTATTTAATTAATATAGATTTCATTACATACATTAATTATACATACATTTTTGTTAAATGCATGAAATAGGAGACATAATTATGTTTTAACAAATTATTGTTTATTTAGTTATTTAACATCACAATTAACATTATTGAACAGATATAGTCAAATAATATATAATACTACATTTACCATATTTTCTTATTTGTTCAAATAATAAATGAGGCCTTTGTTGGTGTTCAGTTAAAACAAAATTGCAGTATGGAAGAACATTTTAGCCCATTTAACATGGTAAAAATATAAATAATTATGTATGTGATATCATTGCCTTTTGCTGTTGTTTCTGCTTCTAAGGCTTGTCACATATTAATGCATATTTGACAATTTAACCACACATAATGGTTTCGTATTCTTCACTGGGTGAATGAATGACGGGCCATTTACATTAAAAATCCCTGGTGAATTTCAAATTACCGAAGACCCCTCTCCTCCACCTCTTTCTAAATGGAGAGATCGTGGGTGTCTGATTAAACCATAATTGCAGCCATTTGGCTTAAGATTCACTTGTCTGGCTGGGAGAGAAGTAATTAAGGTGGGTATGGATGCAATGATTTGCCAGACCTGTCTGAGACTCATGCGCAGATCACAATCCAGGGTCTGGAACGGAGGATTATTCTAGTCCTTAGAGACAGCGTGTGGACGGCGTAAAAATGGCATTTTGTAGTGAGTAAGCCAGAGTAACCTTGCTTGAAACCCCCTTTTCAAAGACAAATTAGCTAAAGAGATGGTCTGAGGTGAATCCAGCAGGAGAGTGCCAGGATTTAGTCCTGGTTTAGTGATGCTGAGCAGGACCTTGGAGGCTTCACTCAGCACTCAATTAATAAACCTGCACCTGCGAGCTAAAGGATCAAGCCTTGCATCAAACACAACACTTGGAATACAAAATAAGAAACAGCAAAGCTAGCTTGATAAATTAAACTTTTAAATACCCGACAAAAGTAAGTCTCACACTAATGACTAAATAAATAAAAAAATTGACTGCAATTCATAAAAGTACTCATTACCATTAAAAAAAACCTTGTCTTTAATCTAGTTGCTAGTCCAGACTGGATGAAGGCTGCAGGTCAGAACAATGTCTAATTTCTAATGTCTTACAAATTGTTATTTTTTTAATTTTATTTTTTAAATTCAGCAAAACTGACTTATACACTCATTTCTTTGATAATCGAAATATTAAATCAAACTAATTAAACAATGCCTCTATAAAATATCAGCAAATCCTCAGCCAAGTATTTAGTGAATCATTAGGCAAATGAATAATGGAATAAACTAGAAAGTTGACCATTATAATAGACTGGAATGTTAACCATAATAAACTAGAAAGTTGATAATAATAAGTTAATGAAGGTTAATGTATTAACCTATAGGTTATTCACCAGTATCACAAAATTGAAATATACACTATTCACCTCTAAACAACAAATAAATACTAATAAATCTCTAGTAAAACTGGGCCTTTTTATACAGCCATCTACTGCAGACTTGCTTTCTGGCATTCATGTGGACACACTCCTTCCAGCATCATAACTCAGCAACTAATCAGTAAAAATTATGATTTTCCTATTAGTTATTTATACTTTATTTATAATGTTACGTTTCCAAATCCACTTAAACACCAGAAAAGACATATAGTACAGGTTGCTCTCATTCTGACGGCACCCATTCATTGCAGAGGATCAAGTGACATAATGCTAAATTTCTTGAAATCTGTTGAGATCATGTGAAGAAACAAACTCATCTATGTCTTGGATAGTGCATTTTCACAAAATCTTAATTTTGGGGTATACTATTCTTTTATCAACACAAATTGTGATTAGAAACGTTAGTAAAATATTTGTAGTTTATGTTGTATGGCAAGCGCTCTTTGCAATGTACGTCATGTTCTACATTTTTTTTCTGTCGTAGCTTCTTTAAGCCTTCATTTATTTGCTAAGATTTATTGTGCTACCAGTTTTAAAAGCCCATTCTTAAAGTGTTGAACTTACCCAAATATTTATTTTGCCTTGACCGAGCTGAACATCGCAGTGTTTCTTACTTCCTTTGCCAAACGCTATGAAGGTCCCTTGTGTTTCAAAGGTTAGGCCCTCTCATTCTGTTTATAATGCCTTGGACAGCCATCGCGACCCAACCGTGACTATGAATAAATCTCTATGGTCTATATGAATCATGCATTAATCAAATAATTGATCGACTGGATGAGATTCCAGTAAGCATGTGACCACAAGGAATTGGATTAAAGTTTTTCCTGCTGTAAACAACCATATCTTGTGGTTAGAATACAGTTCACACTGAGCTGCATGGCTTTGAACAAGTAATATATCCCTGAGACAATAATATGAGTTTGTTACGCAACAGCATTTCTAAGGCATATGAATCAGTTCTAAGAAATTGCTTGGCATTCATTGCACAACACTCTTTAGTATGTTTCCAAACCTTATATTAAAACATTTATGGCACTACTTTTCTGTGTTAAGATTTTATAGATCGTCTCTCATGCAACAAGACAATATGACAAAGTATTATAATTAAAAAAAAAAAGAACAGAGATGTTTTTTTCCACCATCCCCCTGATGTCTAAGAGTGAAACTCAAGCTGAGATTCCTCAGGCTGCTGTCAGTGCTGTATATTAGACTGTGTCCTGAGGCTGTGCACCTGGGTGCTGCTGACACTACCAGCAGCAATGTTGACAATATTTATGGTCACTTCAGGGTGACCACAGATGTTTGAACATCTTTTGCATTTGTCTGGGACACTTCTGGGCATTTGTCTGCCATGGCTTCCTGAGTACAGAACTCGAAGGACATGTTTTCCCTCAACTCATGCACATCTCTCACATTCACATAACCCAGCCTTATTACACAGTAAATGATAGTGCTTGAACAGGCCATTAATCAAATATGTAACCCTTCCGACAGAATTAAATGGCACAGTTCTGTGTTGATATAAAGATAAAAATAATGTACCTCCATTCGATCACCTTAGCCTTTTTTTTTTTGCGTGGTAAATGCATTATTTCAAAAAATTTAAAATGTTGTCTCTGAGGCCTTCAGTAAATGATCATGATTAGTACTTTATTATGAAAGCCTGTTTCTGCCCATTCTGAGTTTACATCTCACAATTCTGACTTTTTTCCTCAGAATTCTAAGTTTAGGTTTTGCAATTCTGTCCTTTTCCTCAGAATTATGAGTTTATGTCGTCTGACATTTTTTTTCACCAAGCAATAAAAAGTAAATAAGGTGTGAATTGTGAGATCAGAATTGTGAGATACTGTTGAAAGTCGCAACTGCTTTTTTTTTTTTTTGTGGAGGAAATGGGCTTCCATACTTTATGATTCTTATTAAAATACCCAAGCATCAATTATATCAATTACAAATGAGATGTAAATTGCATTTTTATATAAAATATGTCTATGTAGCATTATACAGGGATAAACTGTAATGAAAGACTACTGGGACTGAATAGTAGTCATTAGTATTTGGGAAACATTTCTTATCGTATTGATATGTGCTAGGTGTGCAAGCGTTCTTCCCAAGGTGATTTTTTTTCAGTACTTTTTTCACAGTGTTTGTATGGCCTTGTTGCAAACAGTAAGAGTGAAGACCTTGGGACTTGCAATATGCATTTCACTAGTGGGTTTTAAGAACGTGAGATGAGGGCAGAAATAAAATGCCTTTTAAATTATTGAGAGACTGTAAAAAGTTGGTGAGGTTCACATGTACCTTAGCGCTGGGTGTGGATGAGTAAAGTTTTCCTGTTCCTGTCCAAATGAAGCTATATCTGTGTGATTGAGGTTTATAGTGGGAGGTCAGCAGAGCCCAGCCTCTGGGCTCAGGAGCCCTCTGGGCATCATAAATCAAGACAGGGCAATAAACACAGACAGCAGAATTTCTCAGTATAAAGACAGGTGCCTTTTGCCCGCCTGGACTGTTCCAGCATGAGGTTCAAGGTCAAGGTGAGCCCTAATATCACTGGGGGAAAATACTTTCTGCAATACTTTAAATGACATCTAAGATACTGTTAGTTTTAGTCTCTCAATCTCTGTCTTAAAGAAACAGTTTATATATAATACACTTTTTTATTTATATTTAAGTGCTATATAAATTAAATTAAATACTTATAATTCTGCAGCTGTTGCTGATGCTACATTAAGTATACACAACTAATAATTACATTATTCACATGCCAGTGTTCATGTACCTCAGAGAGAGAAATAGTTTTCCTTCATTTTTTAATGCCAAGTGTGCTCAGAATCCTAAGGAATGTGTTGGAAAAACAAAGAAAACCAGAAAATGTATAGCTAAGCTTGTTCTATTCCATTGTATCATAGCACAACTGTACATACATTTATATTTCAAGTTATTTTTATTTTTCATTTTTTTGTTTATTTATATTTACATACAGTATATGTATTTTTATTCTCATCTTATTTTTATTGTCTGTGTATCGTTGTTGTCTCTGTGAACTGAAAGCTTATGACACTATAACAAATTCCTTGTATGCGCAGGCATACCTGTCAATAAAAGCTCTTTCTGATTCTGAATGAAGCATAAATTACAGTGTGAATTTAACATGTTAATTTAGTGCCATCCATTATTTGAAAATAATGCAGTAATAAAATATTCATGTAATTAATCATGCCCTCAACCCATATGTAAATTCAATAATTAGTAATTTTTCCTACTATCAGAGCCATTCATGCTTGAGTACAACTTCATGTTTTTGTCCACAGCCAGCGCAGCTCACTTGCTACTACAAACAGTGTGTAAAAAATGGTGTGAGATGCTACAAAACACTAAAACCAAAGACTACAATCTGCAGACACGCTACACAAATACATCCTGTAAGCATGGCCAATCACTTATGGTACTGTTCTATGACTTTTCACGAGTGAAATGTAGTCATTTCAATACTCCATGCAATCAAGGATTCGGTGAATTCTGAAGATTTCACAACAGTTCCAAATTGGATGGAAAAACAGTGGAAGGCTGCTTGGTTTGAAAGCGACTTCTGTGTGAATTATGCTTCAGTTCATTCTATGCAACGCTCTCAGAAAAAAAGTACAAAGCTGTCTCTGGGGCAGTGCCAAAGTACAAAAGCTAAAAGGTACATCTTTGTACATTTTTACCCGTACTGTAAATGGCACGTTATTCAGTACCTTAGTACTTTAGTGCATGAAAGGCTACTACGCCAGTGACAGTTTGGAGCCTTTTTAAATAGACAACCTTTTTTTATCAGTGAAATTTTGCTAATGTGATCACTCAGCTGCAAAATGTACTCTTTCAGGCTTAAGTTCAATCATACAGAAAATAAACCATATACAGTTCTGACTCTAAAATCAACTTTGTCCAAATCCAATTATGTACTTCATGAATTATCCTCATTTGGAGGCTCATTACAAGTATCCTGATATATGTAATTCATTGTATTTAAATAGATTAATTACTCAGCATATCATGTTATTCATAATTTTCATTGAAGAACCTTAAACATCCGTGGAACCCTGCGCTGCACAAAATATTTTTCAGGTATTAAAATATTCCTCCCAATTAGTAAAAAAGATTCTTTTACAAACTGTTCTTTGGGGAACCTAAAACGGTGGCATCTCTGTGAAACGCCCCTTTTGGAACCTTCAGGTAAAAGCATAATGCCATGAAATCAGGCTAAGACGGGTAATTTCCCTTTAACCCCATGTAAGGATGCTAGAGCAACCCACATTCAGCCTTTAATGCCTTTCCACACAAATCAAGCCCACTCACGTGCTAGTCCCCCTTCTCTGGCCTTTGTCCTCAAATTCACCCAGACAAAATGGCGAGGAAATTAAATTCATGTCACAAACCTTGCGGTTTTTTTCATTGAAAAAGCCCTCTGCGACAGGCCATCCTGGAGAGCACTGCTTCATTATTCACTATGAACTCTACAGGACCTCACACATACTCCCTGTGTGTGTGTGTGTGTGTGTGTGTGTACCGTATGTCCTGCAGTAAGTGGCTGAATTATTCACTGCGGTGCGATGATGAAGCAGCTTGACTATAGAGTGAGTGCTTCATCCTACACTCTCTCACAGGCTGAGTACTGACGCATTCATTTATTCAGCCATCCAGGAAGAAGCCTGCAGCAATTTAACTCTAGAAGTAGCGAGATAGTTAAATATCTCCAGCCTATTCATGACAAACTTCTTGTCTAGCTACTACTTTCTGTAGACTCTTTTTTTGACGTTATCTTGAGAGCATACGCTTTCTGCTAAGCCTATTTGTGAAAGAGATTAACATACATTTTAGGCAGTAAAAAAGACAGCTTGTCATGAATAAGCTGGATTTAAGCTGTTTTTTAAATTCCATATATTCTGCTCAAGGTCTTTTGTTAGGCAAATATTACCACATGACCACTGCAATTAATAAGATGAATACATCTGCATTCATTTCCAGAAGCCAGAAGGTCTCTTCCAGAGGCAGGGCTTAAATTCGGGATCAGCACTGGAGCAGGACCATAATTCCATATCATCCCCTCTGAGCTTTAAAGTCTAGTTCCCCTTCACTTGTTTTTGCTGCATTAGTGCTGTTCCAATGATGCAAAGCTACCTAAATTACATCTGTGAATGGTCAACACCTGTGTAGCACCTCCCCCTTCAGTGGTAATTGGTCCATAGAGTATAACTTAAGCTGCCTCTGACGCCCCCTGAGGTTAACGGCCAATCAGAGCACAGCTTCTCTGAGCTGTATAGGGGCAAAGACAGAGCGTTATCTCTTTCTTTCTTTCTCTCTGCGACATTGGCACCAATTACCTTGACATGGGATCAAGTTGAATTAGCAGAGTGTGAATTTAGACCGCATCAGCTTTGTTTGGTGAAGATGCAGTGGATGGGGATCTGAAGACAGAGTTGTGTAATCAATATTGAAATAAAACTAGTATAAATTTTTTAATAATTTTTTTTTTTTTTTGCATCAATCTGGTTCAAAACAATAGAAATAAAATGAATATGCAAACATTTTATATACCTGACAAAAATGACTATGAAGGCCACTCAAGTTGAAGTCAAGTGGTAAAATATGACAGTATTATATAAGAGAATGTAGATTAATATATAAAGGAAAATATTAGGAAAAGAAAAAACACTAAATAAATGATTTAGCATCAATTTAACAGCTAAATTAATGCAACAAAATTCAATGCTCTTTAAAGTTATTTATATTTATATTTAAGGCCCTAAAACAGTTTTCTAATTTTCTGGTGGAATATAAATCCCCAAAATCCCTTCCAAATTTTTAGCTTGTTATTATAGTTAACTAAAAGTAAAACTGAAACACACAAAATTATAAAAATAAAATGATTACTTGAAATAAACTGATATAAAATAAAAATAAATATACCAACTTGCCCATTTTTATTTTGTTAGTACTAAAATACTAAAATAACTACATTTATACTAAAAGATGCTAAAACAACTAAAAATAAAAATGTATAATTTTGCAGTAACTTACTTTAACTAAAATGAAAATAAAAACTGAAAATATAAAAATCAAAACTGATCCAAAATATTTATACAATCTGGTATCTCAAAGATACTAAAGTAACACTGCTTTCTTCAGCATGCTTGTCCAATCTTGTTTTGAATTTTTACTTCTCAGTATGTATCATATAAAGGGATATAATTCAGTGTCCAATGAAATGTCATCATGAACGCTTTCTCATAAACTGAATAATCAAGTTAAACAAGTTTTAGAAATAAAAGAAAAAGTACAGATTAATTACTGCACTCAAATGGAAACAAAAGGGATAAAGCTCTTCCTGGTGTAGCAGAACGGAATCACTTCTTACATTTGAATGCATATTAAACAAAAGCCTCAGTAAATCTCCCCAAATCCTTTCTCAAAACTATGCCAAATGGCTCTGTGAGAATTGCTCAAGCAAAATATTTACTGAGGCAGCTCAACTAGAAAGTCAGATCAGCACAATTTGGCCAGTTACTCAAACTCAGACATGGGAACACGAGGGGGGTGTGAAAGGATGGCGGTTGTGAAGGTCCATCTGTGGCTCCAGATAACAGCCCCCAAGGATCCAGACATAAAATGACCACAAATACACAGCAATATTTTACTTTATTACAGATGGTATACATAAACTCCAGTGTGCACCACTGGTTGTTCTAGTGATTTTTTATTTTTTTTGGTGGCAAGAAACCAATGATATGACATTAATTTAAGTTCTTGTACAATTTGTAAGTTCTTGAGACATTCATATAGATTTAAAAAATGGTCCCACGACTTTAACTACTATGTACGTACATTTAAATTAATCATTTGATACAACGTACTTATTGTGTGCATTCATGTTTTTACATTGTACTTTTATTTTAAAAATACCTGCATGACCTAAAAAATATATATATTTTTATTAAAATGATAAAATATGTAAAACAATCTGAAGACAGCACATTGCCCTGCTGATACTGCTTTATATATATATATATATATATATATATTTATGCATAAATTAGGGTCCTACTTGTCTGAGCTTATACATGCACTGTTAGCACAGACTAAACAAAACTGTAAAGGGTTTCTGAATCACTGCTAAATATATATACTAAATATTCATTACAGAACACTTTTCAAAGTATATAAAGCACAGTTTTCCAGATGGCATATTATTATCATAACCCAATGAGCACCTTTGTTGCACAGAGAACAAGTCTCGCTGTCTGGGGAGCATTTAAAATGAAGGACAAATGTGAAATTGTCTATGGAAAACATAAACATTAGGTTCATTAGGCATCACAAATACATTAAATTAACATTTGAAATAATGCAAATGCCTTTTGTTTCATCCATCTCTCCCCAATGAGGTACCAGCTATAGTAGTAATTAAAAAATGCCGCATCCTCAGTTTCATCCGTGGTGATTAAATGACACATACCGCTCGGTTAAGCGCCTCCTCATCTGGAGGGGAAAACCCCTGCAGTCTTTTCCTTTTGTTTCTGTCCTTGATAGTGGAGGGAGCCCAGATTAGCATAGCTCAATCATTACAGGCTTTTTCAGCTTGATGATATCTTTGATGAGCTACTGCACAGCAAGCAGAAAGCCACTTTGCATATTAACAAAGATTTCGGTCCCAGCTAAGCCGCTCTCACATTAATTCTCACAGCAAAGACTGATATGCAAACAGAGTCTTTCCATTCGTGGTGCATCTATACCTCGTACTGAGGCAATACACTAGCAATCAAGCTTTTTTCTCTCTCTCGGTGAGTAAAGAGAAGGTCATTTCACTCTGTTTGTGAACACTGATGAGGTAATGACGGCGATACTGTGTCCACATCAATGTTTACCCTTTTCAAATCTGTTTTGCATCTGGAAAGCATCTAATATCCTTACATCATTTTTATGGATGAAGGATTTCCCATCAAATGCAAAACGAAACAACCTATCAGTGCCACTTTTCTATTTAAACAGAATCCCTGTTTTCTGTAAATCGCTCTAGGGACGTGCTGCTTCCTACATAAATCAAAGTAAAACAATCACTGCAGCTTCATATTCAAATGAATCTGAAGCTCAGTGCTGTTTTAAACGGGGCCAGCTGTCCACTTCAGACTCTGTGTGAGGCTTCATTGACCTGTCAGGTCTCTTTACCCACCGCAGTGATGAACAAGAACACCAGCACTTCACATGATGAGGACTGAAGCCGGCCACTGCATATTAATTCACAATTTAGGATTTAAATATGGGGTACTTTCCTCAGATGACACCTTTTCAATTCATTACATATGCAAATAAAGTCGTGACTGATGTGACAGGGCACAGGGTAGAAACCGGGTGTAATTACACGAAAGAGGGGCTAACAAAGGATAATTCTGTTTAAAATTGCTGCCATATTCAGCCTCGAATGTCATTTATGAATTATACAAAAGAGCCCGTCCATGCAGACAATTAAATGTTACCCAACAAACCGATGGAAAAATTAGCTTTAGACATTTTAAAGTCATTTAAAAAACTCAAAGGAGGAGCATTAGGAGGAAACATACAGGTGCATCTCAATAAATTAGAATGTTGTGGAAAAGTTCATTTATTTCAGTAATTCAACTCAAATGTGTATTAAATAAATTCAATGCACACAGACTGAAGTAGTTTAAGTCTTTGGTTCTTTTAATTGTGATGATTTAGGCTCACATTTAACAAAACCCCACCAATTCACTATCTCAACAAATTACAATACTTCATAAGACCAATAAAAAAAAAAAATTTTTAGTGAATTGTTGGCCTTCTGGAAAGTATGTTCATTTACTGTATGTGTACTCAATACTTGGGGCTCCTTTTGCTTTAATTACTGCCTCAATTCGGCGTGGCATGGAGTTGATCAGTTTGTGGCACTGCTGAGGTGGTATGGAAGCCCAGGTTGCTTTGATAGCAGCCTTCAGGTCATCTGCATTGTTGGGTCTGGTGCCTCTCCATCTTCCTCTTGACAATACTCCATAGATTCTCTATGGGGTTCAGGTCAGGCGAGTTCAGGTCAGGCGAGTTGGCTGGCCAATCAAGCACAGTAACAACATGGTTATTGAACCAGCTTTTGGTACCTTTGGAAGTGTGGGCAGGTGCCAAGTCCTGCTGGAAAATGAAATCAGCATCTCCATAAAGCTTGTCAGCAGAAGGAAGCATGAAGTGCTCTAAAATTTCCTGGTAGATGGCTGCGTTGACTGAACTTCAGAAAACACAGTGGACCAACACCAGCAGATGACATGGCAGCCCAAATCATCACTGACTGTAGAAACTTCACACTGGACTTCAAGCAACATGGATTCTGTGCCTCTCCACTTTTCCTCCAGACTCTGGGACCTTGATTTCCAAATGAAATGCAAAATTTACTTTCATCTGAAGAGAGGACTTTGGACCACTGAGCAACAGTCCAGTTATTTTTCTCCACAGCCCAGGTAAGACGCTTCTGACGTTGTCTCTGGTTCAGAAGTGGCTTGGTAGCCCTTTTCCTGAAGACTCCAGCTTCAGTCCACTTCTTGTGAAGCTCTCACAAGTGTTTGAATCAGCTTTGCTTGACAGTATTCTCAAGCTTGCGGTCATCCCTGTTGCTTGTGCACCTTTTCCTACCCAAATTCTTCCTTCCAGTCAACTTTGCATTTAATATGCTTTGATACAGCACTCTGTAAACAGCCACACCTTTCAGTAATGACCCTCTGTGACTTACACTCTTTGTGGAGGACGTCAATGTTCGTCTTCTGGACCATCGCCAAGTCAGCAGTCTTCTCCATTATTGTGGCTTCAGAGTACAAGAGATACCCGGAATTTATACTGTAGGGATGGTCATTAATTGAAACTCAAATGTAAATATTCTAATATTTCGAGAGACTGATTTTTTTACTTTCATCAGCTGTAAGCTCTAAAAACTTTTGAAATGTTACACTTTACATGCAATGAATCTAAAATATATGAAAGTTTCACTTTTTGAAATAACTTACAAGAAAAAATGAACTTTTTCACGACATTCTAATTTATTGAGATGCACCTGTATAATAAAAATCTGCTATTGCTAACTAAAACTATTAAATATTTTAGTTAATTAATAAAGCTCAAATAAAATAATCAAATAATCAAATAATCAAAAATTTAAACTAAATGGTAATTAGAAATAAGTACTAAAATCACTAAATAAAATATAAACTAAAACTAACTGGGGTGGTGATGGCGCAGTGGATAAAACACATGCCTTTGGTGTGAGAGACCCGGGTTCGAATCCACTGTGAGACACCAATGTGTCCCTGAGCAAGACACTTAACCCCTAGTTGCTCCAGAGGCGTGCGACCTCTGACATGTATAGCAATTGTAAGTCGCTTTGGATAAAAGCGTCAGCTAAATGACTAAATGTAAATGTAACTAAAATTTTAAGTATTTATTAATAGTTTTATATAGTTTGTTTTTATTAAATTTTTAATAATTAAATATAAAGTATTTTGAAATCATTTTAAAATTCTAAATATTGTTAAAACTGTTTTAAAAACTAATAAAAATGGCAAAGGTACATAGCAAAATTACTGCAAATTAAATTAAGAAATGTAAAATGAATTTAACTTATTAAATTAACCGAATAGAAAAATAAAAGCTAATTCAAAATATGAAATAAAACTATAATATTGTATAAATAATACTGTTTTTAATGTCAGTTTTCCTGTGTGCAGTCTGTAATTTCTGTTCCACTATTGGCATCAGAATTACAAAAATAAATGCAAATGAATGCAAACAAACAAATAAAAACAACTGTAACTGTTAACAATGAATCTTGAACACTCCCCCTCATCAGCGATTAGTTGAATTAACAAGTAGCCCCTCCTCAAATTCACACATTGTTTGAGCCAATGGTCAGGGTTTTGAAAAGTGCTTTTTAAGATGGGAAATGAGAAAGTATTTCCTCATCCAAAATATTAGACACTTTTAAAATGCCTTTGTTTTCTAGCCACATTTTGACATGACCCCAGACATTTTGCGTTATTGTACCTGTGCGGAAAAATATGCTCACTTGCTCACAAGAGGCTACTGCAATATCTGGTGTCAGAATCAATTTTCAAAGCATGAATTTGAAGAAGAACCCAGAGTTTGAGTATTGCCAAAGCTAACACATATTCAATATCCCCAAAAAAGGACATAACTCACAGTTGACCGGACCTATTGACTAGATGGAGGTCAGAAAAACACCTCAGCGTTCTTAAATAACTGCATGTGGCTGAGTGCATATTCTGAAATATAAGTGATGACAGGTTAATCCAGGCCCCACTGAGGATGAAAGTCCTGCTATGACAGTAGTTCACACTCCACAACAGGATGGAACTAAGTTGGCTTTCTCTCTGAGCGCTCAGTTTATCTCAGCTAGCGCTCTGGAATGTCCCACCACAGATGATGTGTTGAATAATACAGCGCTCCATATTGACTCACGACACTGGGACTAAACCGAGGCTTCCATAGACTGTGCTCATAAAGCAGGAATATTAAATCCAGAACCGTGTGGTATCTCAATGGTTAACAACCATCTTAATTGGAAGGGTGGTGGATGAGACAAGTCATGTGAGTCATGACTGAAAAACGCTTGGATGTCAATCTTCAAAAAAAAAAGAAAAAAAGAAAGAAAAAGCTTTTGTTTGAATAGGGAAAGCTCATGGAGAATATAAAGACAGATTGAGGAGAAAATGTCTTGAATTCACTATTAATTGAATCTTTGAACCTCTCAGGTGTGAGGGTCAATGCCAAATAAAATGTGTCCCACATAAAGAAAAAATCTTTTGAAAAACCTAGTTCAAAACATGTGCCAAGTTCTAAATGTACACCCTACACATTGAATACATGTGAGTGTACACATCATCTTAATCATTACTTTTGCTAAAGGTATTTTTTATATTATGAATTATTAAGTCATATTATTCTACTATAACACATGACCTTTTACAACCTGAATTAACCTTAAAAATATTTAAGAGACTTAACAACCGTTACACATATATATTATATTATAAAAAATATATTTTCTTTAAAATATAATATTTTGTTGTGGTTTAAAGAAGTGTTTGATCACATTTTAAACTGTAGTGAAATATTTGATGATTTAAATTTAATATATTTTAAATGTAATAAATTGCATTGTTATAAATGTGTAATTACAACCATAAAAAACATGCTAAATATACTGACAGGCATTTGTGGTAAACATAAATAAGTTTCAGTAGAAACATACATTACATGTTTACCACAAATGCCTGTCAGTATATTTAGCAGCACACTTAGGTCAAAGACAATAGGAGCAATTATGACTTATATATGAATTCTATAACTAGAACTTAGTATAAATTTAAACTATAATACATTTTCACTTAAATGCAACTAAAATACAATGAAGTTCCTGAAAACACACTTAGTCGGAAAATACTCTTTTTGAAAGTATGCTAAAGTGGGCTTCTTTTTCACAAGGGTTGGGTGGGCCCTACATGATGTAACCCCCCCCCCCCCCCCCATTTTTGCACTGCATGATTCTGTTTGTTATGTATATGTATATGTATATCTATATATATCTATATCTATATCTATCTGTCTATCTATATATATATATATATATATATATAGATATATAGATATATAAATACACATACACATTATACACACAAACACACATATATATATTGAATGTTGTCACACAGTCACTAGTTTCTACACAGAAACAATAAACATTTCCATTATTGCTGAAAAGAAAGAGAGAGAAATCAATTTACAATGTGACATATGTGCTGCATGTCAGCCGCCACGCTAGCATGTCACTGCAGGGTCAAAGGAGTCATTTAAACAGGTTAAGAATGATTCAAACGACCTAATTATGTGATAGCTGCTGTGACATAACAGGTGACCTTCCAATGAAATTAAAAAACAGGAGACTGTGTCTTTCTCACTTAAATTTGAAGGACGTCCTATGGCAGTACTGCAGAGTTTCCATGACTTTACTGTCTCTATTCATCTTGGACAGGCAGAAGATGCTCAATTGCACTGCATGTGTAAGTCATCCCAAATGCAGACGCTCTTGCCAGTCAGTGGGATGATATCCGGAATAGTCTTAGGAAATATGATGAGACCGGTGTGTGTCAGAGGAGCCCTCATGCGCGCATTATAAATCCTGACAAGTTCACCGCAGCATATCTGCAGATATAATACTCCCATAATGACATCCTCACCTTGACTCATTCCTTATTCCTGGCAGTGTAGAGGTTTCCGTGGGACTCAAGTACATTCAGCTGAATTAAATGAAACTAATGACACGCGGTATTTGTCAAGTGAAGAGACAGATGATAAGGCTGTGTACATTTCACATGCATAAACAGACTATATGTGATTTAGACTTTCCACAGCTCTGTGTTTTGCTTGTTGTCATAGATGAAGAAATGATGGTGTGGTTCGGTGCAGCACTTTCAATAAATCTTGTGAAAGCAATATGATTTCATAATATATATGACAGAATTTTCCTTTTAAATGTGTGATTCATTATTGCTGCAATAGCAACCCCCAAACATCAAGAATTAACTTATTTTTATGCTTGGAAAACTTTTACAGTTTCATTTTCAAGAAAGTTTTCATTTTAATGACTCTAAAATGCCATGTGGTGTAACCATCAGGTAAAAATTAGCAACATATTTGATATTTTTCTTTTACTATGAATACTATGAATGTAGGTATCTATTTATCTATCTATCTATTGTTCTATCACTCATTCTATCTAGCGTATCTTATTATATAAAGTTATGCTTTCATAAAACTTTACAACTTAACATCAGGACACCTGGCAGAGCACAATGATGTGTCTAGGTCAGTTTATATAAAAAATATAAATAGCCTTATAAAGGCTGTTTATATAATATTGTTTAATCTGATAATTTGACATTTTTATGAAAAGGCAACTTTAGTTCAAAGAATATATATTGATATATGTATATATGTATAATATTCATTAATCATTTATTATGTTTATGACAAATACACACACACACACACACACACACATGTATGTATATATATTATTTAATATATATACTTATACACATACATACATACACATGCTTTATATACACACACACACACATATACATATGTGTATTTTTTGTACAAATATAAATTATTAATGAATTGTGATGCAACTCCCCAAAAATTCTATATTTTTCACTAGTAATTTATGATATTTGTAAAATAAAGTAATAAAATACAATAAAATGAAACTGTCAGGATCCTACCCTTACAGTCTTGTCTGTCTTGTCCCTGTTCAATGTTTCTTTGTTTGTTTTGTGTCTGAGCACATGGCTCTGTCTCTGTTTGTGTTTGTCACATGCTCCTCTTGTCCAACCTCCCTGTTTCCCATGGTCACGCCCCCTTGTTTAGTCCTTGTCTAGTCCTCGTTTGCTTGATTGTGTTCACCTGATCCTCGTGTGCTCTGCTGCTTTATATTGTGTTCCTTTCCCTTGTGTCTTGGCTGGTTCGTTTTGGTGTTTACCTGTTTCTTGGTCTTATCGTGTTAGTTTATATCCTCGGTTCCTTTTTGTTTTCTCTAGTTCTGTCTAGTTCTTTTTTTTTAATTATTATTGTGTATTCTTATCTAGTTTTGCTTTCTCTTTTGATTTAGATTTTCTTTTGTCTGTCTTGTCGTTGTCTTGTCTTGTTTGTTATTGTGTTTTGCCCTGTCCTGCCCTTTACCCAGGTTCCCTGGCCTCTGACCCCTACTACCCCTACTGGAAGCAGCTCTCTACTCTCACAAGTCAGGTCTTTGGTTCTGTGAGTCACTACCTGGTGGCTAGACTGGTGCGACTTCTGATATTCACTTCAAGCTACGGGGTCCCTGTCTTCCTGCATTCCTCTGGAGCTGCTGCCTCCGTGCTTGAGTCCGCTGCCACCTTGGACAGGCTCAGTGGTCATCCCTCCTGCCTGTATTGTGTTGTCTGCCCTGCCCCTCTGTTTGGACTGATTCACTTCTCACTCTCCCTGCTGTTTCTAGTCAACGTCTTGTCAATAAACTACCATTGTCCGCTCATTTGCATCTGGGCCCCATTTCTTGCAGATCCCTGACAGAAACGGTAAAATGATAAAATTAAATTGAGAAATTAAAATTGTATTTAATTAGTTTTTTTTCTTCAATATGATATCGGGACAATGCACCCCTATGACACATGCCTCCTAAAAACATCAATGTTTTGTGTCCAGTTTGTGAGAGATTACAGTTTAAAATATAATTTTGCTTTAGGTATCCCTCACCACAAAACACTAATGCACACCAGTATGAAATGCTAGTTCAATGAGATACAGTGCAAACAATGGATGAAGGGGGCTGTTTGATAGACGTGAGCTTAACTTGAAAGGTGCACAAACAAAAGGTTGCTCTTCACCGTGCCCTTTGACCAACAGGAATAAATTGCCCTGGGCTTTCTGACCCCTCCATACCACTACGGGTTTTTGACTGAACCACAGCCAATTTCACCATGTGATGAAGATCAATACATCTCCACTACAATAAGTATGGTAGAAGGATGGTCCGATAGGTCAAAAATCATTCTGTCTGTGTGGAAATGAAGGAAATCCGCTCAGCGTATAATGGGTGTTACGCCGTGCTGCTTTCTTTGTTCACAGCTTAAGAATTCCCTTTATAATTGCTGAAGCCATCAACAACCTTATTTATCTTTATGGTTTAGAAAAGCAGTGCGGGAATGTGCACAAGAGATAAAGCTTTCGGGAAAAATCGTAATTTACTCAAGAGTGATGCTCTAAAAAGGTTTGGCTGATTCAAGGTTCAGATGTATGACTGTGAATCAGAGACAAAGAAGTCAATTCTGAATAGTACCAGAGGCAGCCATGAACCTCAAGCAGAGATGTCACTGTTATTGTGTGCTGTGTCTTTAGAAACCCTGACAGCACAGGTGGGGGAGAAACACAGTGGGGCACAATATGACAGAGAGAGTCAAAATGAAAAACTGCAAGAGCTGCCTATTGCTCATCTGAAGGTCACTGCACCAAGGTCAAACTGGGAAATAAATGAAGCTGACGGATGCTCTTAAAATCTGGTGGTGCCATCATTTAATTCGAACCTGGATTTTAATTGCACTGACAGCATGACAGATCCACGGTGTAGCTGATGCCTCTAGTTGGCAGTATGACAAGCAGGGGGGGACCAATGCACATCTGAGGAAAGAGAGAGAAACCACAGAGAGAGAAAGCACAGCGAGCCGATCATCGGCACTCGCTTTAGTTAAAAATTCATCCCTCCCTCATTAAGACAACCTTCCCCTTTGTCTGGTTTACACTTCACTGCATAGAGAAGCAAGTGCCAGAGACTGAATCTCATATAAATTCTGTGTATTTCAGTGTTTTCACTAAATTCTTTAATGAAGATTCTTTATACAATTCTTTGTCAAATTTACTGAGTGAAAGCTGAAATTTCTGAGTGAAAATTGCTTCACCACCATTTTTCAGTGTATTAAGAACCAATATTATTGAATCATAGCCAGATAATAGATCAAATAAAATAAAAATATGCAGTGTTTTGTGTTTGAGTGTAGAACTCTTTCCTTTTCACAGGCTTTGATCATGTATTGAACAGTTAAATTACTAAAAAGCTACACATCTGTACATATACTGGGACCTTGATTAATGACCTACAGGCATGCAGAAACCAAATTGTGGGTTTTTGAATAATCTGCAAGATAATTGGCAAGGATGGTGAGGGAGGATGATCAATAGTGTATCTATAAAGTGCTGGAGGACATTGATTTTCTTTGACTTTAATTTGGGAGAGCGGACTGGGAAACTGAGGGGAGGGTCAAAACATACTGTAACAAAGAAAGGCTTAATGTCTGATGAAGAATCATTAGGAAACGTTTACAAAGGACAAACAAAGGAGTTACAAAGAAAGTCTCAATAAATCCATACAGATTAACCTTGTACTGTAAAAAACAAGTGTTATTGTTAAATGAAAACTGACATTATGTACTCACCCTTCTGTCCATGTATGTATGTTCAACCTGCACCAAAGATTTTGTATATGATTTGAGAGCTGCAACATAAGAGAATATTAGTAGTGAATAATAACCTTCATAACCAATCATATGGCTTCAGTAGACCTGACATACAGCACACAAGGATTATAATTTATTTAACGGTGCCCTTGTAATTATACATTTAAGTACTGAGAAATATTCATTAACAACATGTACTTACTTAAGTACGTTACGTGTGACAAAGACACTGTAAAATAAAATGTTAGCCACACAAGTTACAGTAGTACAGTGCACTCTCAACTGTTGTTGTCTGGAAAAGATGAAGATAAATCATTTTCCTTTTCACAGAAGTAATAGGATATGTGGGGAGTAAATAAAGACAGAATTTTCATTTGATAGTATTAATCTCACCCTTAAAAATGACGTGACACTTTTGTAAAGGGACCAATTCTCACTATTAACTAGTTGCTTATTAACATGCCTATTTTTAACATATTGGCTGTTGTTACTTACAAAGTACATATTCTGCATGACCATATTCTACATCCCTAATCCTATCCAATACCTAAATTTAACAACTACCTTACTAACTATTAATAAGCAATAATTAGGAGTGTATTGAGGCAAAAGTCATAGTTAATAGTTAGTTAATAGTGAGAACTGGACTTTAAAATAAAGAGTGGCCAAAATGACTTCTTACATTTATGTCTTTTTTTGGTGTAAGCTGTAGTTAAGTTGTTTCAGTCATGTTAAATCAGTGGCTCTCAACCTCAAAGTCAGGGCCCACTAGGGGGCCTCAGAAAACGTCTAAGGCAAAACGATTAGTCTGGTTACATAAGTTAGCCTAATTTTAAGTGTGATTTCTAGACTTAAACTAAGTAAATTTATAATGTTAATGTTATAACTCCATGGGCATTTTTATAACAAATTAATAGTGCCTTAAACATTTTACTGGGTAAAAATAGTAATAAATATATATAAAAAATGATCCTTCCAGTAAATCACAAACATCTGGAAAAGTCATAGGGCCTTCAAATATTGTTTTAGACAATGAAAGGCCTTGGAGTCAAAAAGGTTGAGAAATACTGCATTAAATAATGTTTTAACTATAGTAAATCCAGGTAATTTACATCTGGTATAGGATCTTGACAAAACAATTTTTACAGGAAATTTATTTTGTTTATCAAAAGTTCAAAGTTTATTGTTTTATTTTTCTTTTATTGTTTTCTTTGATTTTATTCTTTGATTTGATTGAGGTATTGAAAAAGGGCAGGGCTTCGCATAATACATCTCCTCTCAAGTACTTCTCTGTCAGAAAGGAGGATGCATCCAGTGCTCTCCTGATCAAAGCCATTATGATCTGCTGTGAGCCCCTGTGTCACACGCTCCACCAACCACCACACACTTAAATATAGCAGGAAGAAAGCACAGACACTAGCTTAACAGCAACACATCCCTGATCAAACACTTACCCGAGTAACTACTCTCAAGGCACCAGGGGAACACACCGACACCTGCTCCAAAGCCCAGAAATATTTCCAGCCAGACATACATCTAAAATTCAAAACTGAGAGCAGGAATGATGGATCAGAAAGTCTTAGGTTACTTGTGTAACCCTAGTTCCTCGAGGGAACGAGACGCTGCGTCAACGACGCTTTGGGGAACGCCAACAGCGTAACCGGCTCTGAATACCAATCAAATCTGTCCAGAAATGGGAAGGGATGTCACGGGCGAGGTGACGTAATGACCAGCTGGTACAAAAGCATGTGCGGTGAAACCGGCATCAGCTTATAGAATGAAGCAAGCGCTGGCAGTCATGCCGGAAGTGTGGCTCCGTGACGCAGCGTCTCGTTCCCTCGAGGAACTAGGGTTACACAAGTAACCTAAGACGTTCCTCTTCAGGAACTCGAACTGCGTCAACGACGCTTTGGGGAACGAGATACCAACGGCTCCAGACTTCCGCACCCCTGCCCTGTGTGTCCAAAAGAGGCGCACAGCTAGGGCAAGAGAACGGAAGAGACTGGAGTGGCTCGCATGTCCAGGCCAAGGATCTGACTAAGGTCAGAGGCGTGGATCAACCCGCAGCGTTGCAGATGTCCTGAATAGGGACAACTGCGAGAAAGGCCTTGGAGGCCGCCACACTCCTAGTGGAATGAGCCCTGACTCCCATAGGCGAGGGGAGGTCAGAAGACTCATAAGCCATGTGAATGGCATCCACAATCCACCGACTGAGAAGGACCGTAGCACACTAGCAACTGGTCCGTCCTTCTCCACATGGCAGCTCTGTGGACGTACGCGTCCAGTGCTCGCACTGGACACATACGGTTTAGCTTCAGCTGGTCAGGCTCCCGAAAGGGAGGAGGACTAAGCCTCAGTGCACCACGGAGGAAACATGTAACTAGGGGTTGTGCGCCCACTGTCAATCCACCAAGAGGGGTGTGGTAAGCAGAAATTGCCGCCACATAGACCTTCAAGGTGGAGTGGGCTAACCCTGCGGAGAGTCGAGCCTGCAGGAACTCCAGCACTGTACCTACTGGGCAGTTAACTGGGTCGAGCTGGCGATCTCCGCACCATGAAGTGAAGAGTCTCCACTTCAGGGCATACAGTTTCCTCGTAGAGGGAGCTCTGGACTGGAGAATGGTCTCAACAACCTCGGTTGAGAGACCAGAAGCTATCAGCTGTGCCCCCTCAGGGGCCACACCCACAGCTTCTATAACTCCAGGCAGGGGTGCACAAGGGTGCCTCCTGCCTGTGAGAGGAGATCCCTCCTGACTGGAATCTCCCATGGAGAGCCGTCGAGGAGGAAAATCAGGTCCGAGAACCATACTCGGCCCGGCCAGAACGGGGCTACCAATAGCAGCCGGTGTCCGTCCCGGCGCACTCTCTCCAGAACTCCGGGGAGCAAAGCAATCGGGGGAAAGGCATAAAGACGAAGCCTCGGCCACATCTGTACCACGGCATCCAGCCCCTCGGAGCTGGATGACGTAGAGAGTACCAGAGGGGACATTGCGCTGCCTTAGTAGCGAAGAGGTCCACCTGAGCCTGGCCAAACACTCTCTAGATCTGCTTCCCCACCTCGGTGTGAAGCATTCATTCCCCGGATAACAGCCCCTGCCTCGACAGGGTGTCTGCTCCCCATGAGGTACTAACTCAGATGCTCAGAAGGGAGCGGCATGCTCAAGGTGACCCTCTAAGTTGAGGGGAGCAATGCTAGCTCTACCAAGGCAGATCTCTGGAGAGCGGAGCACTTAACTCTCTGCATGAGAGGGAACTCAAGACACTCAGAAGGGAGCGGCATGCTCAAAGGTGACCCTCAAAGTTGAGGGGAGCAATGCCAGCTCGACCAACCAGGAGAGCTAGGCCTCATAGCCCACACAAGGATCTGGTGTGCCAGCCTGTACAGGGGGCGCGAACCGCAGACCTCCTTGGTGGTTGCTATAAGAGACCACCGATGTGTTGTCGGCTTGCGAACTAACACATGGCAACCTCTTAGGTCTAGGAGAAGTACTTCAGAGCCTGAAATACGGCCAGCATCTCGAGCCTGTTGATGTGCCAGGCGAGATGATGACCCCTCCACCGACCGTGGGCAGGGTGGCCACTCATGACCGCTCCCCAACCGGTGAGGGATGCGTCCGTCGCTAGCGTACGCGGCGACAAGGAGCTCCCAACACCAGGCCCTGGGACAAGAACCAAGGTTGTCTCCACATGTCCAAGGCACGTAGGCACCGCCGCGTGACCTTGATCATGCGAAGCGGGTTTCCCCTCGGGGAGAACCCCTTGGTCTTGAGCCACCACTGTAGGGGTCTCATGTACAGCAGGCCAAAAGGTATCCCGTTGGACGCAGCTGCCACCACATCTGATAGAGCGAGAATCAACCAAAGGTCGATGTAATTGAGTATGCGGGCGCCCCGTAGCTAACGCGGCACCCACACACTCGTAAAAGTGTGGGGTGAGAGTGCTAGGCCGAAGGGAAGTACCCGATATTGGTAAGCTTTTGCCCCCAAAAGCAAACCTCAGGAACTTCCTGTGAGTGGGAAGGACGGAGACATGGAAGTATGCGTCTTTTAGATCTACGTGTCAAACCAGTCCTCGGACTTGATCTGAGATACTTACCTGCTATCAGACCAGTCCTCGGACTTGATCTGAGTACTTACCTGAGCATCTTGAACTTCAGTCTTGCAGACTGAGCGGTTCAATTGATTCAACAGATCTAAAAAAGGGACGCAAACCTCCATCCTCCTTGGAACTATGAAGTACCGGCTGTAGTACCCGGACTCTCTTCGGAAGGAAGACCCACCTCGATGGTATCTTTCCTTAAGAGAGTATCTACCTCTTGTTCCATTACCAGAGCCTGCTCGGGGCCCACAACGTGGAATTCACCCCATTGAATTGAGGCGGACGAGAATCAAACTGGATTCTGTAGCCTCTCTCTACAGTGCGCAGGACCCATCGAGACACATTTGGCAGTAGTATCCACGCTGCAAAATAGTCTACTAAGGGAACCAGTCTCTCGAGACTGGCCTCTGGTGTAACCCGGAGCGGCTAGTTCGGTGCCCTGAAGCGGAACCCCGGCAGGGAACGGCCGAACTAGCTGCTCCAGAGACCCCCGAAGGGGTGGCGAGCATCTCAGCTCCGCTACGATACCGGGCGGAAGAGACTGAGATATGCGCTCGCTGGAGACCGCTGCGCCCTGAAGCACCATAGGTGGCAGGGTTGGCAGAACGATCTCCTGAGGGCGCTGGGGGGGCGACGATCGCCGTGCGATCGTCGCTCTACCGCAGCGGGGGCTACCCTCATAAGCCCTGATCCCACTCACATCAGGGCTTCTTGGCCGAAGACGTCTTCGCCTGCTTGGCTGGGAGGTCTTTGACCGCGCACCCTTCTTACCGCCCCAACCCGCTCCCGCGGGGGCACGCTTGCCTATACGAGGAGCCAGCACGCGGCAGGGGCTGCTCTCGCCCAGCAGCCCCATGAGCTAGAGAGCGGCGAGGGAGAAACCGCTGGAACGCCGCCACCTGCCTCCTGAACCAAAAAAGGCCAGGCGGCAAAGTGGGGCGTCCAGAAGGAAGGCCCTGTCACTGCTTTTACCATAAATCCGACAGGGTCCACCAAAGATGCCTCTCCGCCGCCACCAGGGCTGCCATAGATCGCCTTGACGGTCTCCCTGGCGGCGCGGAGAGACAAATCAACGGCACACAGATGTGCTCTGCATTAATCCCCCGCCCTCATCCAACTCCTTGAGCAGGTCAGCCTGGCATGCCACCATGATGTGCAGACATAAGCCAACCCGACCTGCTGACGCGTACCCTTTGCCTTCAGAGACGACGCAGCGTCAGGGGACAGATAGCTCGCAAGCGTCTGTTCCACCCGCGGCATCGCTCTGTAACCGCGCTCACTCGTCCCCATGACACTACCGAAGTAACAGAATGAGGGGACGAAGAGGCGGGCCGAAATATTTTTCCTACAACCTCGACACCTCAGTGTGGAGGTCGGGGAAAAAAATGGCAGGCTCAGATGTGGAGGTGAGTCTGAAACAGCAGAGAACGCAGTATAACCCTCTCTGCGGTTCGACAAAACACTCCACAGGCTCCTCATATGGTACGACAGAGTGGGTGCAACATGCTCGACGCCTCCCATGTCAACCTCCTCGGAGGAAGACGCGAGAAGCGCCGATGCCGCTGCCCGAGGGGAAGAAACCGCCACGCGTGCTTCCGGACTCGGGGAGCGGTCGCGGGATGCGGCAGGTGCGGATGGAGAAAGAGACTCGCTCGTCTCCGATCCCTCTGCCAGATCCCGTTGCGAACCCCACGAACGCCGTCTCCGCTCCGCCTTAGCAGAAGCGGGTCAGTGCCGCGGGGAACGCTAGTGAAAGAGCCCTCTCCGGAGAAAAGAGCCTTTCGGGAGCGAAGCACACGCAGAGGAAAACCCTCGCAGTGCGGACAATCAGCCCCCTCGAGGGTTGCCTCCGCATGCCTCGCTCCCAAGCAAAGCACACACAGACTGTGTGTATCCTCCGTACACAAACAGCGTTTTGCACGGAGGAACACACAGCCCGTATTGCGCCTCACTCCTCTCCCCACTTCGCTTTGACATGTTTTACAAACAGACAGACAACGGTAAATAGGACTCACCAGTCACAGAGCGCTTCGCTGAATGACAAAAAGCTGATGCCGGTTTCACCGCACGTGCTTTTGTACCAGCTGGTCATTACGTCACCTCGCCCGTGACATCCCTTCCCATTTCTGGACAGATTTGATTGGTATTCAGAGCCGGTTACGCTGTTGGCGTTCCCCAAAGCGTCGTTGACGCAGCTCGAGTTCCTGAAGAGGAACTGCTGTATGTTTCATTTGTTTTGTTCTGATGAGAGTATATTTTTTAAATTTGGTAACACAATAAGGTTTATACATTAACAGGCACAATAAATGAACATTGTTTTGCTTAACTAATAATAATGTTAATTTATAAATATATACTACAGTTCATTGTTAGTTCATAATCAAATTTTTCAGTTTATGGCTTTATAGTAATGTTTTTATGGCAATATCACACAATACAAAGATGATGCAACAGTGTAAAATGCTGAGAGCAAACTTTTACAAGCAAACTTGTTTTACAGCTTCTTTCCATCACACATATCCAAGGAAATCCCCTGAAGGATGTTCTTATTTCAACTCGTGCTAACGGCTGTTGGCGCACACACACACTCACACACACAATATCACACACTCATGCTCATAAGCTGGCTGCAGCTGCGGAGGATTGGGCCCTGCCAGATGAAGCATTTTCCCAGAAGAATATGGGTCTGGAGAAACCAGGTCAGGGCCAGTCCATTAGGCTGAGCAGGACTGGACCAGCAGGGCATCACTCTGAGCACAGCAGTCATTAATGGCTGCAGCTGAAACATGGGCGTTGCCAGACGTTCTTCATTTATACAGATTTGGGGCCAGTTTTGTAGTTTCCTGTAAATGTGTCCTTTCTGAGATACAACGAGCTGTTTTGAGATCAGTGTGTATGAGTTTGTATTGTATACATGAGCACTGCACTGCTAAATCAAGCGTAATTCTTTGTTTTAAAGGGGTCATCGGATGCAAAATTCACTTTACAAGTTGTTTGAACATAAATGTGTGTTGGAAGTGTGTGTATATTCACATCCATCCTATTATGATAAAAATCCATCCAGTGTTTTTTTTTTAAATCCCCTTTCTCAAATCAGGCTGTTCTGAGATTCCTGGCAGAATGACGTAGTTCTGCACAGACCGCTCCTACAATAGTTGATTGACAAGACCGTCTTACCTTAGACCCGCCCTGAGTGAGCTGAGAGCTATCCGCCATTGTGTTGACTCCGGTGCAGGGGAAGACAAGATGTCTCCGAATTAAGTGATTGAGGTGTTTTGTTGTTGGATGTAATAATGAATACAGCATTTGCTCCCGACATCTGAGCCATTGAAGATGCAGAGGATTAACGTTACTTTCGTTTTTGAAGGGAATGCATTGATCCAGATCTGCCTAAATGTGTCTATGTTCACACAAATCATTTGTGATCCGGCTTCATCTACAGAAGAAGTGAATATAAGGGTTTTTTCTGAATCTTTGCAAATCGATTTTCCTAATAATGTGGTAGTTAACCAGTTTCGTGGCTGAAGTATACGGTCTGCTTGTCACCCCATTTCAAAGAGGGGCGGAGTCAGCAGAGCTGACATGAACTAAAAAATCGCTTGCTGAAAACAGAGCTCATTTTAACAGGGTAAAAAGGTGTTTTTTTACACTACCATTGAAAAATTTTAACCAAAGACTTTTAATTAAGACCCTAAAGAATCATATCAACTTGTGGAAAATGGGCATCCGATGACCCCTTTAACACAGGTCTCTCCAGAACAATTTTTAAGGTAGGACACCCATCATCTCCAACCTTTCACATGCTTTCATAGTTTGTTTTTGCTTAATTGTTATGTACAGATTTTTACCCTTGACCCAGAACCAGACTTTCTGTCTTTTTGTATACTATATAATTTAAACACAGGTTAAAACAGTCATAAAACCTTGCAATATTTTTATAAAAATAATTTATATGCTTTTTAAAAATTATCACTGTCCCACATTAGCAGAGTCGTTTCCACAACAATAAACTATTTTGCTCACAAATAGTGTACTTGTTTACCAACGAGAAAAGAGTGTTGGTATAGCAATTGAGATAAAAAATAACAAAAGTAAACTATAAAAATATGAAATATCAGCATAAAAATGACTATTGTGTTGTTATTGTTAACTAAAAATATTAAAAATCATTTTCAATAATTGAAATAAAGCAGATAAAATAAAAATAGAAAATTGGAGAAAAAAAAACAACCTTGTCAGATAACTGAAATTAAGAAATTTATATAATAAGCTTTGCAGAAATATTAAAAACAAAACTGAAACAAATATTAAAATGAAACTGAAAATATACAAAATAAAAGCTAATTCAAAATATTAATAATAATATAATACTACATAGATAATATTAAAATAACACTGAATACTATTCTGAAATTAATATTTGGATTGTGTATCATGTCCAGTCAAGCTGTAATATTATGTTAAATATTATCAATGTATAAAAATATCATGGATATCGGTCCTCAAGACAAAGAAGCCATATATAAACCATTTTATAATTAAAATAATATTACGAATTTGAGATATGATGAGAATGATTCAGTGTTGGAAATTATCTGTGTTGGAATTGTCCTGTGATGTATGTCCACTGCTGGACACATTATTAGTGCGCTAATTGAATAAACTATCGAGAAAAGTCTGAAAAGTGTTTTTAAACAGTGCATTTTTTGAAAGTCCACATGGCCAAATGTGTTCATAGTTAAAGAAGCACCACAAATGTTGGATAAAAAACAAAATGCAGAAAGAGAAGCACAAACAGGTCATGATGTTTGTGGAAGGTCATCATTTTCCTCTGAGTAACATCTGGAATAACATTTTCAAACATGTTAAGTCTCATTTTTCAACTGATCATCCAGACTAATATGATCTGACAGCAGAACTTCTGTACTGTATACTTTCTACAGAAACAATAACGGGAACGACAGTGTTGTAGCTGTTTGTCTAGCAACCTCCCAAACAATCCCACGGCTGTTTGCACTCCTTTCGGAAACTCTACTTCAGAAAAAAATACATCAGACCTGTCGAATATTTGTGAGGTCATTAGCTCAACCAAAACACCATACACTAATAAAACAGGGGGATTAAGAATGTGCCACACATGTGTAACACCAGACAGTTCTTGAGAGGTCCCCCAGACAAGGCTAAGAATAGTCCAGACAGACTCCAAACCAAACAAACCATTAGACATTTCAATCTCACTCAAGGGACACATTGGGTTTAAACACCTGCAAGGTGTTGAAAGGTCAATATTTTATTTGCGTTCCTCATAATGTAAGATATAACACTATTCCACTAAAAATACCTGGCCATTCCCAAAATGTTCCTTATTTATTCATTAAATTACCAACCGGCTCACGGGGTAGTATGTAAAGTTTACATACAACATTCTAGAGAAAATTGAACTTAAAAGACAGCACGAGGTTGAGCGAATTAGCATTTGTTAAAGTTCTTTCAGTGCAGATCGTCTGGAAGATCCATCTGCTAATGAATGATGAATCTACTGTGTGTACGGCCATTAGACAGAGGAAGTGGCCGAACATGATGTTACACGTGATCTCCATGACCACATTTGTTTGTCACATTTACAGTCTTGTCGTGTCTTTCACCCGTGGCCATTTGTCTCTCAGCTGCTCCATGTTCTGCTTGTGTTTTTTTGGCACCATGGTGGACTGAACTGGAATGAACCCAGAGCTGCTAATGCCCATATGAACAGATTCAAACCTCAGTAGTCCCAGTGAACAGGAAATGGTTCACTTTGTGCAACTCAAATTACAAGTGATGAAACAGCTGGATTTGGATTTAGAATGCAAACAGGGAGCAGCTGGGAGCTGTACTGTATGCACACACACACATACCTTCTGTCATCAATATTTTAATGTAATACTGGCTCACGGACTGTGATTATTCAACAGATTGATTTTTAGGTGATTTACAGTATACATATGTATGTAAAGTAGCAGACCGAATGATTCAGAATAGCTAATTAATAGCTAATCTGAATAGCTAATTATCTGCTGTATAGTAAGATCAAAGAAGGGGCTTGGTTCAGTATCAGAGTATCACAATAAAAAAAAAGAGTTAAAACACATGGGATATTCTTAGAAATGTACTAATGTGATAAAAAAAAACTATACCATTTTCAGGAAATTAATTGTATTGATTCTTAAATTGTCACACATCATTCTTTAAAAAAAAAGGTTTGTTTTTTTGTAGTCATTTATCGTAAATTATTGTTTCATAAATATCAGAACGTTTTTGGGAGTCGGACCACAGACATACAACCTGAACTAACCATGTTTTGTCATGAAAAGGTTAATTATCTGATATTTTTAGACACTTGCTTACAGTAAGCATCCCACAGGGGTCTTCTCGATGATGTTTTTATGATTTTTATCTATTTTTTAAATTCTATATTTTAATATCCATGTCACAGATCGACCAGGCTCTCAGTCCACCCAATCACAGCGAGCACCCTCACCAGAGTACTAATGAGCACACCTGCACTGAATCATCACCTCATCACCAGTCACCATAAAACCACACACCTCACAGCCATCAGACGTCCAATCTCGTTCCAACGAAGTGGACTCACGTATACCATCTCAGCTATTGATCTGTTACCTACCCAAGTGTGTACTTACCTCTTGTATTCCTTCCAAGTGTTGTTGTCATCCGTGTCCAGGATCCAGATCCTTCCTCCGAGTCTACCCGAAGTGAGGTGTGTGGCACCGCGCTCATCCGCGAGCTCCTGTCAAGATCCCAATAACCAACAGTGACCCAGTAACCATACTTGATCCAGTCATCTCACAGTCTCTACAGTCTGAACGATTCCAGTCATTCATCTGCCAACGCTCATCTGCTTTTAATAAACTCACCTTTTGTACCATCTTTCTCGTGTTGAGTCCCCTTCCGTAACAATCCATTTTTAATTCATAAATGAAAAACATATTCATCGGAGGTGTATTCAAATCATTGTAGTGTGAATGTATAATTGAATAGAATCTATATCATGCCAGCAAAACCTAACACACAACCAAGTTTCAAGATAAACTAGCGCTTCACTATCCATTATGACAGCAGATTCAGAAATGTGTGGACTGAAAATGCTAATGTTTTTATTATTACACCTGGTATGAAGGCCTGACAAGGCTTGGCGTTGTGACTGGTTTGTTATAAAATCCCTGCAGAAATTATGCATTACTTCCTATATTTAATATTGAGCCCTATAACCAGTCTTTATGCAGGTGAATTTACCTGCAAAGCATATTCTTAAGGGTCCCTGGGGCATGCCCCCTCTGCATGTGCACACACTTACCCTTCACTGACACACACACACACACACACACACCTGACCTTCATTATCTGCTCTCACTCCTCCTGCACCCCCTCTCTTCCATTCACTTCATTAAAGTGCAAATCCTCTATTGCCAGTATGAATACAGCTCAGGCAACATTCAAACCGCTGGGGTTTTGCAGAACTTCAATACATTTTCTCAATGCTCTATTCAATCTAGCCAGGATCCTGTGTATGAATGTGCTTTAGAGAAATATTAGCATTGAACTAAGTGATAAAGCTTATTTGTCACACATCCCAATTTTAATTTCTCAAAACAATTTGGAAGGATCCAGATCCTTCCAAATTGAGAGTTCCTACTCTCACCTATGGTCATGAGCTTTGGGTCATGACCGAAAGGACAAGATCCCGGATACAGGCGGCTGAAATGAGCTTTCTCCGTAGGGTGGCTGGGCGATCCCTTAGAGATAGGGTGAGAAGCTCGGTCACTCAGGAGGAGCTCAGAGTAGAGCCGCTGCTCCTTCAAATTGAGAGGGGTCAGCTGAGGTGGCTCGGGCATCTGTTCCGGATGCCTCCTGGACGCCTTCCTGGGAAGGTGTTCCGGGCGCGTCCCACTGGGAGGAGACCCCGGGGAAGACCTAGGACAAGCTGGAGAGACTATGTCTCCCGGCTGGCCTGGGAACGCCTCGGTGTCCCCCCGGAAGAGCTGGAGGAAGTGTCTAGGGAGAGGGAAGTCTGGGCATCTCTGCTTAGACTGCTGCCCCCGCGACCCGGCCCCGGATAAGCGGAAGAAGATGGATGGATGGATGGATGGATGGATGGATGGACAAAACAATTTGTACAAATCGACTTCCACAGGGAAGTCGTGGCCTAATGGTTAGAGAGTCGGACTTGTAATCCGAAGGTTGCGGGTTCGAGTCTCGGGCCGGCAGGAATTGTAGGTGGGGGGAGTGAATGTCCAGCGCTCTCTCCACCCTCAATACCACGACTGAGGTGCCCTTGAGCAAGGCACCGAACCCCCAACTGCTCCCCGGGCGCTGCAGCATAAAATGGCTCCCCACTGCTCCGGGTGGGTGTTCACGGTGTGTGTGTGTTCACTGCTGTGTGTGTGCACGTTGGATGGGTTAAATGCAGAGCACGAATTCCGAGTATGGGTCACCATACTTGGCTGAATGTCACTTCACTTCACTTCCACTTCACTTCAAATAGCAACACACAATGGATTACTTGCAATAGCATGTAACTTGCTCAAAATCCCCAGATCATCTCTCAAAAGTAATTTATGTCATGATGAACATATCAGTGCCATCAGAATGAAAAGTCATTGTGTCATTGTTCACAAACAATGCTTAGTTCAAGATGCAAGAACAATGCAAGATTGTTCAAAATGCTTAGTCATGTTGTCAATATAACAGTGCACTCTGTATCCATATGTAAACTATGGCAACGGTTTGGATGATAGTTACTGTATTGAAATGCAGGAGGCTGCACTTACTATGTATGCCATATATCCATTTCAAAAGTACAAATTTACATATGTTCAAAAAAATGAGGAACTGCTTTTATGATGTGCACAAGTGACTAGATGATGTGGTGGTTGAACAAGTAGTTTTTTTTAAATGTAATTCTGATATGAGAAATGTACTGTACCAAAGCAACTGAGAAAAACTGTGATAATATTTAAAATATATTTTTAAAATTAACAAAAATTAAACACTAAACATACCATATCAATAATAACAAAATATTTTAATTTCATTTTTATTTATGTATTTATACATAATTAGGGACAATGCACATTGATAATAAATAAAATCAATATAAATTGGGCCAGATTTAGCCATGGCTAATATTCATCTGTAGTCCCAGGGCAGGGTGATGCATAAATAGAAAGAAAGAAAGAAAGAAAGAAAGAAAGAAAGAAAGAAAGAAAGAAAGAAAGAAAGAAAGAAAGAAAGAAAGAAAGAAAGAAAGAAAGAAAGAAAGAAAGAAGGATGGCTGGATGGATGGATGGATGGATAGATAGATAGATGATAGATAGATTATGTGAACAAGAAATATGCTTATTTGCAGGCATTGGTTGACTTGCTTCAATACAGCAAAGGAACAATTTCATGTAACATTATCTACACTTCCAGATTGCAAATTCACTTCATAAGGCTTGGAATATTAAGTAAGCTTTTGAGAATGCAATAGTGATTGTAAATCCATTACTCTGTTGTTTTGTGTTTCTGCTTGAGTATGTTTTCTGAAGCTCATCATCAGTTTCCACTTCACCGGTTTAATATTCAGCTCCACTCGCGTTCATGTCGGTGTGAGGCACATTAGTTGCAGATGACGTGCATAATGTTCAAAGCCTTGACTAGAACAGTGCAATTAAAGAGATTGTCTTTTGCTGCAAGTAGCTGGATGCTTTGAGCCTTTTTGTGGTGCAGGCTAGTATGGCGGGGTCATTAGATGATTTTTTTTTCTCTTATGCCTTTTCTTCCCATAAACAAATTTGTCATACAGAAACACAGAATAAAAACAGAGTAATCATGTTAGCGCTCAGGGAGGAAATGACTTGTACCAAGCCATTAGTGTTTCAACAAGGCAACACAAGAGAGGGCAGAGAGAGAAGCGAGAGAGGGAGGGATGGAATGAGAGAGACCAAGGACGGAGAGAGAGAGAAGACACAAAGGGAGAAGGAAAAAGAGATAGAGAGGAGGAGGATACATACAGAGAGCCAAAAAGAAGAACGGTATACACTGGAAAAAAAAAAGTGAAAGGAGGCAAGAAGCGTCTGCAGGAGAGGGGTGTTTAGCTCATGCATAATGCATCACGACAGAATTTGGGGAATAAAGGCTTTTCGAACTAAAAGCTGGAGGCAAAAGAAAAGAATGACTTCACTTGCTTTTTGGCTTGTCTTATCTCATCTCCTCTTTCATTCTTTCTTTTGTTTTCACTCTTGAGCTGTCGGAGGAAGACAGATGCAGCGAGGGCTAATGCATCCCGAAACTACTTTTGTTTGCCGAGAGAAAAGGAGAAATAGAAAAGAGAGAGCTGAAAATGAAATTTGTGCCAAGGCCACAGATGATGCAGTTTTAATCTTAAATGTGAGTGTGGGAGTTCTGTTAAATAAATAAATAAATAAATAACACGATTCATGAAATATAGGATAAAATGCTATAACCTGCCATTTTTTCCCAAAAAATAATAGCAATGTTTTCACATTAAATTAATTTTGAATTTAATCATGAGTTATTACTACAATATTTTTAAAGAATAGTATGCCCCAAAACTGATAATTCTTCATTTACTCATTCTCATGTTATTCCAAACCTGTATGACTTTCTTCTGTGGAACATAAAAGAAGATATTTTGAAGAAATGTTGATAACCAAATAGTTTTGGTTCCCATTGGCTCCCATTATATTTTTGTGTATACAATGGAAACCAAAACTATTTGGTTATCAACAATCTTTAAAATAAATCATCTTTTGTGCTCCACAGAAGAAAGAAACAGGTTTGGAATGACACTAGGGTGAGTAAATGAAGAATTTTCAGTTTTGGGTAGACTTCCTTTAAACAAATGCACCATTTAATTAGATTTTTTTAAACCAAACTTATGACATTATCATTCACTACTGTCCTCAGACCATATTTCAATAATTCATATAGATTAAAGTATAAATTAATCATATAATGCAGAAATTAAGAGAATTTAAAATACAGGTATTTTAAAGAAACACTACTACACCCTGCCACCCTCACCCCCACCACAACATTTTTTTTTTTTTTTTATAATTGCATATACAATTTTTTGTCTTGTTTTGTCCCAGTAGCCAAGAACCAGTGATAAATAATTCTCTGTTCTGGGTGTATGAGCTCTTCCTAAGGAAATATGCCAGCGGTGCCAATTATTAACACTTAAGAAGCATAAATATTCAATGAGCCTGATGCCCCATTTCAAGACGCTGAGCAAACAAACAACAAAATGATGGGAAAAACATAGACAAATATGCAAATTGAGCTTGTTACATGCATCCTTCTAAATTAATATACATGTATTCATTTCTTTTCATGATACAAATATTATCAAAACTGAAAAGGAAAAAATGAATGTGTAAATACAGCACATCATTTTCAATACTTAACATAAAAAAATGTTGCACTTAAACACACACACGCAAACTATTTCAGCAAAAAACAGTTTAGATCAGTATATCGATCCCCAAATGTTTCTAAAAAAAGAAGAAAGAAAAAAAATAGGCAGGCACAACAACAGCAATTGTTAAAAAATAGACATGGACTTTGCCTGACACTGACCACAAAAAAAAAAAAAAAAAAAAAAAAAAAATACTAGTGCTTTCATTCCTTCAGGTCCTCCTTGAAACCAGAGAGTTTTCTATGAGCTATTAACTCTCTCTCTTCTTCTCCTTCATGACCCAGTTCTTGAGGGGGAGCTCTAAGGAACTGAGAGGAGTCCAAAGACAGGGCAAAGCATTATATTCTGGTCTATCTCCTGCTCAGTATCTAGTTCTGCACCTTAAGCCCCTTGTGTTTTCCTGACCATGTCCTGGCCCTGTGTCAGCTGTACTTGTGCCATGTTTAGACACAGCCAGTGACATTCACACTCTGGTCCTTACAGACTAAGCTGCTTCTCTGCTTTGGCGACATGACTGTGGGATGTTCAACCGGAGCACCACTGAGACAGCTTCCAGCACTTCGAGGGAAATTATAACTGAGCTCCTGCTGAGCCGCCCCAGGACATGCAGTCTGGTTCAGGAACAGATTCTGTGTTCTGGTCCTCTGCTGGACTCAAACTGTCTGGAGGCTGTGGAAATCCTATTGGTTCTGCTTCTGACAACTAGCTGCGGTCACTGTACATGTTTTCTGTACAGTGTTTCAGGCGTCATTTTTCAGTCTGCAGGGAACCCCAAACATACTGTACCAGGGACATATTGTTAAAAAGGGGAGACAGGTGCAGGGTTGGGGAAGCTGCTTTTACCCAGTAAAGCCTGACATATTTTTGTTGAACTTTTAGACAAAATATAAAAGAAAGGTTTTATGTTTTGTATCATATTGAATACAGCAGGCTTTATGGCTCATATAGTGTGGTTTAGTATGAATTAAGCATGTGACGGTATCAAATTTCATGTTGCCATTCATTGCTAATGCTTTTATCACGGTATACGGTATTACCACAACATTGAAATTTAGTTGCAAAAAAAAAGTGTTGTCATGCATTGCAAGAATCAGTGTATCACTTTTTTAAAATGGTTCATGTCCAAATGAACTGATTCAGTAAAATAAAGCACACATTATAACACTGCATATGAGAGAAAAATTTTACTCTCTCTGCTCTCAAGCTGTGTGCTAAATGTCAGAAAATTTTTTAAATGTAACATTTTGTCTAACTAAAGCTGAAAAAGTTCAAAAATATTTTTTAGAAAAGCAGCTGAAGCACTGTAATATTATTCAAAAAAATGTAGTTGTTAACAGCATTTTTAGTTATTTACTCACTAACACAGATGTAACTCAGCTCATCACATCACTGCAGGGTCAAAACTATACCATGTGTTTCCATTACGCTCTGACCATCTTTTTGAAAAATACAGAAGACAAATATGAAGCTTCTGAAATATTTATACTCCTTTCAGTATTTTAATATCTCTTTATGTGAAGGTGGTTTTAGCTGTGTAAACCAAAAGTACTCTAAACACACATTTGCTCATATATGTTCAGTCAGAAAAGGTGAGTCATGAGCTGATTCACACAGCTTTACTGGCCAAAGTTAAACATTTGATTTCTAGAACAGCCTGTAAATCACAGAGGGGCATTAACCGCTATAATAAGCAGTTATAAACATTCACAGCAGAGCTGGTTTCCCAGCGTGCTCCACGTGCGTGCAAGCCTCCCTTAGTGTTTACGTTTCTCTGACAGATAACTGAAGCAGAAGGCTTACATTGAAGTTGATGCAGGGTGAGTTTGCCCTGCTCCTGTCCTGTGAGAGCTGCTGGAGGGGAAGAGTAGACCTCTGAAAATGGGGGTATCAAGTGATAAATGAGGAGCACTCTGATGTAGAACACCATTTGTTCAGAATGACATAAATACCAGGTTTGGGATTTTTTCAGATCATCTAAGTGAAGGAAGGAAATGGGGGCAGTCTGAATGAACTATTTTTAAAAGCTCATTTTCTATTTAACAAAATGCATTGCAGCCATATCTGTATCAGCCGATGAATATCACAATATAATATTATCGTTATTGGTCCAATAAGTTAAAACTTATATTAAAGCCAATAAATTATAGCCACAATCACAATGGGATGGCTTATCTATTTTCAAACACAAATAAACTAGTTTATAAAAGAAAACAAACGTTGCTGTTTTTTATGCATAGTACAGTCAAATGTCTTTATTCTGTTCTAATTATTCCTTGTTATAGACATTTCAATGTTGGCCCTGTTAAAAGATTAAATTAAAAAATCAGTTTGTTTTTGCAGTTGTATAAGTCTAAAAATGTAAAGCTACCTTGTTTTTCAAATGTACAGTAAGTTATGTTTGGTATAATTTGAAGCATAGAAATCTGAACTGCTTTTGCAATCAGTCGCACAAAAATGTAGATTGGACAATGTATTGGTTACAAGTTCCAAAATATAAATAATTGTAGGTTATTGGCATTGACTAAAATTTCCATATCAGTGCAGTTTGGAGTTTTAGCTCTGGAACACATGTAAGACAATGAAAACAGATCAATTCTGCTATCTAAAAAGAGCATCTTACACTGTAAAACGATTTTAAGAAAATGGTATTTCAGTCTTTCTACTTTCATATTTAATTTGATGTGTTACTTGCCATTTCGTTATTATCTGTGAAACTTACTAGCACTGAATGAAAATTGTTCTACCGCATTTTTTTTCAGTATATCACACTGTTTTACCTGTATTGTGAATTTTGCATTGCGTTATGTTTTAGGGTTAACGAAACTCTCTGTAAAATTAATGCATAATGTTTTTTTCCCCCTCAGCTTTAGTTTATTTCTATTTAGTCCTTGCTGCATACCTGTCAAGCATAACTATGCTGTACACTATCTGAGCTTAAATGGTTTAGTTCACGCTTAGCTGACAGCTCCAAAGGTACAAGATGGCAGGTCAAAGACAAAGAAATAATAGGCTGATAACAAAGGTCACCGTCATCACTTACAGCAGAACAATAGACTGACACATGAAGCATTGTGTAGGAAGGCATGGTGAGATACAGCCAACACATGAAACTTGATGAATGCAGCGAGAGAGGCATTATCTTGTTATAACATAAATTGTTTCACTGAGCCCCTTTTGTACCCTAGCAACGGTTCTCGTAGATAAGAAGAAATGGATTCAGGTAATATCAGACAGACTTCAAGAAGCAGAAATGCTTTTTAATAAACCAAGAGATGTAGCCACATTTGGTCTGGCCTTGCTAGCTGTCTATTCATTCAGGCCTCTTCTAATACAATTTTCTGTCCTCAATGAAAGCAGCATCAACTCAGCCATCAGAGTTCTTCCCTCTCTCTCAACACACTGCACAGCTGAAGAGCGTGAAACCAAGAGCTAGAAGAACTGTAACTTGTTTCCCTTTAGCCAATGAAAAAATAAAGCTAAAAAAGCTTCAGCTTGATTCATAAATATAATAGCAACAGCCAACAGCATTGTTTTAATGCTACACTTGACAAGTTTGGATACTGGAGACATGCTCAATAAAAGCATATGCAACAGCCATTTGATTCAAACATGAAATCAAACTGTGTGATTTAATTCATAAAGTTCACAATTATAATGGCTTCACCATTGCACTGTATTTTTTGAATACTGCTTCATCCTTTATTTTTCAGCTTGCTGGATAAGCAGTCTAACTCATTATTTGTTTTGAAGTCATTCTTTGTGCCTTTCGTAAGTTAGTATACATTAATATATGCATACAATAAGCATGAATATGTTTCTCAGCCTCCACAATATATCTCTTTTGATGTTTTATACACTCCCATTTAATTTATTTTATGTTAAAATTCAAATAAATTGTTCTTTTGAACTTTTTTGTTTCCATCAAAGAATCCTGGAATAATATGTCATGAGTTTGATAAAAATATAACAAGCCCAGCTGTTTTCAACATTGATAATAAGAAATGTCCTGAAGGATCATGTGACACTGAAGACGGGAGTAAACAGAAGACTGCTGAAAATTCAGCTTTGCCATCACAGGAAAGAAAAAAAAAACATTTACAATTAAATTACAATAGAAAACTGTTCTTTTAAAATATAATGATATGTCTCAATAATCAAATAAATGCAGCATTAGCGAGCATAAGAGACTTTCATACTTTCAAAAACATAAAAAAAAAATTAACAAACTTTTGGTAGTGTGGGTTTGTAGAAAAATAAGTGAGGGCAAACTAGTGCATCGCCCCAGTATTAAAAACCAAGTGACCAACAAAATACATCTAGTGTCACACAGTTGCACTGTTTACCAGTTCTAATTGCCTATATTAGTTCACTGCCAAAATTAAACAAAGCTATAAAGTGACAACTAAGATATACTGTTAAACGGCAACACAGGATAGACTCTCAAACAGTCACCACTTTTAAACAAATCAAAAGAGAGGAACGTTATACGGCTGATTTAATGGAACGACATTCATGGCCACATCAAAGGAACCCTGCTCAGGTTCTCTGATGAGTTAAAACACCTCTGGCTATTATTTCAACAGGGTTTTGAACAGCGTACAGTTACAACAGCCCTGCATTCCAGTAGTTTCTTGTGTAAATATTTGGTGTCGACGTCTCTCATTAAGAAGGGAGGGGCAGCCTGGCAGGAGGAGAGAGCGCACCACGGTGAGTCCCAGAAGCAGCACATGGGCCGCCACAGAGGACGGGCTCAAGCTGTGCTGTTGCCTCCCTGGTAAGGACCACACACACAAAGGGGCCAAAGAAGCCAGGCCACCTCAGCGAAGCTGCGGAGAGGCAGACATGTTTGATTTGGAGAGCTGAGGAATGTGAGAGGGATTATTCAACAGTCTTGGATTAAACAAGATACGCGGGTTTTATATGGATGCAATGAAGACCGCACTTCTGACAAGTCTGAGCCGATAACGTGACTCAAGTTAAATCAGAGGCCAAGTGTTTGTTATTTCTGGAAGAAATTGCATTGCCACCGTGAAAACTGAGAAGGGTGTATAAAACAGGAATTATACAAACAATAAAATCTTAAAGGGATAGTTCACCTAAAAATAGGAATACATTACATTTTACAAGATACTAAAAAAAGAACAGTTATTTGAAATTGTAACAATATTTCACAATATTATGTTTATTCTTCATTTTTGATCAAAAACATGCATCCATGTTGAGGTGCTGCCACATTGGTGGATTCCTATCAAAATGGCGTAATTTACCAAGTTCTGTGAATGTCCTGGTAAAACAATAAATACTGCACCTTAAAGGATTAGTTCCTAATAATTTACGCACCCCCATGTCACCCAAGATGTTCATGTCTTTCTTTCTTCAGTCGAAAATAAATTATAGTTTTTGAAGAAAACATTTCAAGATTTTTCTCCAAATAGTGGACTTTAATGGCGGCCAATGGGTTGAAGGTCCAAACTGCAGTTTTAATGCAGCTTCAAAGGGCTCCACATGATCCCAGCTGAGGAATAAAGGTCTTATCTAACAAAAAAATACAAATTTAGATCATTTTTTACCACAAATGCTCATCTTGCACTAGCTCTGCGAAGCACATCCACGACTTCACACGCTGGAAAGAGCTAGTGCAAGGCGAGCAGTTGTGGTTAAAAAGTATATAGATGTCTTTTTTTCCCCCTTTTTTGACAGATAGTTTCACTAGATAATATCCTTGTTCCTCAGCTGGGATTGTGTAGAGCCCTTTGAAGCTGCACTGAAACGGCAATTTGGACCTTCAACCCATTGGGTCTCATTGAAGTCCACTATATGGAGAAAAATCCTGGAATGTTTTCCTCAAAAACCTTAATTTCTTTTGGAATTAAGAAAAAAAAAGACATGAACATCTTGGATGACATGGGGGTGAGTAAATCATCAGGAAATTTTAATTCTGGATTGAACTAATCCTTTAAGATACTTTAAAGAAACAAAAACTTAAATATGACTGACCCAAATTTGTTGAAAGGTAGTTTATTTTCTTCTGTTTTGAAAAATACCTCAGTGTTTTGCTCTCTGTACAGTGAAAGCCGATGTAGGATCCGAATGTTGTTTTGGACACCAGTTTCACTGTACGATCAAAAGTAGGTTTGCAATGAGGGTGAGTAAATGATGCCAGAATGTTAATTTTTGCCTGAACTGTCCCTTTAATTCAAGGTCCATCTTCTGGTTTCACATGTTGAATACGCAATAGTGGCCACAGTGAGGGAATCGGTGACAGGTGTCGTCCTATCAGCCACACTCTGGCTGTAGGTGTCACGTTTATTATCCCAGGGCGTATGCGGTAATGATCGGCAGGAAGCATGTGTGCATGTGGGTGGTGTGTCTGAGCGGTGAAGGAATTATTAAGCGGATGATGTCAACAGTCAGCCTGCCTCATGTTGCCTAATCAGGCCTGCGCTGCCCAAAACCTCCTACACAGGGAGGTCTGGGCTACAGTCCATCTCTGTCAGTCCCACATCACCGCACACCACTGCGGAGAGCAGCACACACACACACACACTTTCACTGTGCCACACACTCACATCACTAACCACACTGTCAAACTGCCACAATTGACACAGAGTGGCTGTTTATATGCAAACCATGTCACACTCATTAAGTTTCTGTTGATTCACTGGACGAAACAGGCTCTTCCTGAAGGTGCATTCTGTGCCGTAACTTCGTCTGCTTCAACAGCTGAAGACCCTTGTGAAAAAGTAATGCACTTAAATATACTTTTATAAAGTGTATTTATTGCAGAAATAATACACTTTAAAAGAACACACATAAGTGTAATTTAAATGTTATTTCCGACGCTTAAATACATTGTATTTGTAATTAACTTCAAAATGTATCACAATTTAAAGTGATATTAAATACAATAAGTTGAACTTTTGAGTAATTTTTTTAAACCACTTAAGTGGGACTTTTTAGTACATCTTTATATGTACTTTCATAATTGCTTCTAGTGTCTTTAAAATATGTTTAAAGTGTACTAATAATGTAATAAGCAATTAATGTTAACTAAAATATAAAGTCAGTTCACAAGTGAAGTGAAGTGACATTCAGCCAAGTATGGTGACCCATACTCGGAATTCGTGCTCTGCATTTAACCCATCCAACGTGCACACACACAGCAGTGAACACACACACACACCGTGAACACACACCCGGAGCAGTGGGCAGCCATTTTATGCTGCGGCGCCCGGGGAGCAGTTGGGGGTTCGGTGTCTTGCTCAAGGGCACCTCAGTCGTGGTATTGAGGGTGGAGAGAGCGCTGGACATTCACTCACCCCACCTACAATTCCTGCCGGCCGGAGACTCGAACCCGCAACCTTCGGATTACAAGTCCGACTCTCTAACCATTAGGCCACGACTTCCCCTTAAGCGTGAATTAAATGTAATGTTTTCGACCACCTAAATGCATGTTATTTGTAATTGATTTCAATTATATTACAGTTTAAAATGACATTAAATGCAATTAGTTTAACTTTTTGAGTTAAGTGGGCCTTTAGTATATTTTATATGTACTTTGAAATATGGTAAATATGTACTTCTGAATAAGCAATTAATGTGTACTAAAATATACCTAAATGTCATTTCAATGTACTTAAATGTCATATATCTCTGGTAATGAAGTTGAAATTTAGTATAGGCAATTTAAAATTTTATATAAAAAAAAAATAATAATTACCTAGTTACAATTAGCACAAACACAAAATGGAAAACCCTCTACATTTATTGACAAAATTTCTAAAACAAATACAGTTGCAACACTTTAACTCGCTTATTACTAAGAGTCTGGAGAACAATGCAAAATCACTTACATACTTACAAAAGTACCTAATCTCGCCATCATAGAAAACATCATTCTGTATGATGTATAAGCCTGTTTCCTCATTGGGGACCTAAAAATGTCCACAAGGTCAAAATTTACTGGTATTACTATCCTTGTGGAGTCATTTGGTCTCCATATCGTATAAGATTACTAACACACAAACACACGCATTTAATACAAAAAAAAAGTACAACAAATGAGACCAAATGTGTTAATGGTACCCCTGGTTTCACAGACAAGGCTTAAGACCAGCCCCAAACTAAAATGTAATTCTGAGCTGTTTCAACTGAAAGAAACTTGCACTGACTGATCTTTAAAAATATCAGTGCCTTTGTTTTTTCTCAAGATGCACACCAGTAATGTTTTTTTCTAAGGCATGTTAAGGAAAATGACTTAAATGTCCTAATTGAACTATGGCCTAATCTTGGCTTGGTCTAAGCCCTGTCTGTGAAACCAGGCCATAAATTCTCAAACCCTTACTAGCACCAACATTAAATAGGACCAAACGTTTTCTTCTAAAATCTTACTCCAGCATTAGTGAATGCAAGTTTGACTAAATACTAATACTAAAGAACTTCAAATGAACTTGCTGGGAAAAGCTACACACCATCTCTCCACAGTCTCTGTGAACGGAAATGTTCCAAAGAGGCAGGAAAGTCAGAAAAAAAATACCTTGAGAAGAAAATTTTTTATAAAACACATCCAGTCATTATAAACGGTTCAGCTGAGTGAAAGCAATACACAGTTGCAGTCCAAAGTTTATGTACACCTTGCAGTATCTGCAAAATGTTAATAATTTAAGTAGTAAGAGGGTAGAATCATTCAAAAATTCTGCTCTGATGAAGCAGTTTATTCTGCAAGGTGTATGTAAAATTGACCACATCTGCATCACGTAAGAGGTGAATTACCTCAATCATCAGGGAAACATTGTAGTAGGATGCTGGGAGATGTTCCTTCAGATTTCCTGATCACACCATCTTCACTGACAGTGGGCTTTAAAAATAGATAACATTTGTACAATTTTTTTTATTCCTACTTTACAGGAAATGAAACATAACTTTATCAATTACCCAAATATAGATAAATATCCCAAAATCTATGAAATGAAGAAAGGTACCTTAATTTTTTTCCCCTCATCTTGCCTTGCAAGCTTCTCTCGCACATCTTCATGAATAATGTTCCTGTATTTAGTTGCTGTCCTCTTCCTTTGGTTTGTTACCTGAAAAATATATGATGATTAGAGGGGGATCTGTAAATGCACAGGTGGGAATATTATTATTTGCAAATGGAAAAGATTCAAAGCATTTAAAATCCATAAGGATAGTGACTTAATGTAGCACTTTTAGATTGTCGTGTGATCAGGGTGAGCTGACTTACTTCTAACATCACGTGTTTCCACACTGTATCCTCCAACAAATCTGCACTGATCCTGCAAAATGAATAACTCCAGATAAGTACAAAAATATTACATATTACAAACACAACCAGTAATGGAACATCTCGCTCTTCAAATGCAAAAAGAAAAGAAAAAAAAGCATTTGAGCGTATTCTCTCAGTCATTTCCCTCAAATCGCCACATCATGATAAATTACTACAAAATGACAACATTTATGACCAGATGCACATTTTTCCAAGAATATTAAACAATTCTCAGTCCGGTTGAATCATATTAAACTCAACACAACAACGTAATCCAGATAGAATAGGAACAAAGCCATGAGTACGAGTCATCTCTTGTTTAATATGTATTTCCCAGGGCACATTATACAACGTACATTTACTCCATCACATTAATGCAAAAAAGAGCAAATAGAAAATACAACATTACTTTAATAATAATAATAATAATAATAATAGCGAGAGAAAAAAAAAAATCACGTGGAGAGTCATAATGCACAGCCAGCACCAAACGGACAGAATGACAAAGCTAACGTTTACTGAATTATAACTGCCACCATATAGAATTAAACAAACTTGTATTTGTGATGACCCGAGCTGACCAAACAGTTAATTGTGAAATGTTTGTGCTTTGTAGAGGACAGTACTGGCAGTTCAAGCATTTTCATAGAATCTAATTTGTAAAAAAAGACTTTGATTCTCAAATTCATTCTTGTTCAGTACAGCCGCTGTTGTCACCGGAAAAACTTTTACCCTGCAAGCGCCAATCCGGAAGCCAGAAACGCGGAAGTGTAAAAAAGGCTAATCAATGCAATTAAATGTGTGTTTAAGTGAGAACGATATAATGATATTTGAAAGTATAGACACATGTGTAAAGTACAGTACTATTACATACAAATATAGTACTCTCATAAAGGACACTGTTTGTCAAATATTATGTAGAAAATTAAACTTCATAGCACAAGAGCTGGTGATGAAAATTTCAATAATAAGTTTTATTGGAGTATACTGTATAAGAAAGTATATTTAAGTTTAGAAACAAATACATTTCAAGTGCATCAATGCACATAATATACATTATAGACTAAATACACTTAAAATATATTAACAAATGTAATTTTGAAGAACACACTTAAGTTGTAATTAACATCAATTATTTTATATGTGCTTTAGTATATTGATAAATATGAAAATAAGTGTACTTATTTAAAACACAATAAAATAATAGTTATGTAAAATGTATGTTTAAGTAGTACTTAATTAGATATTATTATAAAGTGCATTTTTAAAAAGTGCACTTAAGTATGTTAAGACCTACCTGTCATTAAAGTTTACTCTCTTTAAGTACACTTATGTGGCCTTTAATTTAAATTATGTTATATTATCTGCAAGTGCGCTTTTTAAAAAGTATACTTTTAATAATTGAAGTACACAAAAAGTACACTTTTACTGCAATTAAGCACACTTCTTGTTCACAAGGGGAGCTTTGATCTGACCAGTATCATTCAAGGGTAGGATTGCATATGTGGGGCAGAATATGACATCTTGTGAGCACTTGGAAGTAGACCGACATCAAACGGCTGCAGAGCAGTCATTAATTCCACTGCTGACGGTCAGACAGCCAAGACCTTGACAGCCCCATCCCCACGTCTTCGTCACTCTGGGCTTTTAAGAGCAACACAGAGCGGGTGTCTGGAGCAGGAAGAGTCTGAACTCTAGACTTCTATAGCCTATCTGAGCAGAGTTCTTGACTAAACTTGACAGAAAGTGGCAGAGGACTGCTGCCAACACTGTGCTCCTCAGATACATGAAAGAACATGTGGAAAAAGAGAGAAAAGGTTGCTGCTTCAAAAAGCCCTGTGGAGGTGTTTGACATGAGCTGTTTTAATCCTCCCTGATTAGAGACTTGGAAAGGAATATATTTTTAATACGTTTAATACTTCAAAATGTAGAACTTTCATTTGTAATCCAATGTGAGTGTGAAAGTAATTTTTTTTCGCTTGCAGAAAAATGGTGTATTCAAGTGCAAAAACGTAATGTGTTAAAGTGTATTAGTTCTTAAGCATGCTGCTATGTGGTTTCTTGGGTGTGGTTAGGCTGTTCTGGGTGGTTGCCAGGCCATTGACATGCGGTTGGTAAGGTTTTCTGATTGTTTTTGGCAACATTGCTATGAAGTGTGCAGCATGTGTGTAGTATAAGGTGTTCTAATTGGATTATGACACATTTCTAAAGTATACTGGGTGGTTTAGAGGGTGTAGGTAGGGTGCTCTGGCTGTTTGCCAGAGTGCAGCTTCGTGGTTTCTTAGTCTGTTATTTGTAACATTGCTATGTAGTTTCTAAGGTGTCCTGAGTGGTTTCTGTGTGGCTGTTTAGTTAAGTCTAAAGATCCCACCCCCAAATCCATAGGTCTGATCTGTAGATCCGGTTTAGGTCCTTCCTTAAATGTATGGGAATTTTTCTTCAGTTTTATTTTACACCAATCTAAAATCATTGTTCTGAATGTTCAGACAAGTAATAGCACACCTCTATTCAATGTCATTCATGTCTGTAGCACATACAGTGTGTGAGTTAATTTACCATGTGTTCTTTAACCAAAAAATATGTGCAAAAAATGTATAGCTGTGTTTGGAATTTATTTTTCCCAAAAACTGGTGGAATCCACTGCAAAACAGACTAAAAACATATGGTCAGAACAAATGTCTGCAACAGATGGGGTAAAAGGTTACACACAGATTTCCCAAACATGCATGCTCTCACACAAATAAATCCTTGCTTTGGTAAATTTCTCAGAGAAATCCCAGAATTAGACCGATATGACCAGGTGCTACAAGTTGGCACTGAGAAAGAGACTGACATCATATCCACTGGAGTTAATATAACAAGTGTAAATCCAAATATCCCTGATAACCATTCTCACAAAATCCCATTTAAAAACTCCCATTTTCCTCTTTTCAAGAGAAATGTATGTATTATTACATATGGATTATCAGGGAGTGATAAGGAGGGCAATCTGGCAACCACAATGCACAATATATTATGTATTTTCATATATACTGTATACATACTGGGTAAAACATGATTTATTTTAGAGATACCTTGCAATGAAGCACACAAACTGTCAGAGATGCTTTCCTGGAAAGTCTAGTATTCCTGCCAAATGCCCAGAGCAAACTCCCTAATAGCCATCGCCTAGTACGGATAATGGTGTGAGAGAAGATTTATGCTGGTCTAAGAAAGGTTTGACTGAAGAGTTACAGTGAAATATCTATAAATATGGCCAATGCATAAATGTAAAAAAAAACAAAAAACGGTAAAGCCACAAGATGTAAACAATGTGGTAACATGATTTTTTTTGTGAAAAAAAATTAAATTAAAAATTAACAGAATAACCTTTTATGTGATGATATACCCCATTTTATATCCAAACAACATTCCTGCAACACCATAAACCCTAAAATAACTAAAAGTGAGAACAACTTTACAGCTTAAATATTCCTTTTAACAGAAGAAATTTGCTTTTATAAAATGTTTGCTTCTAAATCCATAGTTTTTTGTGGTAATCAAAATTGTCAGCTGACCTTAAGTTAAATATTAAATCTAATATTTGTTTAAATGCCTTATATATCCTAAAAGTAAAAACTGTTAACATATATACATCTATATAACATATATATATATATATACACACACACATATATATATATATATATATATATATATACAGTATATATACATACATACACACATATGGTCTTGATAAATTAAATACATACTAAATATAATATGTATAAATAAATAAAAATAATACAATGTCCTGAATGTTACTTGGAAAACAAACAAACAATCCAACAAAAAAATCCAGGTTCTTATGTTAAATTGTTATTAGTTGTGTGGCAGAGCATGCTATGTCATATTTCTGACCATAAGGATGCATCTGTTCTCAGTCAAAGCCAGACATCAGAGGCGTTTAAAAATGCCTTATTGCTCCATCATTGTAAGTCACGCAGCATCACAGCGCAATGGCCCGACTGTACGGAGGCGTCATAACAAGTGTTGCATAAATCATTGTGTTTCTCCTGGCAGGGAGCAGTGTATCATGAATGATTGATGTCTGGCCCTTCTCCTCCACGTCCTAATGCATGCTCAGGGCTCTTTTTCCTGAAATAACAGTTTTGATGACCCTGGGGCTGAGGGGAGTGGGGGTTAGACAAGAACACTCAAGTTGGGTTATTTCTGTATGAAATATTGATCGCCACTGATGGACCATTACCATGTAGAATAGGATGGATTACCACAGAGAAGAGAAACTATCTGAGGACTAGTGATAGAGAGACGAAGGGAATTAAATGGGAGATCTGACAGGAGAAAAGCCACCATGCTGATAAAAATAAACAGAGAACAAGTGATTTAGGGAAAAGCAGAGATGTTAACTCATGGTAGGGGCCTCTCTGCATCCCTCTCTGCTTCCTATATCTTTCTTTCCGTTTCTCTCATTCTTGCTAAATGCACCTGCTGCTGGGCTATCAGGACTGAATAATTGGCAGATCAGTTGAGGGCCAGTGTCTCTCGCCTACCCTGCGGTATAGGCACCACATGGGTGAATATGCCCTCCAGCTCCCGGATCACCTGCTGCTCTGAGCTGGGCTTGAAATCAAGTCATTCATGATACACAGAGTAAGATACTTACTGGTGGGGGAAAAACACGTTCAACAAGTTAATGAACAAGTTATTGGAAATGTACTTTTGAATTCAAGTTGGTTTCATATGGTTTTGAAAAGAACATTTTCAAGTTTTACCTTAAATAGATAGTTTACCCAAAAAAGAAATGTTCTTATCATTTACTAGTTCTTCCAAATCTCTATGAATTTCAAAACACAGACGATATATTGAAGAATGTAAGTAAATAAACAGTTACTGGTCCCCACTGATTTCCATAGTTTGTTCCCCATGATGGTCAGTGAGGACCATCAACTGTTTGATTAAACAAATTCTTTAAAATATCTAAAGTCTTCTTTTGTGTTCAGCAGAAGAAAGAAATTCATACAGGTTTGGAACAACTTGAAGGTGAGTGCATGATGACAATTTACATTAGGTGAAATATTTCTTTAAATGACTCATTCCTTAAAATGTCAAGTGGTGTAACATCAAGTAAAAAGTAATAACTAAATAAAAAAATTATAATTTTCCTTATACTTTGAATACATGTGAGTATACAAGTTCACTATTAAAAAAGTTTTAAAATATATTTTCAAGGTCAGTATACTACTTCTAGGCAGTCACACAAGATGACATTTTTCAGACATTATCAGATATTTAAAGAGATTTGATCTTAACACAGAGACATGAGGGTCTGCAGGAATTCCCCTCTATGGTGTCACTTCCTGTTTTGTTTTTCTGCATGTTCATTGGACCACAATATTCTTGAAAATATTAACAGAAGATGATGTCAACGTACTTAAGGTTTTCTTTTCTATACTTTAGTTTTTTTATTATGATGAGTTAACCCTAAAACAGGCAACGTGTACCATGAGATACATACTCTTTAGTCTCTTGTAGGAGGCACGAGGAATCATTTTCACTTGGTTCAAATATTCTGTGCTTGTTTTGTCAGTTTGACCTCAAACCAACACATCCGCCCATGGGGCTGGACATTCAGAAAATGTAGGAAGTAGGTATATATTAATCTTACTTTTTCAGCTAAAAAATGCAATATAACTATTAGTATTGATTGTGAACATTGTCTTGAGATGTTGAAAAAGAAAATTAAGTCATATGTTGTTTTTATCGCATTTTGAAATACTGCATGCGTATCCCCTGAGATGCGATACCTGTTTAGGGTATAAAAAAGGATTATCCTCAGTATTGGCAATGAATTGTGTCACAAGGTAAATTGTGCCCCCAGTTATGGTTATTTCATTATTGTGAATTCTGGGGTGGTATGTGGTGCGTAGAGTATGTGTGTTTTTTTTTTTTTTGTACACAGTACACAGTCCCCGTTCTATTTATTTAGAGTTTAAATTGGGCAAATGTTAATATTTGCATGTAAAATGGATAATATTACATTTAGTTGACTACATTGCATTTTTAACTAGATTTTTCTCTTGCACGGTTTCACACAGCTCATTTTATGATAGAACAGGGGTGTTCCTAGAGGGTGATGGTTTTTAAAGGGTGAATTTAAATATCTGCAGCGTTTAGCTCCAACCCTGATCAAACACATCTTAAAAATCTGACAAAAGTCTTCAGGTTTGCATAAAAAAAATATATTTTGTTACATAAATTACATATGAATCACATATATTACATATATGATTGTTTAGGGATGGCGCTAAACCGTGCAGGACAGTGGGTCTCAAGGGTTGGAATTGCCCACCCCTGAGGATAAAGATGAGACAGTTAAAAAATTAAAAAATACAAAAAATGTCTATGCCTCAATTTTAGGACACTTAGACATGTCATACATGCAGCATATTTTGAATATTCCATATTTGTTTGCATCAAATAAATCATAGAATTATTGATGATTTGGGCTGTTTTTTATACCCTAAACAGTGTCCTGGGAGATACAACGTGTCCTGGGAGATACAACTCATAAAATCCAAAATATATCAAACATTTCAAAAATTATTTTGAATATGTCAAAAGTCCAGATGATAGAAAATGTGACATGAAATGTTTTTTGCTGATCATTTTCCACTCTTGCCTGATTTAGGGTTAATGCCTCGCCTCGAAAATTTTTCAATACAAAAATAAAAAATGCTCATGCTCATTTTAGTAGATGTATTCAAGTCATTGTATGTATAAAATAAATATATATCCTCAAACTGATTCCACTGTTTCCTCTGTGCTGTTTTTGTTGTGGTGTGAACTTTTTAAAACGGTATGTTTATCATTATAGTTATTGTCCTCGCAAGGACTGGTGATATGTTACATGCAGTGCAATTACACAAACAAAGTACTCAGTATTATTAACTAAATACATGTACTTACTAAGGTTGAGGTTAGGGTTTAATTTATTGTTATTTACTTGTAATTACGCATAATTTACTGCAATTACTATAGTAATTACATGTAACATGTAACTAGAGAACTAAAAAAAAAAAAGTGTTATCCACAAAACATATCTTGGTTGAATATACACTACTTCCCAAGGAAGAAGAAAGAGCAGTACAGCTTTATACCTTTAACTGACAATAATTCTAGTGGGCAACAGAAATCGCATGTTCACCGGTCATGTGGCTGCGGTCACATGCCCGTCTGAGAGTGAAGCGGGGACCACCCTGTCTGCTCCACTCACTCTCAAAGCAGACTACATTTGAAAGCACTTGCAAGGTCAAAGCTAGACGTAGAAGGCAACGTGACTGTGATATGTGATGCAGTTTAAAAGCCAGATGAACGCCTAGTGCTCTAATCCTTCTTTTCAAGTGCTGGGTTAAGATGGACACCTTGTACAAGGAGTTTAAGTCTAAATACAACTCAACCTTTTAAATCTTCTGACTTACTCTTACTCTACACACAAATGTGACTGGAAATTATTTAAAAAAAGAATCCCTACAGCCGCTGCAGGCAAACATGGAGCTCTTATGAGTGATATCAAAAGATGTTCTGACACTGCTTCTTCAGAAAATCCTTCATCCTGTGAATAATTTTATAGCTGATTAGCTGCAAAATGGACTTTCTGTCTTTATTCAAAGCAAAACGCTACAGCACCGGCATCAGCAAAACCGCAAGTGAAGTGAATCTGCTTACTATCTGGAAAAATGATATGCTTGTCCAGTCAAGGTGCTTATCTGACACATTTACAATAAATTATTCAATGATGAGCAGTGGAGTGTTGTGAATAAACTCATTAGCTCATGATATTTCGGGCTACAGTGTCACAAGCTTTCAAATAAATGAATGTGTTGACGGAGCAGGAAGAGAAAAAAATCCCTCAGGGAACAAGAGCTCCAGACTTCCTTTAGTGCACAAGTCTTTTGGGGAAGGAAGGAAACATATAATTGAATAATATTGTACTGTACTGGTATTACAACATCATAGTACAAGCAGAAGAGACTAAGAGTGTTGTAATACATTTTGTTTCACTGCCTGTAACTTTGTTTTTTGTGCATAGTCTCATATATGATTCCCATATTTATCTGGTACAAACTGAAGTAGTTATTAATCAAATTTTCTTCTTCAAATGAATGGCTGTGCCACTACTAATCACATTTCTTTGGAAAAATTTTATAATATTTAAAACCGAAAACAATTTCTACAGTAGATGCAGGATTGTGCATAATTCAGAAGTGAAGAATTGATTCCTTTCAGTTTATGAGTTTGAATTTGAATGAATTGGCCTGACCCCCACAGGAAGCGGAATTGGAATAAAAGATGAATTTACTGAATTGCAATTCAACAGCGGCAATACATTTTGGGAAATTGTTCCATCCATCCATTTTCCGCTTTTGCCTTCACGAGGCAGTTCAAAACTTTCAAACAAGGCTTTTGTCAAGCCAACAAGTTAGTCTTGTCAAACTTTACTTGTCTAAAAAAAAAAAAAAAGTCAGCTGAATTTCCATTTGCTTTAATTATACGTCCTTCTACGCTGTTTCAGTTCAAATGCATTTTCTTAAACCTAAGAGACAACTATTTTTTAATGATGACTTCTGTACTATTCTTTCTAAATGACATTCCCTTTTAAAGTTTCTGAACTAAAGTTGTTTATCACTTGCTATTCTGTTTATTTAAAATTTTAAGCCGGCTACATTATTGAAATGTGAACATATGGGTCTTTAATCCATTATTGATGGTAGTCAAAATTTCCTTCTAAACGTGTCCCTCATGGTGTTTTTTCCCCTCTTTTGATGGAAGAAAGAGCACAGCTCGGCTGCTGGCATGCAGATCACTTTCTCAGGACAATCTCCAAAGAGCTGTTGAAATCATGCCAAAGTATACCATACTACCTAAACACAAAAACTAATAAATGGACAGGCCTAACTCAAATAAAAACGGCTTTTGTCCACTTTTGCTGAGTAATGCACTAGCTCATCCCTCATGAAAGCAATATTTCCATTTCAAACCATAATAAAAAGTATGCCTTCAAAGCGTTCTCTCAGCCCGAGCCAGAAACTGAGGAAAGAGATAGGTCTGCATTAAGCCTTGTCGGGACAATGGATGATGTTTATTCACGCCCTCTAAATAGATCACCATCTTGTATTATACCGTTAGCCGTAAACAGAAACCAAGAGGGCTTTTAACCTTTAACCTCTGCTAGATTATTCCAGAATAATGACCAAACTCAGTGATGCTACCAAGCTCATAGAGACTGATTTACACCAGTGTTATTTTAGTATTATTTACTGTACTGTATAAACTATATTATTTTGAGTTAGCTTCTATTTTATAATTTCAGCTTTGATTTTAATTGTCAGTAATTTTGTTGTTGTTTTTTAAAAATATTTTTATTTAGCTTTAATGTATTTAGATGTTTTAGTACTTTAACTTGCATTTATTTCAGTTAGTTTCCAAGGTAACATTTATCATTTTCATGCAAGTTTTTAAAGTGCAATTATTTCATCTTATTTTAACACATTTTAATCATTTTAATTTTAGTTAAGGATAACAACACTGATTTACACAGTGAATGACCTAAGAACTGTGAGACACTGGATGACTTCTCAACAAATAGCATTTCTCAGTTCAATCAAAGAATAATGATGGGAACAGATTTGTGCTAATCCTGGCATAACGAAGCAAATTCTTGCTAATTAGCCAGCTGACCTTTTTCAGCCTACATGTGACATGTGTTCATCTCACATTACAGCATTTCGATAGTGGAGACTGGGACGTGTTGTAACACTATTGGTCACTATCATATACGATGACCACCCTCTGTATGATGGTTTATAATTTATCGGATTTAGAATTTGATTTGTGATTATTCTAATAGAAGGTAAATTACTGGTATCATCCTGATTAAACAGGTATGTAACACTGAAGTGTTTTAGAAAAAGGAAACAAAAAGGGAAAGTACAATAATGCTCCTTAATTCATACAATAAGTGTGACAAATAGATTTGCATGAGTAAAATAAACATAAAAGAATAAACATAAAAGAAAATTATGATATTCCATCTGTCCGGTACCATCCAGCCTGTATTTTTTTCCCCTCCAGATTCGCCTGCTGCCACATGGATCGTATTCCATCTTGTTTACACCTGCTCAGTGGGTCTGTTTAGCTGTGCGCCAATTAGGACCTAATTAAATGCTGAATTCTCAAGTCGAGCTCAGTAAGTTTTGAACCTGAGTTCATCCTTTGATCTTCTCTGACAGATAAGGTGTCTGTTCTGAGTCTAAACCTCCACTTGGAGAAAATCCAGTTCATTATAAAAAGCCTTTTGGGGGATGAGGGGAAAAAGAGGGGGGTATTTATGGCTAAAGAAGCTCAAGTGTTTAGGATCTATAACGATCCTCTCATGCAAGTTTGGGTTTTCCACCCTGTGAGCAGAGATGACAGAAGGAGGATACAGCTGCTGCAGGATTACAAATCCATATCAGTCCACCCTTTGTGCGCCAGTGGAATCTGTACACTAGAGAAAATTCTTTGAAAATCAACCCTTTCGGGGCCTTTTCTCAGTAACTTTCAGTAACTGCCTTCTGCTCAAAACCTTTGAAGTCCTCTTAACTTTACAAATGTAAAAATTGCTATGTCCTACAAACTGCTAAAATGCCAAACAGCATTAACTGAACTTTCAAAGTCTGTAGAGTGAACAAAACTAGTCAGCTGCAACGCTACATTCAAACAGGAAGATCAATGGATTTGTTACTTCTGAAAGGAAATGTTATAAGTGCTTTTCTTCCATGCTAGGGGAAATTCCTTGTCTCATCTCAGCTGATTTGGTTTGCTGGTTTTAGAAGGATTTGGGTACTTATCAGCTAGGAAACTGGATAAGTGACCAGCTAAACCGAATTGTCATGTTGGAAGACCAGCAAACCAAATAGCGGTTTTCTTTTTTGCTCTGACTTTCACCTTTTCTCCTCTGCTTTCCTTTCTTGTCATGATTTGGTGGCAATATCCTGAACAATAAAGACAAACTGGCACAGTGGTTTACAGTGATGTGTACGAAAAATGGCAATGACACACATCATTCGTTTAGTTCACTTCTTGCCAAGGTGTCCTGTGGCTTCAGCAGAAAGACAGAGCTCATTTATATGCCATACAGAGGGAGCAGGTGTTTCAGCTTCAGGCTAGCTTAACATCAGTTAATGCCCCTCAAACCCCCTGCAGGCAAAATCATAAGGATGGTCTGAAAAAAAAAAGAAAAAAAGAAACACACACACATATACATATACACATATATATATATATATATAGCTATTTGGTTTGCTGCTCTGGCTGGTCTCCAAGCCTGACAAGAAGGTATAGTTGATCAGTTATCTGCCCGTGCAATGTCTTTTCGCATTATGAGGATTCAAATTGTGAGAACGCCAAATTAGCTTAAATTGCCAGACATTAAGAGTGATCAAATTTATACAAAATGTGATAATTTGATTATTCTTGCGCATGCAAAATCCTCAGTATCCATTTCAGAGAAGCTGTGTTTTGAAAAACCTTCGGTGTGCACTGAAGTCAAATTTGCTCACATCAGCTTTTTTCTCAATCCTTTTTTCTCTGTAGTTCCGCTTTAAATATTAATGAGGTCTAAAGAGCATGGCAGGTGAATAAAACATCAAAGATACACTTACACAGTCCTTCAAATTTAAATCTGGATTATAGAGCAGTGTTCTGATTCCACTGAATATCAAACGTCATTTTTGAGAATTGAGGTGGTGAATTTTTTTTTTTGTTGACAAAAATTCAAGCTGCTTCAACTATTGTATGATTGCTTTAATATTTGATGTACAACATTTTAATTTTAGCAATATGTAATCAGTTTAATGTTGAGAGAGGCATGATCAATTAGCAATTAAAATGCAATCCCTTAAGGAATAAAGCTACTACATTTAAATTAGGGTTTCAAAGGCACAGAATAAGCAGTCTCAGCAAAATACTGTGCATCTCAATTAACACTTCAAAATTACTTCCAAGAATCATGCCACTGAAACTTGAGCCTGGTTAAAACACTTTCAACATGGCAACTTTGATGCCAAACCTGCGATAAGTGAAGCCCTATCACACAGCACTGATTCCAGCACTGTTCCAACACCGAACAAAGAAACACGAACAGTCCTTATCAGTAGGCTTTTAATGTATTCTGATAGGTTACAGGAACCTGCTATCTTACTGTATCAGACACACATGGCATGAGTTTCGAGAGTTGTACAACATGCATTCTCAAACAATATGCATCAAAGTGAACACCGTCCCTTTAAATGAACACACCACACCCTCTGTTTTCAATATGACATCTAAATAATGCAAGCAGTCTTCACTTTGAGGGTGGCTATGTCCAAAAGTGACCCATGTGAAGCCTTGCTGGAACAAATCATTATCACATGGAAATTGAAGCATAAGTTAAGATGAAGCATATTACAAGGCAAATAGCAAATGCTTGTGGTAAAGAGTTATGAAAGTACAAAAATATGATTATATTAAATGCACAATATCAGTAGTTTAAAAAAAATCTGTCATTATTTTCAGTTTATCACGATCTAAAAAGATTCCATTATGATCAATGAATCACTCTAACACAATACATCTCTTATTTACATCACATCTACACTTTGAAGCTTGCAGAACTCAGGACTGAAAACTCTGGTGTTTTGAGCGGTGAGTGGATTTTGACTGAAACACCTTTGATTGGCCATTGCACATATGTCTGTGATTGGCTACAATTATCAACACTGGAAAACTCACTGTAAATAGAAACCTTTGATGTTTTCCAGAGCACAAACATAGAGAGACAGATATGCGCTGGAGTCTGTCGTGAGGTGGCTGCAAAATGTTTCTCTTGTTATTAAAGGTGACATATCATGAAAAGCTGACTTTTTCTGTGTTTAAGTGCTATAATGGGGTCTCCAGTGCATCTATCAACCCTTTCTGGTGAAAAAGAACAACCCAGAAAATTTTTTTCTTCTTTTTTTCAGTAAACTTTCTCTGCAAGCATGTGAAAAAAATGAGCTGGTCAGATTTTGTTCCCCCCATGACGTAGATCTTATTATTACTTATTACTTATTACTTATTACTACATAACCACCCCTTAATCTGCAAGTTTCCACCCACAGTGCTGTCACTGTGTTTTCAGGCACGTCCAGGCACGCCTACAGTGCGGCATTGAGGCGTAGCATCTCGTTCCTGCTTTTTCAAGGAACTGGGTTACAGACAAGTAACCCTAGACGTTCCCTATCAAAAGCTACTCCCGCTGCTGCATTTCAGTAATGCTTATGGGAACGAGAATACCAATGCAGCCGCACTGGAAATGTCTGGACCCCTCAAGGTTGTATAGTGTGTGCGCACACTGTGCGCCTCATAGACCAGGGCAATATCATCACTTACCCAATGTGCACCAGCATATGAAAAGCTGCTTCGACTAACGGCATTGGCTAATGCTATGGACGTAAAGCTGAAGAGCACATATTGGACACAATAAGTGAAGTCTTTCTTCTTCCGGTATCGTGAATGGCAAAGGCAGAAGACTTCAAGATGTATGGTCGAGAATAAACTTTAGGAAGATAGTTAGAAACGGGCAACCAGAGGGTGCTTTCCCACAGAAACCCTGTCAATTAGAGCGTGGAAGGCCGAATTGGAGGCCACATAGACTCTGAAAATACCAGGACATGTGCCTGAGGACAATTTTTCTTGCAGGAACTCCAACACTAAAACAACCCAGAAGTGAACTGGGTCTGCATGGTGTGTCATACACCAACTTTCAAACAAGAACCATCTGAGGGCATAATTCTTCTAGTGGAGGGAGACCTAACACTCAGAATAGTCTGTACTACATTGGCTGGAAGCCCAGCATCTCTGGTTGGTCCCCCTCAGGGGCCAGAGATGAAGGTTCCAGAGCTTGGGATGGGGATGAAAAACTGTCCCATGTCTGAGATAAAAGACCTTTCCTGACGGGAATTGCCCACAGCGAGCTGTCAAGGAGGCATATTAGAGCTGAGAACCATACTCTGGTTGGCCAATATCTGCTTTGAAAATTTGTCGGACTACCTTGAGGTGGAGATTCTATACCCCGTGTTTCCCAGCTTGTTTGGACAGCAAAACTGCTCCCACATTCATATGCCCCAGAATCTAAATTGCCATGGTGGAGAGGAACTTGTCCCATGTCCAAATCACCCTGTACTGGCACAAATGCAGTCTGCTCTGGCGGCTTATGTAAGTGACTACTATTTCAGGGTCCGAAATACAGCCATCATTCTGAGGTAATTCATGTGCCAGTCGAGAATATGACCTCTCCAGATCCCTTGGGCTAGACGGTCATCTAAGACCACTCCCCAGCCCGTGAGGGAAGTGTCTGTCATTAGCATCTCGCGACAACAACACGTGACTAGATTGGGACCAAAAGTCAGGAATCGGGGTCTGAACCGCATGCAGTGGGTACGAAGCCCTTAGCGTGTAACCCTTATATGCCTCTGGGTATTAGCCCTTAGATTAAATCCCCTGGCTCTGTGCCACAACTGCAATTGTCTCATGTGCAGGATGCCCAATGGTTTCCCGTAGATGCAGTCGCCATGAGACCTAGAACTTTCCGAAAGTAATGTACAGTAAATTTCTGGCCTAGCTTGAAATCCTTCATGGTGTTTAGAATGGATTCGACACATTCAGGAGACAGGAAAAAGAGAAAATGCTAATGCTGCATCCATTTATTTTGTTTATGTGCGGGGTGACAAGGCTAGGCCGGACGGAAGAACCCGATACTGGTAAGCTTTGCCCCTGAAACTTGCTCTTGAAAGCGAACCCCTGGAACTTCCTGCGTTGTGGCAAAATTTCTAGATGATAGTATGCATAAATTTTCACTAACCAATCCCCTGACTGGATCTGAAAGAACAATCATTGATTGTCAGCATTTTGAACTTGAATGTTCTTAGAAAGCGGTTTAGTCCACGAAGATCTAAAATTGGACACAACCCCCTCATCATTTCTGGGAACCAGAAGATATTGGCTGTAGCAGCCTGACTCTACAACCTCCCTGTCCAGCAGAATTTGCAATTCCTGTGTCAACAAATATGCTTGTTTCAGTTTCATGGTAGTGGAGACCACGCCACTGAAACGTGGAAGACGATACACAAACCGTATCCTGTAGCCCTTTCTACAGTCCTTACGACCCAAGAAGAGATTATTTGGCAGTAGCTTCCACACTACCAATTTCTCTGAAAGGGACACTAATTGTGACGCTTTGTTTTGCTGAGGGGAATGTTAAATGTTTGGTGTCCTGAAACACTGCAGGCACAACCGAATGTAAGGGCAGCGTGCTTTTCTCCCAAACAATACTCATGTGAGTTCTCTTCAGAAATTGGCCATGAAGAGAGAGGCACGCATCTCTCTACAGATTCACTCGACAAGAATAGTAAGTGGTTTAAAGGGGACCTAACACACACAGTTTCACCCAATCTCATGTTAATGTTGAGTACCTATAGAGTAATACTGCATCCTTCATATCTTCAAAAAGTCTTTAGTTTTATCATATTAATAAAAGAAAGATACAGCTTTACGATTCTCTCCGGAAAAAGCCGAGCTCCTGGAGGCGTGCAGTGTGGGCGGAGCTAATGTGTGACGAGCACTTGCGCCGATCACCAACAAAACACAGACATTTGATGCCGTTTCACTTACCATCTGCAGTTCTGAATCATGACCGGGATATTTTATAGCTGGGACTGAGCCATCTTTCAGTATTAAACGATGTGCAAATCCAGCATCGAACTGGGCCTTGTTTTTAAAACGTTTGTCAACAAACACACTTGAGAAACTGTTGCTGCCCCGGAAAAACAAACTGCATCCACTGTTCAGGTAACACTGGGTTCTTTTGGGAAGCTGAACAAGGTTATCTTTCCCTCACAACCAAAAACACACTTCTTTAGAGAGATTCTTCCCGAGCGAGTCCCGTGCAGTGCTGCTGAATGAATGAAATGCTTTGATGAGGGCTCTTGCTCTGGTCGATGAGTGCACGGGCGCGTTCTTCCAGGAGAAATGCCCATATAAGGAGTTCCACCGTCTTGTGATCAAGAAGGGCGAACGAAAAAAACTCTCCGAAACTTGTTCTAAGGCGTAAGTGAGATTTTTGGCACAGAAATACTGTTATATGTCCAAATTGTTTTTTGAAACTTTGAATCCAACCCTTTATCTGTGTAAACAACTCTGAATGCATGAAACAGCATCGTACCCCCCCCCCCCCCCCCCCCCCCCCCTTAAACTTTCACTTTCAACATGCTTTCTTTTGAATTATACTGCTTTCAGCAGCGTGACATACACACACAATGCAGTCTCTGAAGACAAATAAACGTGAAGATGTGTCTGTTTCAGGTCTATTTATAACCCTCAGGTGTACATAATCAAATCACCTACCGAGGTTATTTAAGCCAAATCTTGGCGTGTTTGACACACATGCTTCACAACCGGTTGAACAAAGAATGTTCTCATAAGCGTTATTGAAATGCAGCATCGAGTGTTGCTTTTTATAGGGAACCTAGTTTAGTACTCGCATGCTGTGTGACAGCCACTTTATCAACGTTTACAACCGAATATCAGAAGTTTAAACTGTTATGGTTTGAAACGCATGATTTCAGTGCGATAGACATGATAATCAAAACCAAACAGGTGTTTTTTGCAGAATATCTGAGGTACAAGCTGTAAATAGTAAATAATAACATTAATAATGATCAATCTATATTTAATTTATATAGTGAAGACTCTGCAGTATTATTTTACATTTAATTATTAAATTTCTATACCTGAAAACTTCTTTTAGACCTACCTAAAAAACCTGAAAAGCACTGTTTATTTAATTTGTGTCTTTGTTCTATTTATTTTTTGCTATTGCTTGTAATTTGGTTATCTGTAGAAAATATTTTTAGCACTGGGCCCCAAGTAACAGCCAAAAAATGGTCTCAGATAAAGTTTCAACAGCTTAATTTTTCTTTTCTTTTTCTATTTATTTTTTTACATTAATTTTTTTCCCTCCACAACTGGAGTACCTTGTTGTTTCCTATAATGAGGATTTACGCAATATATTAAACAATGCACATTTTAGCACAGAAGCCTGAAAGACTTTTCACTGTTGACTCTTGACTATTGTCATGTCATAATATTACTGCTCTTATGTGTGACTTAATTTTTGTAGTTTTCCAATTATTTATTTTTCTTCATTATTAAGAAAAAATGTAGGCCTACTTTTCTGTTGTGAATGTCCCAATTGAGGTACAGAATGTGAAAAATCCAGATAAATGTTCATTTTATATATTTTGGTTGCATTTGTGAGTAACAGTAATAAAAATATTAATGTTTGTTTAAAACAGGTACATAATATTATAATATCGATAAATCGATCGATATACTCCTAAATTGAATCCTATCGAAATCGTATAATATAATTTTTTGAGGTATTGATATGATCTTTCATCTATGATAAAATCAAAGGGCAGCAGTCTGAGATTCACAATATACAACTGCCAATCACAAGCCCAGCTTTTGCTGCCGTACCATGGGTGCAGCAGGTGCAATGATATTACGCAGCGCCAGAAAGTAGTCCCCAGCTATATCATAACTATTTACCTAGCTGAGGATTACTTTCAGGTGCTGCGTATTATCATTGCACTTGCTGCACCCACGGTACGGCAGCAAAGTTCCTTGATTATTACGCCGGAACGAGAGTATAGTTCTTAGCCATATCGGCCTAGAAAATCGCAACTTTTCATTTTCCGTCGGTCTTAGTGCACGATGTAACTACAGGAGAGTCGAGCTTTAAATAGGAAAATTACCTAAACTCTTTGGTCATTTTTGATGACCAAATGCTAATGGTCTAATCCGATTCAATGATCTATGCTAAGCTAAGCTAAAAGTGCTACCGCCAGACCCGGAGATTAGCTGAATAAAACTCAACTGTTTAACTCTAGGGGAGTTGTAAAATGAGCCTATTTCCAAAAAAGTGGAGTGTTCCTTTAACGTGTTCTGTCCAAAATTTACCCAAACTGGGTTGTTTTTAACCCAGTGTATTTTATAGTGTAGATAGAAGTCATGAAGGGGATGCTGTGAATGTAATTGAGGAAGAACTCCCATTGATAGTGGGAACCTGTGTGGATCTATTTTATTACCAGACACTTCAGTCATTTTCAAGGTTCAGCTCCATCCTATCCCTCCTCACAGCATATAGAGGCCCACAACAAAGCTTTTTCCCCTCCTCAACGTGGCACCTGAGCCATCGAATCCTGCCGTTTGATGTGAACGAAACAGGCTGTGGAAATCACGCACTTCATACAATCTGTGCTCCTGTTGAATGAATGAATGATGCATTTATATAGCACTTTTATTGTGTACTGTTCAACTATTCATCCTCTGTTTCAAATACCTGCATGCTAGAGTTTCACCGCACATACATTCTCCGTTTGTTCCCACTGACGGTTTAAAACTGTAATTGAAATCCAGCAAATGTAATTATGTAAATCCGACAACCCCCGTCTCTACCTAAATGCTGAATATGGCTGCATGAGAACATGTTGGATGGTGATTACTTAGCAACAGGGAGGTGATTTGCTTTAGCGCTGTGAGATCTTTCATTATACACAGCCATTTAGTAGCAATTACTTACTGTGCCAGTGGGGCACACCCTCCAAATGGCTAATAACACTTTGTGTATACAGGTCTAAATATTAAAATAAATCATGCAGTCTTGTTTTAATCCACCAGCAGATGGGCTGCTTTGTCTGCTCTTCACTGGACGCCCGTTCCAAGAAGCTAGACCATCTATCTTGTCAGAGTAGAGGTGGTACACCATTTGGGGTTCTCCATGGCTGGGTCTGGGTTGTTTATAATGGCACTAGGGCGAATGATGGATGTCTTCCACTCTTGATGAAGTTCTTGGTATGTGCATCTCCTCTCAGGCAGAAAGGGGCGCCCCATGTGAGGTTACCCGACCACCATCCCCCCTCCTCAAAGCCTCGCTTTCTAAAGGCGTGGGCTTTTTTGAGAGAGAGAGAGGGGCTGAGATATTCTTAACAGATGGGTCCTTTTTCCAATATCTCTGAAGCTCATGTCTCTACCCAAAGTATGACTTTTACTAGTCCTGGCCTTCTGAGATAGGGAGCGTGAGATATATATGACAAAAATTATACCTAACTTCCTTTATTTTATGGTCTCATTTTGCCCTTATATTAGGCCTACAAAACATAATGCAAGGAAATCTGTAGGTGATGCAATGTAATGATTTGTTTTTTAAGTTATATCCAGATGTACTTAAAATCTTTATTATTTTATTATTATTTATTTTGTTTTAGCTTTTATTACATTTTCAGTTTTAATTTAAGTTTTACCAAGAAAAGTGCAATTTACCGCCTGCTTTAAGACATGCTTTTTTTGGGTGTTAAATAATGGCGCAAATACCAGTAATTTGACGAGCGCAAATCTTATCAAATAGCGTTGCGTGAATCATTTAAATACTCTCCACCCATCAATTTTGCGTCTGAATGTGAAACTCCTATAAATACATATTCAATAAGGTAAGGCACAAAAATAAATGTGTCCATGCTTTTTCAGGGTCAATTCTTCACTGTGCGTCTTTACTATTTTAATGCCAAAAGTAAAGCCCCTCGTATTTTATGTGCTTTTGTCATTTTCATTATTAAGTAAAGTCATTTATTTTTGTTCCTTTACTATTTTTATTTAGCTTTAATTTAGTTTTATTATGTAGTTTTAGTACTTCAACTTTCAAATTTATTTTAATTGGTTAGTTGGACAGGCAGCATTTTTATTTTCAAATTTGTCATCTAATATTTATTATTCATTAAACTTTTCTTTAATGAAAGAAAACTACACATTTAAACATGCCATTCCAAATCTGAATGCCTTTCTTCTATGAAACACATTGGAACAAGATGTTTTGAAAATGGTCTCAAGTGTCTTTTTTAATGCAATTAAAGTAATTGGGGTCCAGTATTCTTTTAGACCACACTGACAATTCTCCAAATACCTAAGCAACATTAGGACAAGCAAATGACAACATTTAAATTTTTTGGTTAGCTATGCTTTAATGTATGATAATTTTCCTAAGAAGTTAACCCTCATAATATTGTCATAGAGAGTAGATAAGGAGCATAACCTTCTATCATTCCTCAGGCTTAGTGCCTCAGCTAGTTTGAATTCTCAACAGCATCAGAATTCATTATGTTTTGTCGCAGGTAGACAGCATATCATTTCAATAGGACATGAATAATGTAGAACCCTCTGAAGCCCCTGGCCCTAGAACAGAGGAGGAGATGGGAATTGCAAGGGGTTAATGTAGGTCTGGCTATTCCATCCTTAGGGTTACAGCTGAGGAAGTCCACAGGGAGCCTAGGGCTCAGCGTCTTCCAATTCTCACTGCATCACAAAGACAATAGTCAATTGGGCCAGGAGCAGACACACAGGAAGGCCTCAATACCACAGCATGACTCATATGGATTGAGACTGAAGGGTTAGGTGAGTCAGGGGTGAGAGATGATTTGTGTGTGAGCGGAAATGGTTTTCTCCATTTGGCTGTTGATGCATTAATGAAAGGTTGATTATTTATTTATTTGCTATAGTGTAATTCTCTGTCAGGATGTCTCCAAAAGAAACACCTCATTAATCGTTTGACAGCACTAATATTGTCATGAAAGAGGTCCATGGACTTTCATTCGCTCGCCACCAGAGGTCACTCTTCCATCAAATCGACTCTCATGCCACACAGACTGTCACTATATTACCCTGGACTGCATTTCCCATCATTCATTGCACTAAGTATACACAGCTGTCTCAATCACACGCTCACACACCCTACTTAAACCATGGACTTCCTCTTTCTCTTTGCCGAGTATTGTTCTGTGTATAGCACTCTCCTAGTGTTAGCTGCCTTACCAAGCCATTCTGTGTTTCTGTTTAGTTCCAGTATTGTTCTGCATTTATTACTCCCCTATTTTTAGCTGCAATACGGAACGTGTTTCTTGTTTTCTAGTCTGTGTTTCCTGGATTTACCCTTGTCTCGCCGTTTGGACTCTTTGTACCTTATCTGGACTATCGCTCGTGTTTCTGGATTACCCCTGTTGTCAAGCCCTCTGGATATTGTTCACCGATCAAAGACCCACGCTTGCCCTCTGGATTGTTCTTGTATCTTGTCTGTGCCATACCTGTGTGCTGATGTTTTGACCCTGCTTGTGTTTTCTGAGCACGTCTTTGTTTAATAAAGTTTGCAAATGGATCCGCACATCTCACATCTCGTTCGCCCCGTTACAAATATACTGCCCTACAAAGGCAAAAGACCTTAACTCACAGAGTGTGAAACTGAGAAAAATGACTTTAAAGTTTTTTACTTGTCCAGCCAAATTAATTATAGGTAGGACACTGGAAATTTGGCAATTAGATGTTTTAGCAATGAAAATTATCTACATTAAAAAATTGTGAGCTCAAACTTGATTTGTACCCCTATTTTGAAGTTAATATACTCTGCCTTTGCATTGTCTACAAAAATGAGAAGTCACACCAATGCAAAAGACAGTAACTTCCATATTATCAATATTTTGTTGCTGATCACATTTACAAAATCATTATAGTAACACCTGTATACAATTTACTGATCGTGGGCTATCTCATATAGGCTATTGCATATAGTAATGTGACTGTGTTAGTTAATTCAAATTTTTTTTGACTGTTACAAGCAGACTAAAAGTTAAACGTGAGTGGATACCATTTTGCAACCAATTTATTTTCTATGCTCCGTAACATAAAAGAATGCTAGTCATAGCATAATTGCTTATATTAACTTGAATGAAATAGCTTAACCTAAAAGAACAACTTGTGGCCAGCAAGCAGGCATGCTCAGAAATGTGTGTGGATTAAACATCTCCGATGTTCAGCGCCATGGATTGATTTTATCGGGTTACAAGAAAAGGGAGGATATGGATTTAATTGTGAACTGTTAGGCCAAGTTACTGATTTTATGATTGATCATGCTAATGTTACATGCTACGGCATTCAAGTACACACGCATCCAACTAGAAGTGACAGCCTGGTGAATAATCTGCATTACAAAAAGGAAAAAAAAAAAATCTTAAAAGGTTATTCACGATTATGTATTGCTGCCAAAGTGTCTAGTCTTTACAGTGCTTTGTTATATGGAGCTGTTTGGTAGATCGCAATCTATTTAATTCATTTGTCTGGACCGTAATTAAAATGCGACTGACTTTAATGGACAGTGCAAAAAGGCAGAACACCGTATAACTCCAAGCCGGCACCATAACTTAATTTTGACGTGCAGTTAAACAAAGGCAGAACGCCGTAACTCATTTTGAGCGTTCCAAACAAAGTGAAAGAGCGGTAACTGGTGTTATACGGTGTTCTGCCTTGGATTCACCCGAGCTTTTTGAAGTTACGGTTGAAACTAACCATTATTTTCTCTGAAAAACAACGAAATTGACTCAAGATACTTATATACATATAAAGGATATCTTGAATGTCCCAAAAATATCAATAACTCATTTTCGACAAAAATCTAAGTTACGGTCTTTTGCCTTTGCACGGCAGTGTATATATATATTAAAAAGTGCCATATACGTCTGAAACATGCTGCAACTTTTATAGCGACTTTTATTATTATTATTATTAATTTAATATATTATATATTATTAATTCTTATTATTATTTGTCTCTCAACAACACAATATTGACCAGGTGGGACTTTAAGTCTGAAGTGGCACCTGGTCAAAATTGTATTGTTGAGAAAAAAAATTAATAGAACAGGACAGAATATACAATCACAGATGTGATATTGCTTTTATATAACATTTCAACAAATAAGTTAATATTGTTTAACTTACATTTTAGACACAATATTGGCTTTAGTTCTAAAAGAAGTAAAAACATAATCCACTGTTGTGTGTCTCAGAGCAACACACAGTATGCGGTTTCATTCTTGAACAATTTGGTTGAATGAATGATTCAATGACTCAATTATAAAAACAGTCACTTTTTCATTCCTGAATGTGCCTTGAATGAATGAAAGTCTAAAAATGCTAACTTAGCAATACTTTTGCAGTTAAACTACATTAAAAGTATTAAAAGAGGCAAAGAGGCACAAAATCACTTTCACTGACTTTTTCATTAACTGTTCCTCCTGGTGGAAAGACTTGCCCAACTCAATCCGAGCAGCTGAGTCCTTAGCCATCTTCAAGAAATGGCTAAAAACACATCTCTTCCATCTTTATTTGAACCTTTAACTCTAGCACTCTCTATTCTAATTCTATTTTATCTACTTGTCTTCTTTGTATTAGTCTTCTTTGTATCTATCTGACCCTCTAACACTATAGCTTACTTTTTTTTCTATTCTATACTTGTTTTCTTTAAAAAAAAAAAAAAAACTACCTTTTTTTGTTGTTGTTGGTTTTGATTGCTTCTATTGTCCTCATTTGTAAGTCGCTTTGGATAAAAGCATCTGCTAAATGACTAAATGTAAAAGTAAATGTAAAAGGATGCTAACTCAGGAAATAATCCACTGTTTTTGCATTCCTCACTGTTCTCTTCCGTAGTCTGGATTCTTTTACCGTATAACAGAAACCCGCATGCAGGCTGGCTGTCAAGAACTAATGTATCAGTTTCCACAACATGCAAAACCTCTGAACTACTTCGGTCAAAAGCCTTAGAAGTACCATTAGACTACTCCTGATGGAGGTTCTTTTTTACAGACACTGTATAAACTGAATTAGCTCTTCCACCACAGAATGTATGATGGGGGAGGGTATGTAGACCCTGAAAAATTTGTAATTTTTTTATATTTGTACATATGTTTTTCACATACATTTTTGTACATTTACATGTACAGTAAAACCAATTAAAACAGTTAATTGGTTAACTGTAAAATACCTTATCACATAAAGTGAAAAACTATAAATGGCTTAACATTGCATTGTGCCATTTTACAGTAAAATACTGTGAATTGTATTTTTTGTGTTACATTTCCTTAATACATTTGCAAGAACCACCATTACCTCCAATTACTAATGACATCACCTTGGTAGGTTGAAACAGCAGCAATGGCCGGTGTGGAGGAACAGCTGAGCGTCCCTATGAAGGCTTAAGACTGCGCTGAAGGTCTGCCTCATCCTGTGCAGGTGTTTGAACAGCTGGCTGAGTCTAGACCCGAGGGCGCTCTACAGGAAGCCAGAGAAGAAGAAAACAATTCAGCAACAAGCAGAGAGAGGGGGGGCAGGTGATGGACGAAAGAAGTCTGGAAAGATCCTCACACCTGCTTGTTACAGGAGGGTTTTGCTGGTCTAAGCACATTTCGGGGGGTCTCTGTATTTGGAAGGCACTGGAGCAGCTCGAGGTGAATGGTATAATAAGAAAGTCTATGTGGCTTTGAGGGATAGCCGTCAGACCAAGACCACAGAACAACCAAGGTCTGAATTCAGCTTTGTACTATGAATACAAGGATTTAACAACAGGATCTGGTCACAGCAGAAACTTCCTGTGTAATGTGGTGAGGCTGATATGTTCCTTTGGATAACACTGGATATTAGGGCTGAACGATTTTGGAAAATAATCTAATTGCGTTTTTTTTGTTTGTTTTTTTTTACCAATATTGTGATTGCAATTTAATATGCGATTATTTTTTAAAGCTTTTTATATTCTGTATTATTCAATAAAGACAAGTAATAAATCGTTGGATGCCCCCAATATTAAATATGTTAAATGAATGAAATGGTCACTAAATAGAATCAATTATTACTATAAAACATTGTACACTAATCTACACTATTTTAATGTTTCTGTGGGACAATGTGAGAGACACCTATTAAATTCAATTGATTATTGTAAATATTATCAACCCTCTATAGACACCTGCAATAGAATATCCATTGGCTTGTAATTTTTTTAGTTTATAAATATCTCACTTAGCATCAGTCAGTCAAACATTATATGATATTATGATAATTTAGCATTAAATGATGATAGAACTTTAGTAATTAGAATAACCATGTATGAATGAATATTTGTCATGTTGACTGAACTTTATTTCATTTCATTTATTTCCTTTATTTATTTAATCAGGGACAATTAATAGTACATAAAATATGTAAAATGCACCAGATTAAGCCAACACTGGCAAATTTTCATCCGTAGCCCCTTTTGCCATGCAGGTTGATGTTAAGGACATCAACTTATATCAGAATGAAGAAAAAAAGTGTCATTAAAAGGCATTAATTAACGTTTTGTTAATAGATTGTTTTCTCCTAATAAATAATAAAAAACCTTTATGTCAAGCTTTGTTATTAAGTGGCATAATAGTTTTTATTTTTAGGGGGGAAAAAGTGTCTTTAAAAGAATAATAAGAAGAGAAAAGAAGAAGAGAAGTGTCATTAAAGGAATGAAATTAGCATAGTTTACTACGCTAACATAGTTACTTTTTTATTATTTATTAGGTGAAAAAAATATTTTAACAAAATTGTTTCCCAGATTATTCATATTTTAAAAGCTTTTGTATATCAAAAGTCAGATGGTTCATCCAATAAAGTCAAAATAAAGTAAAATAAAATAAAGTTTGGTACATCCAAATAAAGAATCATGGAACAGGAAATTACAGCATGAAGAGGTCCTCTGCAGACACACATAGCGTATTTCACGATACAAATTATTGCAGAGAAGCTTTACAAAAAATGTAAGTTTCTACAATAAACTGATTGTGTGTCAAGATCAATAGGTCTTTTAAACACTGGTTTACACTTTATTTTAAGGTGTCCCTGTTATTGTGTAATTTTACATTTAAATACTGAGTAATATTAATTAACTACATATGGTTAGGGATCAGATTAGGGTTTGGCTTGGGGTTACTTGCATGCAATTCTGCATCATTTATTGGTATTACAATAGTAGCATGTAACATGTAAAAAGGACACCTTAAAATAAAGTGTTACCAAATATTGTATAATTTGACCTTTTATGACAAAGTAGGGTTAGTTCAGGTTGTAAAATATCATGTGGTTCAATTCACCCTTTGCCGGGAGTTTGATTGACAGATGATCTGACCAATCATAATGCCTAATCTGCCATTTTGTCTGACAAACATATCAGACAGGAGATTAACATCAGTAGTCCTGAGATATTGACATCTTTATTAGAAGGTATTAGAACATACCTTCTAATTATTTGCGACGGGTCAATTCCCCCAAAACGTCATGATATTTTTGATTAATTTTAAATATCTTTAAAAATGCAACATCTTTCAATTTTAAAAAATAATGACAGTAATTCTATTAAAATGTTCCTAAAAAAAAGGTATGAAAGTTTTTTTAAACCAACAGGAATACAAAGAGTACATTTCTAAGAACTTAGCAGTCATGGACACTCTTATACGTCACTGACCCACCTAAAAAGAAATAGCAGTGGTCACACATTAGTGCAGATATCGCACACAATAATGAAGTACATCTTTGTAGTTACAGCCAAATAAAATAAAATTGATCTAGATTTTGTCAAGATGCTGAAATGTGATTAATGGCTTTCAGATCCTATTTCATAGAAATTAAAAGGTCTAACTATTAATCACCTGAAATGTATTTTGTCATGTTTCTTTATTCTATAGGTCTTTTCATACAGGAAAACCATTTAGGCAGCACTCCTGTTGTGAAGCACTTCGGTCAATGTGTTTTTCCATTTTTTTTCCTACTATTCGTTTTGACAAGCTTACAGAAGGGGCAGCTTGAAGAATGCCAAGGGACATTGGGCCTCACATGGTCTCTATTACAGTGGACTTATGACCAATTTGTAGCGTGGGCAGCCAAAGACTTGATTTAGTGGGCACACATGGTGCTCTGCTTTGGCTGGGATATGCTTAAGTGTGAAATTATTCCAGATGACATACCTCACCTCCACCGTATCTAACTGCCTTATAAGTGCTCGCAACCTTAAGCATGGGAGAGTGAGCCAGCAGTGGCTAAAGGTAGGCCAATTATGCTTGTTCATGGTCTGCTAGGCCTGCTAGAGAATTTGGAAGAGGATATAGAAAAGCAAATATTATCATGTTCTTATCCTTTGCCTGAACTGGACCTTTTCAGTAGGCTAAACATGAGAGCTTAGTATAACTCAATTTCCTGCCAGGTTTCATTCACCAAATAGACGTTAATTACACACATAACATTTGCAAAGCTTTTCCACTGCACAAACATGAAACCGAACACAATATTACAGCATTGTTGACAGACACCCTCCCATATGACTGCACGTGAATAATGCTGGCAAAATGGGAGGAATCCACAAAAATCGTACGTGACCACGGCCAGTACAGTCTTGATGATGAGCAACACAATTTCGTTGTGGATTGTGGGACTCTAATTGGAGCAAAGTAAGCAATCGTGTAAAATCTGAGAAGTGCCGACTTTATGCAAATGAGAGATGAAGGATGCTAATTTAGGGTGCCAGCAGTGACGTTTGTCATGAGTGTTTAAAAGTTTTGTTTCATTTTGGCTAGACCATGGCTGGATTAACTGACATTTTAATTGGGCATTTGGAAAAAGCCTGTAATACACTTTCCAAGTGTATTTGTGACTAAACACTAACTTTCAAAAATGTAGGGTAAGTAATTTTAGCTAGTAATTTTATTATTTAGTAAATAATAGCTATATTCAGCAAGGACACATTAGCTTAATCAAGAGTGACAATAGCCCTTTTCACACATAAAGTTTTACTGGTAAATTAAGAGACAATGTGTGAATAGGACCTTTTCATAAAATACCAGTAAATTCATTCTGGCAATGTACCAGTATGAGAAGTTGTAGCATTACCAGTAAACTACCGGTATGATGTGTGAACGCAGAACAAGAGCACGTACGAGTTCAGAACGAGCTGGCGTAAAACTTCTATTCTGGGCCAGTCATATCATTCTGACACAGATGATGCATTTACTACATGCTGTGTAGTTCGGTTTGAAGTCGTCCAATACAATGTCTTTGGGCCAAAAGCAGCTGCATGAATGTGAATGCCTGATCAGTGTCGGGGAAAGATAATTAATACGTAATACATTACAATAATGTGTTACTCTCTGAAAAAGTAACTAATTGCATTACTTAGTTACTTTTTATGGAAAGTAATGCGTTAAGTTACTTTTGTGTTACTTTTTCTCCTCTGGGCTACACTTGCTTGTATGTTTTTAATATAAAAAAGTAATATTTTTGGCATATGTAAAAGCCCTTTCACACCAAAAGTTAAACGAATAAGCCTCAGGCTGAAGGAAATGGAAATTCAGTTATTAACATATTTAATCATTGAAGGTTTGAGCCATATTCTGAGTTTGCATTTCAGTTTCAGTATTCATTTTGAGGAATACTAAATCTATTTTTGTGCAAGTGAGATGAGTAAATGCATGTTCATATTTAGTCTAGAACTACAGTAACCATTGTAGTTAAACATTGCACACAACGCATCTGCACTTACTGCAGATTTTTCTTAACATGGGAACAGTAGAGCTGTTAGTCAATAAATGTGAAAGCAAAGTAACTGGCGTTATTTATTTGAAAAAGTAACTAAGATATTTTACTGTAAACCATAAAGTAATGCATTACTTTACTAGTTACTTGGAAAAAAGTAATCAGATTACGTAACTCAAGTTACTTGTAATACGTCACCCCCAACACTGACACAAAAATTGAAACATCAGCAAAAACGTCTGTGTTTACCCCTCCATTTTTGCAAACACAACACCAGGAGTCACAGCTGTTTAGAGGTCATTTTCGATTAATGATGTCACAAAATTACCTGTATTTCGAAACTGATGTGTGAATGGTGCTTAAAAAACATTTTCCTGTGAGAACAGTGCATTTATGTACCGGTAAAGTTGTTACAGTAATTTGACTGTGTGAAAGGGGCTAATGAAACATTTATAATGTTACAAAATATTTATATTTCTAATTCAAATAGTTAATAGTGTTCAGAATACTGTTCTATTCATTAAAGAAATTCACAGTTTCCAAAAAGTACGAAGACTTCAATCCAAATCAGCAGAATGATTTCTGAAGGATCATGTGACATTTGGAGTAATGCTTGCTGAAAATTCAGCTTTGCCATCACAGGAATAAATTACATTTTAAAAATGGAAGTTTTAAATGAAATTTTTCACAATATTACCATTGTTACTGTATTGTGCCCAATGAAGGCCACTTATACACATTAGATTAGATTAGATTCAACTTTATTGTCATTATATGTGTTGTTTAAACATCCAGTTCACTAAAGCAATTATTCAAATCAGGTAACAGCACAAATGTAATTTGAAATGGAGCCGTTCCAGATCTTGAGGGTTGGTTGTGAGTGTTAGGTTGTGGAGGACGCTCTACCACTGCAATCCCAAATATGCTCTTTAAAATGCATGAAGTGCACTGTGCTTCTGGATATATGCCTGGTTATAGCGTTCTTCTCCATCATCTTCTGCCATGACCAATTGAAAATGTACACAAACATCTCTTTTAAATGAAATTTTGTATTTGACTTGACCTTCAAAAGGCACTGAAATAAGAGCAATGATTTAAAAATCACTACAAAAGCTGAATTTGGGCTGTTGCAGTGGATAGTGGTAAAAGGAATGTCTTGGGTGGGGGCTTAAAGCCTGAATACATTCACCTTCAAAGCTTAGTCTGTTCTGCCCATAGCAGAAACACAGTTAGACACTCCGGCCATGTAGGTGAAGGGTGAAACTGGAGAGAAACAAAGAAGGAGAGAGGGGTTTTACCTCCAGACTATTTGCAAGGATGGAAAGACCATCACAGAAATCAAGCCTGTCCACCCACATGTGCTTCCCATCTGTCCTGTCACGCACAAAAATCACTGTCTGCTTTCAACTCCCTGCTTTTCAAGGTGCGAAGGGGATTCTCCTGGAAATCAACTAGACACCTTGACTATTCAGAATGTGATGCTGAAAAGACATGAACTTGCAAAACAGACTATACCAACAGTGCTACATACCCCTTTTACTTACATAATTTAGAAATAAACGGCCAATTTATACCCTAATTTTAGCCCTGTGATTTGAGCACTGTTTTAAAAGGGTGGGTCTCTTTTAAGACCTCAATGTAAACGCCCACTACTACGATTGGGTAACATCTGTGCATAAGAAATACACATGTAATTCATTTGAAACCCTTTTACTGCTATTAAAATTCACAAGATTAACTAATCATGAAAAATGTTGATTACAGCATTATATTTTGATCTTTTTTAGGTCATAAATTTCATGGTGTAAACAGAAATAGGTGTAAATATGCCTCAGAAGGAAATCTGGCCAATGCTCATTTAAAATAAATGTTTTGGATTGTACCGTTTACTGAGGTTAAAGACTTTCCTCCATTTCATCATGTATGCAATGAATTCAACTGTAAGGTGCTCAGTCTCTCTCTATTCAGTACCAGGGAAATCTCCAGGGAAGGTAAAGGAGGGAAGATCCACTTTAAATTCAAATTGGTTCATGGGATTCCCTGTTGTTATTGTGGCCATGGTGGGGAATGAAGCTGAAATAGCTTTAAAATGGGAAATGAACTGCAGACATAAGATGAAATATTTTGTCAAGCTCCAGCAAGGCATAAGAAAAAATGGACAAACCACTTGACAAACAATTATCCAGAGGTCGACAGAAGTACTCCAACCAACACACACATCAACAGAAAATCTCGCACATCAATTCCATGTCATAACTGTGAATGACATATAGACTCTGAATACTGATGCACATGGATGATGCTCCACTCTTTGACACAATAGACACTAATATGTATACAATAATAACAAAACAGAGGCTTCTATTATTTTAAGTGTCCTTAGACAAATGTAGCCTATATATTGTCATGGGACATGGTTGTAGATTAAGCACACGACGAAAGTAGACGAAAGGAGTTTTAATAAGCATCAACACACGTATACCATTAAAATAACATTAAACCGAGACAAAGACTAGGGGAGAACTGAGGACTTATAAAGGCAGGGAACAAACAAGATGATTAATTAACACAGGTGATACAAATGAACAAAGATTAACTAAACTAGAACAGGAAATACCAAATAAGGCCAGACAGGAACTAAACAGAAGCCAACACGTAACATATATGACATACTAGGAGGGAGATTAAATACTTGAATATTAAAATACTAAAAACTGTGTATTTATTGGTAGTGTAATTTATTTAATTGATAAATTGACTGTCATTAATTTACAAGAAAATAAAAACACTGCACAGGTGCTCATTAAAACAAATGAAACAAGTGTCACAGTTTCTAACATGGATTCTGCTGCTCCTGATACTGCCAGTAATAAATGCAAATCACGAGTGGTTTTAAAGGGATAGATCACCCAAAAATTTAAATTCTGTCATTAATTATTCACTCTCATGTAAACCTGCAAGACCTCCTGCAGGACCAACTACCACATTCAAGGCCCAGAAAGGTAGTAAGGACATCATTAAATAGTCCATGTGACATCAGTGGTTTCATCCAAAATATCTTAAAGGGGTCATCGGATGCCCATTTTACACAAGTTGATATGATTCTTTTGGGTCTTAATGAAAAGTCTATAACATACTTTATAAGTTGTTTGAACATAAATGGTGTGTTGGAAGTGCGTGTACACATCCATCCTATAATGATAAAAATCCACCCAGTGTTTTTTTAAGATCTCTATTTTAAAACCCCTTTTCTCAAATCAGGCTGTTCTGAGATTCCTGGCAGAATGACATAGGTCTGCACAGACCCCTCCCACGATAGTTGATTGACAAGCCCGTCTTACCTTAGACCCGCCCTGAGTGAGCTGAGAGCTGTCTGCCATTGTGTCGACTCCGGTGCAGGGGAAGACAAGATGTCTCCGAATTAAGCGATTGAGGTGTTTTGTTGTTGGATGTAATAATGAATATAGCAGTCGTCATTTACTCCAGACATCTGAGCCACTGAAGACGCAGAGGATTAAAGTTACTTTCGCTTTGAAGTGAATGCGCCGATCCCCGGTCTACATAAATGCATCTATGTTCATGCGAATCATTCGTGAACCAGCTGTATCTACAGAAGAAGTGAGTATAAGGGTTTTTATGAATCTTAGCAAATCTTTCCTAATTATGTGCTAGTTAGCCAGTTTCATGGCTGAAGTTTAGTATGCTCCATAGATATACCTAGATGCCTCATTATTGACTGTTTCTATGGGCCGCGATAAATAAGCCATCCAGCATTTTTGGAACAGTCTGAGAATCTTTGAGCGCATTGACTGTGTGCGTCTACAACAGGAAGTTATAAGCTTGTATATCTTTTTAATATTCATTGATTATTATGGTGAAAGCGAGATGGCTGACGCGGAAACATATCTGGAGAAGTTGAATAGGGAATCTACACATATCTATGGTCTGCTCGTCACTCCACAAGAGAGGGGCCGAGTCAGCAGAGCTCACAAGGATTTAAAGCAAAGTATGTTATAGACTTTTCATTAAGACCCAAAAGAATCATATCAACTTGATTCGATGACCCCTTTAACCTAATAAAGGAAGCAACTTTAAAATCTGAATATATCGTATGTTAGGGGGTTGTGGGCACCCATGCATTTAATCTATTTACAATCTCTATAAGATATTATATCAGGATATTATTGTTGGAAGTTTTTGCCTTTTACTTCAATTTAGAGTAATATTTAGTCAAATGAGTTGACATTGAAAAAAATAAGGACAATTTGCTTTCATTTCAAAATGCAGCACTCAAACATAATGTGTCCAATTTGTCCATCAACCTTCAAAATTGAGGCTACATCAATAGTTATATTCAATCACTCCAAAACCATATTGCCTCAAATTAGACAGACAGAAAGATAGAGGGAGAGAGAGAAACAGAGAGACAGATAGACAGATGACTATTAAATTTACAGTATATTTCCAGACACATTTCCTTTGCACTTCAAACTGTAAACAGTGAAAAGCAAATCTAAAGATTAGACGATCCCCAACCACATTAAATATACCAAGTTAACTCTACCCCAGAAGGCACCATATTCCCCTGAAAATCTGGCAGGCCTACAGATTGTCTCAAGATGATTCAAGTTACTGATTGCCTGAAGCCTTTAAACCATCAGTGAAGAGCTTTGAGGTAGGCCCCAAGAGAGCCAAAGAGAGAGCATGCTTCTTGAATATGCCATTACATTTCAGGAGGGATACATTGCATCCTGTGAGGAGCACAGCAGGGAGTGATTTTTACTGAAACATGTAAAAGTCTCTAATTGTTGCAGGGGCAATGGCAGTTAACTACATAAAGATCTAAGAATGTTTCAGAATCATTCAAAACCATTTATAGAACATTTAGTTCTAGAAGTGCTCATATGAAAACACAAAATCTCTTGGGAAACAGAAACTTTTGAAGAGGTTCAAAACAGCACCAAGGACACTACAATCCTTTTCAATGGTAAGCTAAATATTTATGGCCCTAACTAACATGACCAGAATTACATCATTTCACAACATCAGACTTTGTCTCGTTGTCATAACCCTGATTCTTCTAAAACAGATTATACAGTCATGGTTTCAAAAATGAGACTTGTGGCTTTGAGATCATGTACTGTTTGCAATTTGTTTTGTGACTTTTCAATTCATCACAGTCATGTGTGCAAAATTGTAAGTGAAGTCAATTCTATCAAAAAAAATGTATGTATCACTTTTGACATTGTGGCTGCTCACGACACATTGCCTTCAGAAGCAATCATCTAAAAAAAAAAAAATCATGTCGTCATTTACTTGCATGTTTTTTTCAAACCTGCATGACTTACTTTCTTCTGTGGAACACAAAAGAAGATATTGTGAATAATGTTTCTATTTTTTGTCAATGAAAATCAAAGGGGTCTGGTGTTGTATCATTCTACCAAACTTTGCGTTACGCCAAAGAAAGAAAGTCTGAGACAAAAGAAAGGAGTCCGAGACTCCTTGGTTGTGTCGTCTTATCGCAACTAATCAACACAACTGGGTAACACTTTAGAATACTGTTCCATCGTTAATGAATAACTACATAGGAACAAATAACTAATGCACTTTTAACATTGTAGTAACTACTATTACCTAACAAGAAACTCTGATTAATGATTTAGTGAGTAATAGTGCTCAGTTAGTTCACTATTAGCTCATCAATAACTACTTTTTTTCATATATTCTGGAGAACTCCTAAGAACTATTGTATACTGGTTCATAATGAATGTGAATTGCATGACAAATAATTAACTTTAAAATGAAGATCATGGTAAACTACTAGTAATGACTCAAGCATTGCCAAATTCTTCTAGGATCTACTAATTATTCTAAAGGATCAGTTTTCTAAAGAGAAAATCATCATGACTCCCTTATTTTGACTGATATCATTGTAAGTTTTTTTATATATACCTGTATATGTAAGGTTTTGGATAGTAATGTCTCAAGTGTTACTACATCCTTCTGAAGAAACTACTAATTATTTGGATCAGTATTATAAAATGAAGATTATGGTAACCCACTTGTAATGATTTAAGAGTTACCATCTAGCAAAATGAATTACTAACCACAAAAACCTCAAAAGTTTACAATGACTTCAGTAATTTCTACACTCTGAAAAAATGCTGGATTAAATACAACCCAGTGCTGGGTAAATATTGGACAGAACACATGCTTAAATGTTTAACCCAACCTTCTGGGCAGTAACCCAACCGCTGGGTCTAAACAACCAACGCTATCTCACGGCACTTCGTACGTATTTTACGAGGTGGCTAATTTGTATAAATTCGTACGACCTCACACATGCGATTTTGTCCGATTTGTCTAAACCCCAGTGGTGGGTAGGTTTAGGGGCGGGGTTAGGTGTAGGTCATTCGTACAAATTCATACGAATTGGCAACTCGTATAATATGTACAATTTAGCATAAATTTAGCGTATAATATGTACGAATTGCCATTGCTGGGTTCGTCCATATTTTACCCAGTGCTGGGTTGTATATAACCCAGCATTTTTAGGGAGTTATCACGATCTTCACTCTAAAATACTGATCAAAAAATGTGTTATTCCTTTAGAAGGATGTAGTAACACCTGAATAACTACTATCCAATACTTTATAAAACCCTCAAAAGCTTACAATGGTTTCAGTCATTATAGGGAGTGATCTTCATCTATCACTTTAGAATACTGATCCAAATAATTATTAGTAATTCCCTCTGAATAATTTGGTAGTATTTGAGTCATTACTAGTGGGTTAGCATGACCTTCACTTTAGAATTAATTATACAATATTTTGAACCTGTACACAGTAGTTCTTAGGAGGTATGAAAAAAATAGTAATTACTGATTAGCTAATAGTGAACGACCATGTTCGACTAAGCACTATATTACTTATTAATTAATTAATCAGAGTTTCTTGTTAGTTACTAGTAGTTACTAGAGTGCTAATATTGCGTTACTCTTGTGTTCTTGTGTAGTTATTCATGGAGCAATATTCTAAAGTGTTACCCACAACTGAATCTGACAAGCGCATTGTCAAAACTATTGTTCCACATAATGAAAGAAAACAATTACAGTCTTACATTCTTTGTAATTAAAACAGAATGGAATGCAGTCTTCACACTTTATCTAGCCTCAAATAAATTGACTGTCAACAATCACAGCCAAAGACGGATAAGGGCCAAATTCTTGATAACTCCCTGACGAAAGAGAAATATTACTCCAGAGGCTTTGATCTAATGGACTTACCACTTGCAGAAGGTTCAAGTTATTTGTCTTGCCCCAGTACAGATACAGAGATGCTTGACTACATTTGACCTAGTCAGCAGCTGGGGTCCTCACAGCCCCTTATTTTTGTAGTCACCTGCATATTGTTTTTTGAGTCCTTTTTCTCTCTTCATTCCTCTGTTACTTTCATGTTTTAAGATCTTAGAACCTCAGTTTCATTCAGCCCAATTACTAGGACAATGTCTAGAGATGAAAGGGGTTTTATCTTCAGAATTGAAGTGGATTTCAAAGGATGAGGAGGACTTTTGATTACCAGATCCATTTGCAGCTTAAAACATGATGTATCAGTGTTGACTAAACCATCTGAACAACACAAGTAGTCCACCAATGTTTAGTTAAAAAGTTCATTTGATGGGCTAAAATTGCTTATTTAAGTGTTGTCAAGAACAAGGATATGGAGCTGATTCATCTTCCAGCTGAAAAGAAAGACAAAAAGGTAGAGAAAAAAAATCCTATTGCATAACAAAATAAATTTCATGACAAAATGCAGTTATGCTTGAAATGCTAACACAGTTTGTTCATATGAAGATAAAGGTCCTAAAAGGCTAAAAACCACATTTTGTGCACAAAAACTCTAATCTGATTTTCTACATTAAATTCATACGAGTTCCTTCCATTACATAAGAAGGAATTCAAACTCATCGAGAGTGAATAGGTGACAAAGATGCCAATCCCACTAGCTTGGGGAAATAGGGGAAAAACTTATCCTAGACTGTGTATACCCTGGTAAAAAGTAATATATTTAAACTATATTTATTTCATACTAAGTATAGTTAAAATCTATTAACATGTTTACTGACATATCTATTGAGACTTACTGATATAAATCTATAATTACACTTTTTTTGGAGTATTACTTGTGCACAATGCATATTTCTTAATATTAAGCCTAAAATGTATTTTATTGTCACTATTGATGAGGATTGTATGATCTTTGAATAATATTGGTTTTTAAATGCAAGATATTTAAAGTGTACCTGAAGTATACTTGCAATAGCTCCACTTTATCACAATAAAATATGCTTCAGTATATCTTTAGTTGGACTTCAGCACTACTTCCACACAACTGAAGTGCATTAATTACGAAATTAGCTGTTCCAATTAAGCTAACTTTAAAAAGCACAATTAGGCCAGGGTATTTTTATTAAGCACATAAATATGTAAATGTATGAATACATTTCAGTACATTTATTTTTCACTAGGGTAGTTTTTATGGTACCCATTCAATGTGATTGAAGAAGAAAAAGAAGTAGAAGCAGGAGAAGATTATGATAATTTTTAATTTCTTAGCTTTCAAACATTAAACTATACAGCTTTTATTTTGGAAGTAAAAAAGCACGGAGAGGTCATTGAAAGATTCTGATTTGCTGACAAAAAAAATGGCTGGCTCATGTTGCATTGTACATGTTATAAAAGACCTAAACTCACAGCGTTTACAGAGATGTTTGTGTGGAGCAGCATTCAACTCAACCCACCAAAAACACCCAATTTCAGATACAGACACTACACAAATAACCCATTTTGGACCTAAAACACTGAAAAGTGACATGTCTGCATCCCTGGGTGAATGCACGTTTTGTGGGGAACAAAAAAAACCTTGCAGGAACAAACACAAGCAACATGTAACAAAATGCATTTCTGTACCACATTCAAAATAATTTTTGCTTCAGGATGTTACAAAATGCATTTAGTTCACATCCAGTGGATGTAATTCATTCAGACCACGAAATTAGTCAGGTTACACTTGGTGCTCCATAGTAAATCCTCAACCTGAGGTAATTAACGAATTCACAACATGTGGTGGATGAGGGAAAAAAAGACATTTATAAACAGACTATTGCAGCCCAATTTCCAGTTGACCTTGATACACCTCTTCACTAACTTGTTTTAAGAAAATGTTATCTAACAGTCTCAGGCAGCTCTATAATGAGAAAAAATAATTTGCAGTGCTATAAGCACAGATGATGCCTGGGGCTAGTACATTCTTTGCATGGCATAAATCTGACTGAGGTGGTGAGTTCCTGAGCACTGGCAGAGCATCATCAGCACAGTTGCTATACAGCAATGAATAATATACATCAATGATGACATTATACTGAGCACACAATGAAACTTCACACTGTACAATGAAATCCATCTGTTAGCACTGACATGCTACTCTAGTAAATCTTAGTGTCAGAAAGGAATTCAGTTCAAAAGAAGAAAAAAAGCACAAATGGCACGCTAGAAGCGATATCAGACAGTGGTCAAAGAGGCATGTTTTTTGTAAATGTGGCTCTGAATCAATATTCTCTAAATGTAGTTTCCTAGTTATACTTGCAAAGCAGGAGCTGTTGCCAGCAGTGATGTAAGAAAAACAACCTGTAAAAACAGACGTAAATCTCATAGTGCTTATTCCCTTATCGAGGCTAGTTGCTGTCTGTAAGCTCACCACTTGCGAAAGGTCAGGATTCATAGTAAACAACTTCTCTTTTCGGTAGTAGGACTCACAGCCAGCGATCTGCATACCTAGAATATTTACACACAAACCACACAAACGGCCTGTTCTTACCAGTAAATATGCAGCTTAAATTCTTGGGTTCAAATGTAGAGCTCAAGGCCTGAAGGCAGGTAGATCTTGTCAATCAAGCAAGTTAAACTAAAAAAAATAACTGACTGGTATTGATATTTACGATTGAATGAATAAAATGATGAATAGGTACTGTAACACAAGGTTGACATTTAACAGTTTAAGGACTCACTTAAGAAGTAGTGTTTCTGCTGTGTTGACGCATTTCCAGTCGAATAGACTGAAAAGACCAGCCCGATCTCACGGCAATTCGTACATATTTTACGAGGTGGCTAATTCGTACGAATTCGTATGACCTCACTTGTACAAATTCATACATTTTTTGCTTAATCGTACGGATTATACAAGTTGCCAATTCGTATCAATTTGTACGAATGACCTACACCTAACCCCGCCCCTAAACCTACCCGCCACTGGGGTTTAGACAAATCGTACTAAATTGTACGTGTGAAGTTGTATGAATTCGTACGAATTAGCCACCTCGTAAAATACGTACGAATTGCCGTGAGATAGTGTTGAATAGACTGAAGTTACATCACAGTCATGAATCATTTCAATTTGCTGCTTGTTGTCAAGTGCAGACGGTATTAGTAGGAGGGACAGTCTCATTGTAGAGAGCATTTGATTGGACCAAAATCTGTGTAGTGCAGGATGAGTCAGCAATATTTTTGTTTAGTTTTCCAGGAAGAGCAAGCCTATACATTTTAAATGAATATCTGCTAAAAGTACATTTATTTTAGAGGTATACTAGACAGCTTAAAGGCCACCTATTATGCACAATTCACTTTTATATTTAGTTTGAACATAAATGTGTGTTGGTAGTGTGTGTTCACAGCCACCCAACAGTGATAAAGATCTGCCCACTCCTTTTTTTTTTTAATCCACATAAATCATAAACAGTGTCTCAAGCCGTTCACAGAATCTGTAAAATGTGACTTCACATTTTACAAGCCCCGCCCACAACTGTTGACGGACACTGCCATATTAGCAGAGACCCCGTCCTGAGTGAACCGCACACAATCCATCATGTTTATCTTCACGCTAGAGTATTTAAACGCAGCATTCAATTAAAAATGTCTTCTTAGTAGAGCAACAGAAATGATTAATTCAAGAGCAGTGACTGATTTTTTGTTTTTATATTTATTTTTTGGGTCGTATTATCAAAATAGACAGCAGTATAGGTACTGTATATTACGCTGCTGTCACTTAATAAACAGATCTAATACATGCGATTTCTTTCCCAGCTGTTTAACTTCACAGACATAACCTACTGTGTTTTTGTAACTTGTAACTTGCTTGTGTTTTTAACATAAACTTGTGTGTATTTGACAGTTTAAGCGCAATAAGACATGAAAGAGAAGTTTAGTTTAGTTTAGTACTCACATGTCGTGTGACAGCCACTTTCTGTGCATTCGCTTCAGATGTGTGAGCTCAGAAAACTATATACAGTATATCAAAAGTTTAAAGTAATATGGCATTAAAAGGCATGATTTCAGTGCAATAGACATGATAATTAAAAGCAAACAGATGTTTTTTAGCAGAGTATCTGTGGTGTGAGCTGTAAAGGCAGCCCTGTTTTGCAAAAGGGGGCGGGGAGCAGAAGCTCATTTGCATTTAAAGAGACTTCCACTCAAAATAGGCATTTTCAAAATGATATAATAAATTATCTGCAGGGTATTTTGATCTGAACCTTCACAGACACATTCTGGGGACAACTGAGACTTATATTACATCTAAAAAGGGGTATAATAGGTGCCCTTTAAAACTAACAAAATAGACTAAAATCCCAAAAATCTAAATTTAGATTTAATGGTGTCTTTAATGCTCTTTATATCAATGATTCTCAACCTTAATAATAATAATATATGATATATATGATATTTCTGCTGTAATTGTGACAAAGCTACTTGTTTTCAAATATTTTTAGCAGAAACTGTGAGCTGATTTCGTAAATCTTGAGTTTGATATCTTTGAATATCTTGAACATTACGCAAGCTGCTGAAAAGTGTTTGGCAATTTTTTTTAGATGTGGTAAATACATTGATATTGTACATTTCTAAAATATATATACTAGATGTATGTATTACAGTATATACGAATAAGATCACTTTGGATTGTTAATAGTTCAAAATGATCCTCCAAAGTTCACTTACACATACTTGTGTCAGGAGGACAGGAGTTAAAAAAAAACTCAGTCTACACTGCCTGCCAGTGAGCTTTAGAGACATTTGATGGGCGGCAGATCATTTTCAAGCGAAGGCTCTGCTTTCCCCTGCTCCTTGGCAGTGCCAAATCCACCATCTGGTGCAGTCCTCTGATCCACGCAGGAGCACTCACGGCTGGGGAGAGAGCCCGTTTCCTGGTCCCCCGTCTCCCCTCTTCAGGCTCCAGGCTCCAGGGCAACCATCAAGCTTTCAATCAGTCATCACAGAGATGGCAGCCCCACCGGTCGCCTTTGAGACCACCTGGCAGCATACATGACTGGATTTGCATAAAGGTGGAAAAACAGTCAAAACCAGTGAGGCTTCAAAAAAAAAGATGTGATAACAAAAGAAGAGTTTGTGTAGCAGATGTGTTTTTTATTTTTATTTTTTCACTTGACAAAATACAAGAAATATCACTGGCAACGTGACTTTACAGACTTTGAGTAGCCAGTTTATCACTTTTAGATCCTTTAAGGCCATCTAGATGCAAGTGCACTCCTAAAATTTGATCAAATTAACTTCAGCATTTCTCTTCTGGGGAAATGGACCAAAATTATAGCTGAGACATCCTGCACTCAGGACTCTCTAGAGGAGAACGTTCTTCCTCCTTGCACTACCTACAAGAGAGCAAATTATGGTCCAAGCAGCAACAAAGTAAAACCTAGGACCCAGTCTTGTTTCAAAATACAATATGGAAACATAGGAAATATTGACTAACTGGAAGTAGTGATTTGAATTTGCTCTTCTGATAACAATCACACGAGTGAAATCTTATAAATCAAATTGAGATGTGATTGAGATTTTTTTCCAAATCAATCAAATGAGCTTACAAAATGCCACAAGCCATTATGTCAAAACCAGAGTGGCAACATGGTTGCCTGAGAGAGAAATACAAAGAACAACAGCTCTGCAGCTCCAAAAGAGCCTTAGAGGCAATGAAGCAGAGGAAGATGAGTGACCTCTCAAGCCACAGAGCAAATTGGGTTTGATATACGCCCATGACATTCCCTAAACTAATAACCGGCCATGCCCGGCCCAGTAATTACAGTGATCCATGAGCCGCGGATGAGCTTTGGCCCAGCAACTGTAGCAAACAGGAATCTTCTTGAGTCAATAGCAAGCCTCTGATCACTTCCTGACACAAGGGCCTCTGCCGGGCCATGCTTACTGCCAGCAATTCATCCACATGGCCAGCGCCCAACACACTCTGCATCACAGGACATTACATCCCACCGCAGTGCTTAAAAAAGCTGTCCCGCTCTCAAGTTGTTAAAGTACATGGATATGTCTATCTTCTAAACATCTCCCAAGTTCGGTCATGAACTGGTTTGCTTTTGTAAAGTGAAATAGATCAATGACATAATTCTTACTTTTTTACAAAAATGCATTAAAATACAATGACTTTAAAAAAAATATATGCTCATCATAGTATATACAGTTTTAAAATCAGATTTTTGCTTTTAACAAATATATGTTTATTTCTATGATTTTTCAGAGAGAATAAAGTTGGAGATGTCAGGGTTTTGACATAATGATTGAGAAATAAGCCCATTTTTGGCAAATTTCTAAGGTTATCCAATAGTTTGACATCATTTTTATTATTATATCTTAGAAAAAATATACATACAGTATTTTAACAAAACTGCTTCACTGTTATTGATATTTTTTTCCCACCAACTCAAAGTACGTAGAAATGAGAAATTATATCACAGGACCCATATACAAACCCTCACGAAATAATCTGATGTTAGTTCAGGCTGTAAAATATCATTCAGTGTGATTCCCCAAAACGTGATGTTATTTATGAATTAACAATCTATATTTGTTAAAAAAAAATCAAAATACATAAATGAATGAATGAATAAATAAATCATAATAATAATAGGCAAAATAAGGCATGTATTCAAGGTATATTTGTTAATGCTTTTTACATGATGGTTACGCCACATGACATTTAGTGGGTCACTGAAATTAAATTAAATGTTTTCAAACATTTCAAAACCACTGGAAACCAACATAAATACAGAACATTTCTAAGGACTTGGCACATGTTTAAAACTATTTTCCTTCTTTATCACGGACACTCTTACATGTCATTGACCCAGATAATTAAACCAAGGGCCATTGAACGAGGGCTGATGAGGTTCTTAGTCTATCAAGGCAATTTATTATTTGTCAGTCAGAACAGAATACCATGAAAGATCTCTTTTCGCTTTTTAGATTCATTTGAAATGCAGCTGGGATTTTTCAAAAACATGTTCCAAGTAAAACAGTCATAAATTTGCTATGATCAAACAGAGGATCACATAGATGATAGTCTACGCTTATCTGTTTTGTTTCCTTGACCATCAATGGAGTCCATTGTGTGTTTAAATTTACCAAAGGCACAAATAAAGTGTCTCTGCGTCAGATAATGTTCACGGTCTATTAAGCCAGTAGCATGAGGATCACGCTACATAGAACGATTGAACCTTAGATTTAAAGATACAAATACCGGATTATAACATCAGGGTTGCAGAAATATAAGGAACTTCTTTGTCCCAGTTTCTCCTCCTAATACGAATCAGCGATCTTGTGGAGGAAATGTGTGACTTTAACAAGTCGTAACATTAATCTGATGGAATCCAGATGCAAAGGAGATGAGAAACCCAGCTACAGCCATCTGAGAAAGCCACACACCAAATATGGCAATATTAAACACATTTCCTTTAAATCCCCATGGCGCGTCTAAAAAAATGCTCTCATTAAGCAACAAAACTTGTTATGATGCCATTTCTTCCAGGATAAGAGCAAAGTCACTGGGACGAAATAACATTATGTTCTGATTTACAGCTATTATAGTAAATAAAGACACTGATTTAAAATAATAATAATAATAATAATTTCTCCTTTGGTCTACTATTATTGTTATTATTGTTTTATCTGAAGGGAGAACAAATTACCTTAGCCAAAAAAACACATATATACAGAATTGCCATTCTAAAACATGCATGCACAACATTATGTATTTGAATAATGTATTTCTCTAGGACACTCTTATACAAAAGTCCACTTTCCTTCAGCATTTTGACAGAAAAGCTAATGGAATTAGGCAAATAGCAAACCATTTGAGTCTATTCAAAGGATGAGAGGAGCATTTTTCATAAGCATATTTCCCACTCTCAGTCCAAAACTAAAGAGCGTATAAGTAAATGGGCAAGCTTTTATCACAGCACAAGCATCAAAATTGCCTATCCAATCGACACCAACAATAGCAGCATTGCAGGTAAATGGGAACGTCATAAATCAGAATTGCAAACCATATTGAAATGACCATTTTTGGATGCTTCAGACAGATTTAAAAAGAAGTAGTCGCATCCATGGGCACTTGATCTCATGCTTGTCTCGCATAATTTCACTTGTGACAATGTTTACAGAGCATTGTTCAACATGGAGCAGATGGAACCTATAATTACTTCAATTACAGAGCTTGTGAAAGCCTCTCTCAACAGCAATTCAACCTGTCCAGCATCAATCCGTGAGCAAATCATTCTGAAATCAAGCCTGGAAGAGGAGAGAGGAGGAACACTGTTGAGCTCGTCATGGACTAAATAAAAGAAATTAAGCCGATGGAAAGAAAAAGACAAAAAAGCATAGCAAAATGATAAGCAATGAAAAACATGCCTTACAACAGATGCCATTATTTGCACCTCAATGCATTTCTTACTGGGTCTAAATGAGTATAAACAGAACACCAACAAACACTGTATTTTTATCACAACAATGCTCAATTATAATGAATATTTTAATTCGGCACTTCCATTATTATTTAATTTCCTTAACTGACTTTAAAAAAAAACAAAAAAACAAACAAAAAAAACCCTGAAAAGTCACTTATGGATTAGGGTTATTATAGTTAAATAAAACCAACTATTACTTGAGATAACTAAAACAATATATATATATATATATATATATACAATATCTTTGATTTAGATTAACTTGATGTACTAAAACAACTAAAACTGAAATAAAACTGATAAAACAATATAGACAGCTTCTAAAAAAAGACTAAAATACACAACAAAATTACTGAAGATTTAAAATAAAATGAAAACTGAAAATATGAAAATAAAAACATATTCAAAAATCTAAATATATCTAAAAACTATAATCGCACCTTAACAATACTGAAAAATACAGTAGTTGACGTTACTTGAAATATTCCAGATCAGAAATGCAATATGGCAGCTATCGCTAGACAGAAACACAGTGAGCCATATGTGCTTGTCAAAGCGAAGTGTAGTCAAGATTTCTCCTCTGTTGAAGAGGAGGAGGACAAAGGCAGATGTTCTTTAGATGAAGCTAACAGCCGCTACACAGACTTGAAATAGCCAGAGAACGAGGCAGTCACGTAGAAGCGCCAGAATGATTGCTCAAAAGCTCTCGCTCTTCTTTCCCTTTGATTTCAGAGTGGTCTGCTTCTCTCGAGTCTTGCTGGAGTGGAACATGGAAGAAAGAAAATTAAAGACCAGACAAGCAGCTGAAATGAGCCTCGTCTCCATGTACAAGACAAGTCCTCTACACTGGCACAGAAAGACACCTGTGCGGGAAAACATTGTCTTTCAAAACAATCCCATTATTTCATCCTGACAGGTATACAAAATCCCCTCTGAGCAGGCAGATGATGGAGCGTGTAATAACACCTTGCCTATTATTTAACGGGACGTTCTATCATCGTGACTTGTTATTATCTGAGGGCAGAGGTGGGCTTTACATCATTCCTGCTTCAGCAAAGCCATGATGGTAATGCTGAAATACAGAGTGAGATGATAGATAAAGAATGACAAACAGATCCTAGATCAGCCAGGGGAGGACAAATCGTCTACTCTGGGAAACATACTGTTAGGACTTGTAAGAGATCCATCTACTGGATTAAAGGAGGGGATGATCTTTTGTTCTCTGACCACAGATCTGTACTGCACAGCACACACTGATTAACAATGGAGATGATTAGTGTGACGATACAAAATGTTAAAGCACCTACAATCACAAAAACAGTTGCTATTAGTCATGATTTTAGCACCATCAGCCGCACACTTCAAAACATCAATAGTTACCATAATGGGCCATATTCCTGTGAAGTTACTGCATCAAAACATCACCTATGTGCTAGCAATGGATGCTAAAGCAGAGGAGTAACAGGATAGGACACAAAGTTTCTCTTTGGCTCACAATACTGCATTTATTTGGTTAAAAAGACAGCAATATTGTGAAATCTTGTTACAATTAGATTTCTCTTTGCTTTCATTTAGTTTCATATTATCTAAAGGGAGTGGCTTATTTCCCCTTATTGTTTGCTAAAACTTTTACTGAGAAGAAGAAAAAGTAAAATATATTTGTATTCATGATACTGCACTGCGCAAACAGTACTAGTGTAGCATACCTCAGTCTCTCCATGAGGAGATCAAGAGCCTTCTTCACATCTTGACTGCAGTATACAGACACACACTCTCAAACAGCAAAACCACCTGGAAAGGAAACAATACAATGAATACAGGTGGTCTGACTGTGTTGTGTTCGACGTTGAACTGAAAATAAACAAAAAATCTCCAGTAGGACACATTGCAGCGGTAGGATGAAAACATTCATATACTGTATGTATGGCTCTGTCCTATGCTGTGTGTTTATTAGAAATTTGCAACTCAAATGTTTGATTTTAATGAATGCTGAGACATTATGAACACTTACTGAGCAATGGATTGGTTTGATCAGCGCTGTTTTCCTCGAAGTGTTTATGTATTTCCAATTTAAACAGGAAGTCACCGCCAGACAGCCACATTTGACAGCTTGTGACAGTCACAGTTGTGATCAAATCTAATGTATTCCACTATTGGATACAATGTGAAACTATAACATTTCGGACATAAAACAAGTTACTGTAGTTAGGCCTAATGTTATTAAATCGCTCCCTATTACCTGAGTAGTGCACTATAACTGCCACTTATTATATGTACTATACAGGTCCTTCTCAAAACATTAGCATATTGTGATAAAGTTCATTATTTTCTGTAATGTACTGATAAACATTAGACTTTCATATATTTTAGATTCATTACAACACAACTGAAGTAGTTCAAGCCTTTTATTGTTTTAATATTGATGATTTTGGCATACAGCTCATGAAAACCCAAAATTCCTATCTCAAAAAATTAGCATATCATGAAAAGGTTCTCTAAACGAGCTATTACCCTAATCATCTGAATCAACTAATTAACTCTAAACACCTGCAAAAGATTCCTGAGGCTTTTAAAAACTCCCAGCCTGGTTCATTACTCAAAACCTCAAAACCAAAGTCTATCATATCAAATCAAATCAAAACAAATAAAATAAAATTGTATTTTATAAGGACGAAAAAGCAGCCAATATACTAGTAATATGCATGCTATTAAACAACTGGTTAATAGTGAATAGTGTACCAGTTTGTCCAGTCTGTCAGTCTTCACTTTTTCTGGGTCTGGATTCCCGGAAAAGAGAGAGACTTTAAAATGCTTATAGCCTATGCATTATATTAGCAAATATAAGCAAATGTTGTCAATGTTTAGATTACACAAAATGACCTAAACGAATATACATAATATTTGTAATAGACAACCATACATTTTGATTTATGGGTTATCTCATGCTCTTCCTCAAACAACTTTATTTTCTAGAACTTTAAAAGAATATTTTGAAATTACTTTTTTTCGCTTTTTTTTTTTTTTTAATTCATTTGAACTTAATAAAGGAGGGGAAGCTCCTCAGCTCCAGCATAACAGACAATCTCATATTTGTTTTAATATTAGCAACCTGTCGCAGTTCATTATTTAATTTGGGGCTTGAAATGCATCTGATAAATGTAGAATAAAAAGCCCACAGCACCAGCACTCTATTAAATTTGTTTCATAGACCATGCTGCATTCCCTCTCTTCATGTGGAAACAGACAATCACCAAGAGAAGAGAGGGGAAAGAGAGACACTAGGGGTGGAGTCGGCTAGAGATAGAGATTAATGATAATTTATGTGCCGAACATCCTGTGATGACCTCAGCCTTCTGCCTTCCTCACTCTTCCTTTCAGTCATCCATCCCCCAGCCCCAATTCCAAAACAATTCCAGCCCATTCCCATTTTCCAATGGACTGACAGCCTATCAGACCTAATTATTTCAACTTTTTTTCAACATGGCTGCCAAGAGACGAAAACACGTAAATAAATGAAATCGAAGCGGAAAGTGACCAGCCCTTTTGTTCTTCTCGTTGAACGCCCTGCAAACAAAAAGATGAAATGGCTAAAAATGAGAGCACAAAGTGTGATGAATGATTTTCACAGGCACATCTGGCCTGGGCTGTGCACGGCGTGTGAGCTGTGGGAAAGACCGTTCCAGCTAATCCATGCTAAATCACGGTGGGAGTCTGGTAGGGGCCACAACTGCAGACACAGCTGCCTTACTCAGTTTCCTGGTTTTTCTTGAACCACACCTGACTCCATGCTAAGAGTGGTGAAGGACCCATAAAGACTGGCATAAAGATCTCTGCCAACTTCTGTTAACTGTGTGTGCTGTATGAGGGGGGCCCAAATAAAATACTGAAAGAGTACTGAGAAACAGATATTCAGTGCCAGATGTGCCTAATATGTGAAAGCAAATGCATAATACACTTAAAAAAAACCTTAGAACCACAGTTAGATCTAGAACCTTTTCCAACAATGGAAAAAAATCATCACATTTTATCGGTGTAGATACAATGGGAAGTTGGTGCAACACGATCACTGTTTACATAATGAGAGGAATGGGAATATAATACCATGAGAACACAAGGGCAAGAGTAACACAGACTCTAGCCTTAACCTTGCTAGAAATAGATATCATTGGGTAACATCTCTAGGGATGGTCTCTACCATTTTCAAAAAAATTGAAAACAAATTACATTATGGGATTCCTGACAAAAGCTGGCTGAGATTCGTTTTTAGGGAATAAGATTAGACCAGAGATTCACGAGAGACAAGGCCTACCTGTCTAGGTTTTCCACAAACAATACCGAATTGACCTTTGTACAGTTTTGACCTGACCCAATTCAGAAGATGGCCTGGAAACAAAAGCCCAATTACTAGACATCTATCTAGGGGAAGAGTGCCATCTAGGCACAACATGACACACTACAGTACGAACCTGTCTAAACATTGCCTTCAACATGTTTGCAGGCTATTTAATCTTTTATTTTAGTACCAATTTGGAGCATATCAACCAATTATATGCGCTCTCAGTCAAAACATTACAGGTAAACCATGAAGCTTGTGGTTCAAGTAGCTTTTAGTCTCCTCACATTCCTTTGTTTGTGGGCTTTAGCAGTATCAGTTGTTACTTTATATTACACATTTCTTTGTAGTTGACTCTTGGCATGAAATGAGGAATCCGTATATTAAACATATATTCACAACAGCCATCTCTTTGTATTTCTTGTTGAAAAGGGGTTCAGAAACCCAGAATCTGTGCTCTTTGGAGGCCAAATCATTGAGGAAGAATGCACAGCTCAACAGACCACTGTCAACAGATGAGACTGAGGGTGGGCTTTATGGGCTGGTGGCTTTAGTGCTTTAACACTCAGAATGCTTAGGCTTTGGAAAACACTACATTCAATTATATAAGTTCTGCATTCAGTTCTGTTTATGTTCAACATACAGCAGGGGTATTATCATTGACTAAAACTATTTAAAACATTTTTGTTAATTAAAAGCTAAAATAACTAAATTAAACTGAACTAAAATGGCAGCTTTGGCAACTCACTGAAATACGTTTAAGTTGAAGCACTTAAATTACTAACTGGAAATAAAAACTAAACCTGAATTAAAAAATTAAATTAAAAATTAAAATAAAAAAATTAGTTTACCTAAAAATAACAACAACAAAAAATGACAAAACACATCAGCAAATTTATGAAAAAATTCAACTGAAATTATCTAAAAACGTATATAAATATTTAAAAAAGCTAATTCAAATGATCAACAAAAAAACTATAATAGTATAATAGTAATATAACACCGACATACTAATTGCACTTAAGGGGACAGTTCATCCAAAAATAACATTTATGTCATCAAGTAGTCATTAAAAAAGTTGTTTTGCACCCCATTGACTTTTATTGTATGGATAAAAATGGTTTTCTTCAAAATTTCATCCACAGAAGAAAGAAAGTCAAACAAATTTGGAACAACATGATGGTGAGTAAATGATATAAGAATGCCTTTATTCATCTAAACTTTGTTTGTAATATAGCAGGCTAGTCTACATATGAATATGACATATTGTGGCAAGCTATACCCCTATAATTGTCTGTACAGCAGATTTGTATTATTTAGTCGCAAAACCTCTGGAACCTGCACTGTACTAACTAGGCCAAGCTTGTGGGCCTACATAATTGGCACGTCTCTCTTGTGCGCAGTTGCAGAGAGAGAGAGAGAGAGGAGATGGAATCAATAACAGGATACATTTCCAGATGCTAGGGATTCAAGGAGCACATCACACCAGACACTGTGTGCCTGAAACAAGAGAAACATCTTCCCTTGTGTTTCTCCCCCTATGTGGCGGAGCATCGTCAACAGATCAGCACTTACAACACTGACTGTGTCTTTTCAGCATGACAGCGTTTAAAGCAACCGGCATCGCCCAATTCCATCTCTACTTGGCTTATGCATCGTGGAATATAACATGGGTTTAAGATTTCACTCGTTTTAAGAGAAGGAGGCCCTGGTGTAAATCTGCTCAGCTGCCCATTTATGAAAAGTGAACATGAGCAGCCTTAATCCCAATAAAGCGTCCTACAGACATGACACGTCCAGTGCCAAAACAGCGCGCTTAATTAGTGGGCAAGTTCCGGTCTGACGGGCAGGGCCGTGACCTTCCTCAGGGAATAATGAGCCAGGCAATGTTTGGGGCCTCGAGCTGCGGCATCCACACAGGAGCGAGGTGCTGATTGCTGCTTTAGACGTGCTAAACTGACAGATTCATGTGACCGGACAGTGAACCGTACACTTGGCACCAGGAAGCTGAAATATTTGCTGCCGTGTTGGGGTTGGTCAAATCTCTTGTTTTGTGTCCTTTTGTTTCCGCTTTGTGAAGCTAGATGAGATTGGTCAGATTTCTCTTTGTTCTCCAGCAAGAGGGGAGCTTTTGAAAAGCACAGAGCAGGGGCCATACAATCATAGATGTTTTATCAGCATGGGTTAAGAGAATCTGTCCTGCATATGAATTATGGTGTTTTATAAGAAAATTATTATGTGCAATATTTGTATTTGATGTAAGATTATGAGGGAAAAGGGATTGAAAAGAGATGGAAAGACATTATATACACCATTTACAGAAAACAGTCTATCATATTTTGGCAAGTTGTGCTTTTACACATGCGAGCAAACAAGCAAAACGAGGCTGACTGCATTCTTTAATTGAAACTGATTAATTATTTGGAACATTTTTTTATTTACACAAGAAAAACTACAAAAAGAAAATTGGAGAATACATGGGAGAAAATTCTTAAAATCTTAAATTCTTAAAATCCACGCTGCATCATACACAATGGAGGGACTAGTATTGTACATTAAAAATAACAACTTTTTGGGTTTTATCTTCCTTCTTCATCTGCCATGTGTTTTCCCACATTCTCCTCTGTATGGACTAACTGTCATTCAAACCTTTAAACCTAAAAATGAGTTTAAATAGCATATAACCTCAGCCAAGACATTTTTAAAACAAAACTCTGTATGACCACAAAAAAGAAAAATCACAGCTGTTGTTTTAGCTTTAAGCTGCAGTACAATTAATAAAAATGTATGGAGGATGGGCAATAACATGAAAACATTAGATTTGGTGTGTTGATATGTGGCAGAAGTGCCATCTGCTGGTAGCTCAGTTTGATTGCACCCTTGCTATTGGACCCTTTTGGGGCTTTATTTAAAATGTGCACTGATCTTTATCAGCTGAAGGTGTCAGTATCACTATTGGAAAGGGAAGTTTCTGACCAAGGTCAAAATTAAAATTGGGTCCGGCCCCAGACTTATAATGAGGATATGGTGTATAAACAAAATTGCTTGGAGAATGCAGGCGTCGATCCCGCTACCTCTCCCTTTAGCTAGCGATTTACCGTTTGAACTAATTCCCCTGGTGTAAAGAGGAAGCCCCTCATTTTGGCTTCCACATTTAGGGTAATTAAGGTGAGTTCCCTAAAAACGCTACAGTTTTTTTTACATAGAATATGGCTCGTAGGGGTATGATTCTCGCTTTGGGTGCGAGAGATCCGGTTCAAATCCCGGATGAGCCCGTTGTTTAGTTGGTATCTTCATCTGTTGCATTGAATGTTGAACTTTAAGTGTTAAGGTCAACCCCCCTTATGCTTTTCTGTATGCATAGCCTGAATATCTTCTTTCAAATTATCGCCCGATCTCAAATCATATCTGCCTAAAATCTTAGAGTGTGTAGTTGCAGCCCAACTGAATAAACACTTAATTGAAAATAACTTATTAGTCTGTGTTTCGGAAATTGCACAGCACTGAGACTGCATTGGTTAAAGTCACAAATCAGGCAATCCATCTCATGAACGCTTGACAATAAAACGCGGAACACACAACTCTATTATTTATTCACACGTGCTTACTTTTTTATTTATCTTTTTTTTTTTTTCATTTCAAATTTGCACATATCAGACCTGTACACACATAATTGTCTATATTATATATTGTGTTTTTGCTGTTTTGTACATTGCCTATTTGGATATTTGTATTATTCTTTAGTATCTGTGTCCTGTCCTGTTGCTGTCTCTGTTGCACTGTGGAGCTTCTGTCACTATAACAAATTCCTTGTATGTGTAAACATACTTGGCCAATAAAGCTCATTTTGATTCTGAAATGACTTGCTAATAGCTTCTGGCTCTGGCTCTGGCTCTGGCTCTCTGTCTCTTCTCATTCTCTTGGATCTTAGTTCAGCCTTTGATACTATTGACCATGCGTTGTTACTTTATTGCCTTGAAACTGTATTTGGTTTGTCAGTTCTTGGCTAGTTTAGGTCCTATCTTATTGACTGCAGTCAATTTGTTTTTATGGGTGGCTATAGAGCCAAGACTGGTCCTGTTCATATGGTGTCCCACAGGGGTCAGTATTGGGTCCCTTACTTTTTAGTATGTATATTTACCCACTTGGTCAACTACTAAGATCTCTTGGCCTTAATTATCACTTCTATGCCGATGATACGCACATTTATATAAATTCAAGACCAGGTCAACATGTAGACGTTGTGCATCTTTCTAACTGTATCAATGAGATCAAGATTTGGATGTCTAATAATTTTCTGTCTTTAAATAGCTCGAAAAACAGACGTTATGCTCCTCGGCTCTCCCCATCAACTGCGAAATACTGGTTTTCTTACTTTGAATGTTGATGGTGTTGCCTTGGAGTTTCAAAGCAAACAAAAAATTATTGGTGTCATCTTTGATGCCACGCTGTCATTTGAGCCTTTTGTGCAGAATACGGTCAAGACATCCTTTTTTCACCTCAGAAATATAGCCCATTTACGTCCTATATTGTCCTTCTCAGTTGCTGAGAGGTTGATAAAATCTTTTGTCTTTTCACATGTTGACAAATGTAATGGTCTTCTTGCTGGAGTATCTAAATCCTCTATTAACAAACTTCAATATTTACTAAATTTGGCTGCTAGAATTCTGTCTGGGGTCAGGGCTGGTGATCATATTAGCCCTGGTTTGGAGTCTTTGCACTGGCTCCCTGTCAGGTACCGTATTGATTTTAAAATCCTTGTTAACATATAAGGCTGTGAATAATCTAGCTCCTACTTGACTGAATTTACATGCCATGTCGTAATCTGTCTTCCTCTCAGAGTGGTCTCTTAGTTGTTCCCAAGACATGGCTTCGTTCTAGGGGTGATAAAGCATTTTCTTCTTATGCTCCAAACCTTTGGAATTCTCTCCTGGCAGACATCAGGGAAGCAAATTCAATTCAATCTTTATTGGCATGACTGTAAAAATTACAATATTGCCAAAGCTTGAAATATATGTGGAGAAATATAATAATGAAAATATCAAAATAATAGAATAAAAATCCTGATAACAATATAAACTTAAATAAACAGTGTAACAAATAAGAACTTATGTGAACATTTCATACCACAGTGTTTAACAAATAAACACACACAGGCTGAGGGTCACTGTGGTGGACAGTAGGGAAACACACTGAGGTCAGATATAATACACATATTACACACATTATGTACATTCACCTGCTGTCTCTCAGGCTGTGGCACGTCCACACGTATCTCGCAGCCAGTGCTGCTGTCTGTCCCTCTCCTAGTATAATCTTTATTTGTTCCTCTTCAGTCATGGCTGTAAAGTTCATGATGTTTGTGAATTTGTTGATGTATATGTCTCTGATTGATTTAAATTTAACAGTGAAGTAGGAAGTGTGTCTCTGTCTCGATCTCTCCTGTCTCACAGTGAACACACACTCTTTGCTCTCTGGGTAACCAGCTCTTTCTGTGTCTGCCAGTCTCGATGGCTAGTCTGTGCTCACTGAGCCTGTACTTGGTCAGGATCTGTCTCTGCTTTGTGTCTCTAACACTCTGGAGATATTCTTCTAATTCATAATTTAATTTTATAGTTCGATAGAGTTGTAATTTAATTTGTGTTTTGGTTTCTTGATCCCAATGTTCCAGAAATATATTTTTAGATTGTTTGATAATTTCATTTATTTTGATGTTTGGGTGAGAAGCAGTGCTGGTCTGAGACTGGTTAGTGTTAATAGAGTTAGTCAGGTTAGTAAGTCTCAGAATCAGCTGACTGAGTGGACTCTTTTCAGGGTTCAGTTCTTGGGTTTGTAATACTTTAAAATGTAGCAATTCTGTGGGACTTGATTTTAGATGCATCCAGAATTTTTTTTGTATATTTATAATCAAATGTTAAACGGCCTAATTCTGCCCTACATGTATTATTGGGTGTTCTCCTTTGTAATTTTAGAATCATTTTGCAGAATTCTGTGTGTAGGGCTTCTGTTGGATGCCTGTCCCATCTAGTGTAGCTCTGATCACTGAGTGGACCCCAAACCTCACTTCCATACAGCGCTATGGGCTGAATCACACTATCAAAGATTTTACACCAAATTGGAAGCGGTATTTTAATATTTTGTAATTTTTTCTTGATTGCGTATAGAGCTCTTCGAGTTTTATCTTTGAGAGCATTCACTGGCATACTGAAACTCCCCAATGCAGTGATGATCAGGCCAAGGTAAGTGTACTGTATCGTGTGTTCTAGGGCGGTGCTTCCTACCTAAATTCACTAGTTACTTTTAAATCTCTTCTTAAAACATTCTGTTTTAGGATAGCTTTTTCCTTGTTTGTTTTTTATTTTTGCATTGATTGTTCTATATTTATTGTATTTAAAGTTTCTCTTTTGTTATGTTTGTTCATCAACATTTAAAGATGGTATATAAAATAAATATATTATTATTATTATTATCTACTGAAACAAAGTAGCTTTGTTCAGTAATTTTAATTATCTTGCTAATAACACCAAAGTTGTGGGTTTGATCCCCATACAAACCAGTGTTTTGTTCGCCGTTGCTCTTCTTGCAAGTCCTGGTGGTGTCACAAAATCTTGGTTTAGCAAGCACACACCATCATCTGCTGAAATAGCAATAGGTAGGATGTTATCTACAAGATCTACAGGTCCCTGGTTTAATCCCAGGTTTTAGCAGATAGGAATTGGCAGAGGCTTTTGATCACACAGCTGTTCTAGACACTGCTCTTCTTTGTTTCCATAGCCACTATGGCTGTCCTCTTCTAAAAATATGCTATGGTTACTCAAAAGATGGTGGCAGGGATTACATTTGTATACTGTAATGGCCTAGAACAGGGGTCACCACACTCAGTCCTGGAGGGCCGGTGTCCTGCAGAGTTTAGCTCCAACTTGCCTCAACACACCAGCCTTGAAGTTTCAAGTCTACCAAGCAAGACCTTAAATAGCTGGTTCAGGTGTGTTTGATTAGGGTTAGAGCTAAACTCTGCAGGATACCGGCCCTCCAGGAACAAGTTTGGTGACCCATGGCCTAGAATATATAATTAGTATATGGTGTATATTTTAAAAAAAATGCAGGCATGTGGGCTTCAATCCCGCTACCTATCACTTGCGCGCGCTCATTTGAGCTGATTCCCCATGTGGCAAAAACAGGTCCATCATTTTGGGTAGAACATTCAAAGACATTCAGGGGAGGCCTCAAAGCACTGTAGAGTGCCTTTGATAGAACATTCAACAAAGCAATACGTTTTAAGAAGTTAAACATCTTTTAGTGTATACAAAGAGCAATTACCCCTGACAGAAACTAAATTGAAATCGACATTACATTTTCAAATGTATTACAAAAATAATACAAAAACAAGCTTTTCCGGGCTTATAATTTATTTCCAATGAATTAACAATTACTTTTATGTTCACAAGTTAACGTGTTTCTATATTAACATAAATATGTCTCAAACATACACTATATACATTTTTTTATTCTATGAGTTGAGCTGAGGGTGGCAAAATTTCAATAATAAAAGTTAATTATGGAGCAAGAACTCTGAGACACTACAAATGCTACAAAACTGTAGAAAATATTCCCTTTAAACTAGGTGAATCCTTCATACATCCTTCATTGTACATTCAACTTGCTTAAATATATATGTACTTTGATGCTGTGGGAAACAAATGACAAAACAAGTACACATAAACAAGCTTTAGAAAAACATGTTATAAATAAGCAACATACAAAATAATTTTGTCATGTTGCTTTCACTGGGTTATGCTTTAAACCAAAAATGTACTATCATTTTACTCTACATTATAAGGATCAATACTGATAACAATTCCCACCGTACAGAAAGCAAAACCACTCCTATAACTTTATCCCAGTAAATACATGTTTTTGCTCTGCACATTCCAACATTTGGGCCTTTTTTTCACAATTCAAGAGGTCTTCATTAAAATGAGACAGGTGGGTAGCCCATTTTCTGAGGAGCCTATTTCTTGAAATTTATGCAATATTACATCAAGGAAAAACTACAGCAAAAACATTGCTGTTGCTATTAGTATGTCCAGATCAGAATTCAGCAGTCGGTTTTGGGGTTTTGTTTGGGCTCATCCCTTACCTACTTAAAACTATCCCGACCACACAAAGTAAGCAACTTCATCCAAGTCCACTGGATAATCAGTAAGGTACATGGGGCCTTTGTCAAAATACTCTCCCTTGTAACTTCTCCATCTGCCTGCAGGAAGGTATATATCTCTTTCCTGCTTGCCCAGTTCAAGAACAGGTGCCACCAGGAGGTCATCTCCTATGAGGAACTGAGAGTCAATTTTGTAAGCTGCCTCATCATCTGTTGCAATCCACCAAAGAGGGCGAATTATGGGATCCCCAGTGTACAGCACTTCCCCAGCAAGCTCCAGAACTCGAGGGGCTACAAGAGACTCGTGGAGAGCGGTGAACTTCTTGGCGATATTCACAACCTCATCATCATAGTGCCACGGTGGAAGTGAGAACTGCATGGTTGGCATGAAAGCTGAGAGCTCTAGCCAACGGATGTACAGCTCACGATCTGGAAGGCCAGTGAGGTTTGAGTATGTATTTCCACCTATTATGTCTGGCATAATAAACTGGTAGCCAAGAATACTTATAGTAAGTACAGTTGGGATTATAGATTTGAGGCCTAGGGTGTATCCCCATAGTGACTCACGGTCAATAATTCTGAAGAAGCAGGAGATGTTTTGAGATTGATAGCCTGACCGCAGCTCTGCACGGTCACTGAACGGTATTGCCATCTCAGTGTAGCGGCGGGTAAAGGTACTGGGATCCTGCAGAGGAACAAAGGTACTGAACTGCTGGGGTAAGTAGCTTGTCTCTCCTGCATCAAACTTGAAAGATGCCACGCCATACTTGTTCTTGAGGGTGCGAAGATTCAAGGCATACCAGTCCCGAGCTTCTGGATTTGTGAAATCCAAAATGCCAGCTATACCGTTCCACCAACGTACCAATGCGGGAAGCTGGCTACCAGGCACCCGTACAAACAGTCCTCGTTCTATTCCAACACCAAAATTGACAGAATTATAGTTGACAAATGGATGAGTCCACAAGGTTACCTGGAATCCATCTTCCCTCAGTTTTTGAAACATGGCTGAGGCGTTGGGGAACTTTATGGGATCTAACTCAAACTCTCCATAGCCACTAGTATATCTGTCGTACAGCTCCAGGTGACTGCAGTTGAAGCCATTTTTTTGGATATCAGATGCAAATTTCAATGTTCGTTCTTGGTTCACTTCTTTTAGAGCTCTTGTTGACCAGATTGGTTGTCTGAAAACAGCTTCTGAAGGAACCTTATTGGGCTTGTTGAAATATCGACGAACCATGTACTTGTGTATAGAGGTGACATCAAGCCCCACACATACACGATAACTCAGAGTCACATGATGAGGATTATCAGGGTCTGGCCTATAAGGGCTGTCATTATATCGAGCTTGGAACCACAGAGTTCTGTTTGTTTCATCCCAGCCGAGGTGAAAAGGAACAGAATCATTAATTTTTATGGCCGTAGCGTTGGATGAAAGCCAGTAGCGCTCCAAGATGCCACCAAATGCCTGATGATTCGAATGAATATCACCTGTAATGAAAGGTTTGGGAGCCTGATGTCCTTTTAATACTATTGGCCAATGCTGCAACCAAGTCTCCGCACCACCATACCAGTATGATCTACTGCAGGACATGACATGCTCCACCAACCGATGCTCCTCCAGCTCGTCCCAGCGCACACGATAGCACTGGACTGTGTCTTTAGGCTTTACCGTTTCTATGAAGAAATTTATATTTCCAGCGATGGATTTGTCACATCGGAGAATCTGTCCCTCTTTTGAACATGAGTCCAGATCAAGGGTTCCAGACCTAAAATGCACAATTAAAAACAATGTGACTTCTAATCATAATTATGCGAATACAAGAAAACAGGATATTTAAACAAAATACAAATGTATTTAAACAAAATACCTGAATTCCATTTTGAAAATGACAACCCCAGTTTGGCTTCGGATGACAAAACCATCTTTTTTAAGATCTAATCGTTCAGTTGTCAAAAGGTTGGCCTTCTGGAGAGAAGAGGAGTAGTAGCACCATGCTACGATCGCAGCAAAAACCAGTATAACTCCAAGAGTGCTCGCTAATATCACTGGCCGGCTTGGTCTTCCACCTCTCTTCCTCTTAGGTGGTGAGTAACGGCTCATGGCACCAGTGCCAAAATCTCCAACAGTTGCCGTTACGATTTGGTACATCTTCACAGCACTCTTACATACACAGCCTTCTATAAAATGTTTCTAACTTATGAGCAGAAAGCAGACTGTTTCAGGTGTACTGCACATGGGCTGCACATGGTGGAAGTAGCAGCTGGCCAGGATGACTTGAAAATGTTGCCATGCCTAGATATATTGAGACAATTTAAAAGGAATAATATGTAAATATATATATATATATATGCAATACTTTTTTAATGCAAAAATACAATGATTGGATGTGATATATGAATTCCAAAATAAAACAACACCCAGTGTTTATTTCCAAATGGTTTGTTAGCCCTTTACTCATGTCTTAACTCATTCCAAACCTGTATGACTTTCTTTCTTTTGTGGAACTAAATTAATTAATTAATTTAATTTAATAAACTGAGAAAATTCTGAGAAATGTCTTATTGTCTTTTTGTACCAACATGCTTCAGATTATCTTCTTTTGTGTTGTGCAAAAGAAAAATTAAACGCCACACAGGTTCGGAAGTACAAAATGTTACTTTTTGGGTGAACTATCTCTTATAGATTTGCAATAAATGGAATGGGGAAAATCTACAATTGTAAACATCTTTGTGTGCGCGACACAAAAGCTGATTGAAGCTATTGCTGCAGCTGAACAGTCCTCGAGGCATGTATTGAACATGGAGTTTCCAATACAGTGTTGTGATGCTCTGTAACAGGCACACTCTATTGATTTGATGGACAGTTGCGACAGAATAAACGCATCTGCTATCATTTTAACAAATTGTCATTACAATTTTAAGGTTGTGTAATTGTGAAAAGTACTATTTTTAGTAGTTATAGTTTCGCGGTTTAACAGATTCATCCTCAGCACCGACAGAAAAACAAATGTCACTGGAGAAGTGATCTCTCTGACACATTACCCGACTGATTCAAGTAAAACTGCTACTGCTTGATACTAGTTTTCAAGGTGTTCGCTTGAGAAAGCACAAAGATGATTAATGTCTATTTTATGTTATGACACCTCATGTATCTATGCGATAAGCAATAAACTTTCTCCATTCAGAAGGAAACAATACAATACAAAACTACGTTAAAGTTTTACTTTCACTCAGTTCCTATTTGTGTCGCCAGCTAAACTTTTTTAGGAAAATCCCAAAGTTTTCATAAATAAACTTACTCTGATATTGACGTTACGACTGCACATCGGTCAAAACGCTCTTGAATGAACGTTCATGAAAACAGAAGCAAGTTCGACCAGCTTGTGTGCATCATGGGTAATGTAGTATAATAAGAGGTGGTGTTTCAACCAGGTTTTGTATGTTTCATAACACACGTATTCCACTAGATGGCAGTATATTATAAGATTTAAAAAAAAACTTACATTCTATGGACCATTTCAACGGATATTCGACGGTATAAGGAAGTGACGTCCTCAGACGTTTCCGGTTAGCGCTCGAGCGCATTCAAAACAATGGCGGCAGGCGCTTGATGCACAGTGGGATTGCGATTCTTTTATTTAATTCTGCTGTTTAAAATGTCAAAATTAACATTAGATCCTTGTTGCTCGACTGCGATACGCGTTCACCGCCATCTCTCGTGTACATCAATCAGAGCCGTCCGGAAGACTACTTTTAATGCTCTTTGTAAGTGTGCACCTCAGTCATATTTAAAGAGTAATTATATATACATATATTAAATACCTAACTTGCGTTTTCGCTAGACTTAAAAAGTATGCGCTGTAGGTTTTGATAGATCTGAGATTTAAAAATGGCGCTACCGGAAATGCTTCAGGACCAGACATGCGCAGTAGCGTTGCAACGCCTTTGTTATTGTTTACGTCCTGAGTTCTCATTGTAAAACAATATCAGCAGCTTCACTTGTATTCTAGAAGCCTTGATGAGAGACTGCAAGAGATTACTATTTTAGTGTATATTTACAGTATTGTGATTCTGATGGAGATCTACAAGAACTGGCAAAGACGTTTTTATTTTAAAAAGTTGTTTAATAAATGAAACACTGAGTGAGAATGTATACACCCCATGACCTGAACTTTCACCCTGGACACTGATCAGTGTAAAAACAAACAAGAAAACGTTCACCTCAGCAAATAGAAATAGGAAATTATTGCTACCTAGCAGCGTGCTGCTAAGCAATGTCAACACATTACAAAAATTAAAAGTATTTTCTGATATTTTCTAATACACAAAAATAATGCTGTCTCAACGATCCAAAAATATCAGGCTATATCAAGAACTAGACGCATCATACCACCTATAAAAGAACAATGAAGCGTGTGTCTTTCCATGTAGTCATGCATGGGCAGACTCTGCAGAACACTGTTGAGTCTAGGTAACAAATGTCCTTTTCTCTCTCCCAGTCTCCCCGTCCCCAGTGACACACAAATAAAAACAAACACATATCAGCATTCCTGGGCGTCGCTCAGTACTCAATTTCATTAAAATTTTCAGAAAATCCTGAGTATGAGATGCTGTCTCCAGGATCTAGAGAAAGAGAGAGTTATAAAAAGTATAAGCACATGTACAAATACATCCTCTATGTCTTACAGGGTGCCATGTTACTGCTGCCTTGGTAAACACATTCAGATAACTACAGTAACAGTATGTGAGACAAATCCCAGTGAGATCTGCAGTAAAGAAAGCACCTGCTCCCCCCACCTGCCGTTACTGCAGTGCAGTCACCTGACCTCACACAACCTACTGCAATACATCACATAAAAGAATGAGAGGATGAGGCGATGCATGGCATTCCTGTTCAACCTTCAGGTTATGTGTTTGACTTCACATACTATACAATTCACAAGAAGACAATTATGTAACCATTCATGATAATTGAAATTGCAAAGCATGACGTGTGATGATGTAACACATTTTTGTCTAATCTATTAATTTATTGAAAATATAAACTGTTAAATAAAACAACAATATATAAATAAACTGAAGAATAATTTCTTAATTAGTTTGCCTAATCTTATCTTATTAGTCAAAGTATTGAAAAAAAAAAGTTAAAAAAAATATATATATATTTCTACAAAAAATGTATGTTGTATATATACATATTGTTGAAGAAAATTAATTTTATGTTGATTCTCGTATGTTTATGTAGTGCAAAACATTTTTTGGTATGGCTGTGTAGAAGGAAAAGGGTCTGGGGATTTTAGCCTAAGATGTATGGACGACAAGGGGGGTCCACAGGAGGGTGTTGGGCGAAAAACTGGACCAGTGGGAGACGGGCCAGATGTATGTTAGTGACCTGAAAGGTTATTTGGGCCCTCAATATAAGGGGAGTGGGGTTTTACAGCATGATATAGTAGAATGTTGTTTACTTCCTCGCCACATATGGAAAAGTACAACTGAGGGAGGTTTGTAAGCTTGTGACCTTGAGTGTCTAGAGTGTGGATATAAGGTGGAGGAGCACCCTCCCCGGGTTGTCACACTCTGCAGAGACCTGTGTGTTTCTGTATGACTGTCTGACCTTCTTTGCAAAGAATAAAACCATTTTAAAGACTAAGAGTGAGTTTGTCTCTTAAAATTGCCACAACAATTTACATATATATACACACACATATACATATACATATATATATATATATATATATATATATATATATATATATGTGTGTGTGTGTGTGTATGTATGACAAGAAAAGATGGAGGGAGGATCCCGGCAGACCCTCATGACTGTCGAGTCCCTTAAAGAGGCAGTTCACCCAAAAATTAAAATTTTGCCATCATTTACTCACCCTCATGTCATTCCAAACCTATATGAATTTCTCTCTTATGTTAACATAAAAGAGGATATTTTGAAGAATGCTTGTAATTAAACAGTTGATGGTCCCCATTTCCCTACTATGGAAGTCAATTGGGACCAACAACTGTTTGGTTCTTCAAAATATCTTCTTTTGTGCTCAACATAAGAAAGAAACCTAAACAGGTTTGGAGTGAAATGAGGGTAAATGGCTAAATTTTCATTTTTGGGTGAACTATTCCTTTAAAATATCAGATATCTTGAGCTTTTTATGCCATCCAACTTTAACTCTGAAAAATTTAAAATATATTTTTGGTCCTAAACTGTTCACTCACCATTGCACGGTCCCTTTTTAAACACAATATCATCGATTGCAATGTCACTCCTTATTGAGGATCCTCTGATAGCTTCAAATATAATCTGCAAACAATTAGAGAGACATTAAACCTTTCAGTGACTTTTTACATGCAAAAACGTAACACGGTAATATTCATAGCGACACTCCATCAGTTTCATGGCACCTCAAGTACCGTTATCTTAGCAATCAAATGGTTACTTTGATGTACTTCGACATTATAAAAGATGTATTTCAAAGGCATTTTTCAACAACAAAGGGAGTAAGAGTGTGTCTCTAACCCAGTGCCTTGTGTAACACTCGTAATCCACCATGGCCTTCATCCAGGACACACTTTGTTCTCCTTGTCTTGTCCAAAGCAATCTCTCCCTGTCCCCCTTTTGCAGCAGGACATTAAGAGTTCCTGTCCCTGAGCCATACATGTGGTAGAAGAAGATCAGACACTGAGGTCCAACTGAACCCCTCAGCTCGGTGGACATGAGCCTGGCCGACTGCTTGGGTAACATGTAAGACGCCTCAATGTACATGTAGTAGCCTTGAAATCAGAGCAGGAAAGACTCAGCATACGCTGTCTCATTACATCAGCAATGTTAATAAAGCATTTCATGCTGAAGCATAAATTTGACTCACCTACCCCTAAGGTGTGATCCCCCTTGGGTCCTGTGTAAGACGTGGGTGTATGTCCCCTGATCCGTAACCATTGTCCTTTTTTAGCTTTCTTTTTCTGGGTATATCCGCAGTCCCCAGTTTCAAAGTTACAATGTCCAGGAGGTGGATTCAAGGGGCCTAAACAGAGCACCAAAGTTCCACCATATTAGGCTTTGAAATGGTTAAAAGCTTGTCTATTTCTGTCCACCACAGCCGGCACTGCCCATTTAATGTCTATGTTTGTGAGGGCAGATGTTCTCCATTGCCATGGAATATATGTCTATAAAAAGAATATTTAAGAAACTTAGGCAAGGGCCTTGCCCATTTCCTAAGCCACATTGTTTAAAACGTGCTCACAACTGACAAGAAACTTCTGCCAAGCAACCTGTAAGTAATACAGTTTACTCTTTATTAGAACAATCAACTACTTAAATCTTTTTCAAGTCATGGGTTTTACTCCCATAAAAGCAACACAACTGGGTCAAACACCGTGTTATCCTTTGGACAATTCTAAATATGGGGACAGTTTTAGACAAACCCATGTATGTCAGAGAACCAAATACCTATCCACGCAAAACATTTCTTCATGCTTCTTTGAATAGAAAAGCACACATAATATTTTAGTTGTTCTCCATTTAAGTGAGCATCTGGAAATATGCACACAATAAATTTATGAGACAGTGAATGTTTCTTATAGCTCCACTATGATAAAATCACTGCTTTAAGTTTGAGTTTTAGTATAGTGTTTAATTTATTTTTATTTCAGTTTCGTTTTAGTGATTTTAGTACTTAGAACTTAAACAGTTAAAACTTGTTTTATTTCATTTAGTTGCAAAGGCAAACATTTTAAATGTTCATCTAATATTTATATTATTTCATTTAAGGTTTATATAAATTAACAAAAACATTTTTGTATATATAGTTTTAGTTAGATCATACATATTCATACATTCAGATCATAGAGTTCAGGATTTGAATTTGCTTCTCAAAATAAAAAAATCACATGTTCTTTATCAACATTAATTTATATTTTACTTTTAGGGCTATATTATCAGTATATCCCCCTGATAATATAGTCCTAAAAGTAAAATAAAAATTAATATTTGTATGTACATACAGATAGATAGTGGCCCATTTCAATAGTTTATGCAGTTTGATTGTTTACTGTCTCACTGCAGTGAAGCAGCCACGAACCTTCATGTGAAGAATTTCAAAGATTTACAATACAAGCCTCCATTGTACTAAAAATACACATAATACCACACAGTGCGTCCAAATGGCACTTGACAGTAGTCAAAAAGGATTTCCAAATGCCTTTTGGAATCATTTCTGCTTTGAAATTCAAAGATCTGGATGTGGACAGTACCACATGACCCTGGTGTTTGTTAAAAAACAGTAGGTGATTCAGTCAGGAATTGTCTTGTGGGCGGTGAGAGCGAGTGATAAAGAGTGATAAAGCACCCTGTAAAAAACTTACATCATGTAATACAATTACCATCTGAATAGGGCTATTTCTCATTGTCAAAAAGGCAGAAGTACCTGTAGCAACCCGGCAGTCTCCAAGGGTCACTGAGATGTCATCGAGAGAAACAAGCCCACAGTCCCAGAAGTTTCTGCAGATGCTGACAAATGCTACCTTAAAGGGAAGTTAAGATAAAAATGTCCATAATGACAAATAGTTCAAATATGGAAGAACATGGTCTAGTACGTCATCATTTTACCCAAAAACAAAACAAAAATGTCTATTAAACATTAACTAAAAGTTATTTTAAAAGACAATGCAAATAACCCATGTAATTTGTCCTTAACATTTACAGTACAGACCTAATTTTAAAACTTGATTTTTTTGTGGTTTTTCTCATAAATTGCTTTGACATTTGGAGGAGGCACAAAATATTAGACAAATGGACATGCTATTAATGGGGTTTTGATGTGGTTTGCCTGTAGACAGACACTCCATTAAAAAGAGGCTTGCGCTTCACTTATTATCCCTGAGATTACAAAAGGATTTCACACACGGGGTGACCCAAAGTTCAATAAAAGATTCGTTACGGCTTATCATTTGGAAATGACAAGAAAATACTTTACTAAAACAAAAAAGTATTAAAACTTAATTTGTGCTTATCTTTCAGGACACTACTTCTTTCACCTATAATCTGAAGAACACTTAAACCTTTATGTTGTAACGGTTTTCTATTTGAATATATTTTAAATATAAAAATATATTATATTAAATATATTTATATATGAATTGAAATCATATTTAAATATAAATATATTTTAAATATTTAATATAATTTGAAAAATTCCTGAGATGGCAAAAGTGAATTTTCTGTACCCATCACTGTAGTTTTCAGTGTCACATGATCCTTCAGAAATCATTATGATATGCTTATTTGATGTTCAACAAACGTTTCTTATTTTTATCAATGTTAAAAACAGTTCTGCTGATTAATATTTTTATGGAAACCATGATCATTTATTTTCAGGATTCTTTGATAAACAGAAAGTTCAAGAGAACAGGATGTTCTTGAAATGGCAGTATTGTGTATATAAAGTCTTTACTGACATGTTTGATCAATTTAATGCATACTTGCTGAATAAAAGTACTAATTTATTTATCTATTTATTTTAAATGTTCCTGACCCCAAAGGGTGGTGTACACAAAAACAAAGTAATAAAAACAATATCATACTCTACTGAATAGTGAAATAAATTAAAATTAGTCATTATCATGCACACAACCCAGCCTTGAAGAAACTCATATTTAACAACAAGCCATTCATTTTACACTTACCTTAGTAGGCATGGGCTTTAGATATGTGATTTCCACCTCTGTCCAAACATCTTTAGACCTCTCAGACACGGTCCAGATTTTCTCCTGAGCTTTGGTGTTTTCATCATAGACATAGAGAGCTAGAGCATTATCTATTTTCATGAAGCCATGCAGGGCATAGTAGAACCTGAGGCAGTATTTATGGTTCCCTGGTAGGGACGGTCCAAAAAGACGGCCCACATACCCTGAACGAGAGGTATGACGAGTGTTGGCCAGTAGAAATGACCCTGTGCATGTAATGGACAGACATGAAAGATTTATAAGTCATAAATCATCAGTGAAATAAATGATTTTATGAATGTTATCTTATTTTGTAACTTTTTTATTCCTTAAGATTTCCTCTTCTATCATATTAAAGGAATAGTTAACCCAAAAATTTAAAGTTGCTGAAAATGTTGTCATCCTCATGTAGGCTATATGAATTTGTTTCTTCATTAGAACAGATTTGGAGAAATTTTGGATCCTCTGCAGTGAATGGGTGCCGTCAGAATAACAGCCCAAACAGTTGATAAAAACATCACAATAATCCACAAGAAATTCACACGACTCCAGTCCATCAATTAATGTCTTGTGAAGTGAATAGCTGCGTATTTGTAATAAACAGATCCATCATTTAGGAGTTTCTTTCAGTTTCTTCAGTGAAATTGTGATGCTTTTTTCAGCTGTAAAAACTCTGACAGCACCCGTTCACATCAGGGGATCCACTGGTGAGCAAGTGATGTAATGCTAACTTTCTCCAAATCTGTTCTGTTGAAAAAACAAACTCATCTACATTTTTTAATCAAATGAGTGTATCTTGATTTTGGGGTATTTAACTATTCATTTAATAGTTATTCACTATGAAAACTGATTTAATTAAAATTAAATAAATATACATATACATATAGGAAGTTGTAGGAATCTCACTGATTAAAACAGCTCCATAACATTGAACTTAATTGTGTCAAATGCACATAAAAAATATCATATATATAGTATGTGATGTAAATGTATGATATTTACATAAATTAGACTCTATTTTTATAAAAAGAGTCTAAAAGTATGATTAAAAATTTCTTCATCAGGCTTGTACACATTTTTTTAAGCCAGATTCCACAAATTTGGTGAATTGATGAAAAGAACAGTCTCACTTCGCACCAGTGCCTGTAGTGTGATCCCCGATGCGGTAAACATTTGGTTTCACAGAGACCCTGTTCCACACCGAACCTCCAGTCTGTTCCTGATAATACTGACACAGGCCCTCCTCAAAGTCACAGTTTGCCACAGAGGGGTCAAACGCTGGCTCTGGAACATGAGGCACATGAAGTTAACTCACATCATGAACATCTCCCACAAAGGCAGATTTTCTGTAAAATGTAACTGCTGACTAAATGGAATGTCAGTGTGGTTGCTACATAACATGACAACAACAAAATTCCCCTTTAAACAGCAATGTGGGGCTTTTTTGGGTCGTTGATTGTAACGCTGAAGGCCCCTGTTAGAAAAAATTACTTCTTTTTGTCTAAAAAATATGTAAATTATGTTGGAAAATAAATTTCTTGTTATTAAATATTGGTGGAGCAACATAATTTGATCACAGGAAAATGTAACGTCTAAGTTACATATGTAACCCTTGAGATGTTACATTGACACTGACATTTGGGGTTTCCCTTGGGAACCCCAGTCACATCTGAGTAGTAAAAAACAGGTCAATGAGAATTGGTGAGTGGAAATTGCATGCCCAGCCACTCAGACGGGTATATAAGGAGGTGGTGTGTATCCACTCATTTAGGTTTGGCTTGCATGATGTCTCTGTTCCCTCATTCAGGGAAACAGGTTTACATATGTGACCGAGACATTCCCTTTCAGTCAGTCACTTTCAGCCTTATTAATGTTTGGGCTCCATATGGAAAGCGCCACAACCACTTATATGTGTTACGAGATCTGGTGATGCAGATGTTGGCAGGTACAAGCATGCCAAGTAACAGCTGGAATTCCACATCATACCCAGTGCCCTGTTGTGAGCCAGAGAACCTTTCATTTGGTTGGGATCACAAATAGTTGTGAAAAGTTTCCTACAGGAAAGAGAAATTCCGCACTTTCACAATAGTTGAAAGAGCTGTTGGTACAGTCACAACCAGATGTATTACACTGGGGAAGCATACCTAAGTCCATGCAGTGAAGGACACTACAGAGGCCACATCCTGGGAGGCAGCATGTGGAGAGTACAAATATGGACTGACCAAGAAGGCAGTACTACATATGGAGTTTCTGCAGTAGACCTCAACTGGAGGGGGAAGAGTCTAATGCAAAAACTGGACAGAAGCAACTCTGTCTATGGGAAGACATAGGTTTACCAAGAGGGAAACCATTCTGTGAAAGGAACACTCAAGGGATCACCCGAAGGGAATCACTATAATATATGTGGGGCACTGAGCTCCGTACAGGGGCTGACCAATGGGAATGCAACACAAGTACTGAGCCTGGTCAGCAGCACTGCCAACAAGTCGAAGCAGTTGATGTGCCACTGCAAGGCTGTATGCTCATTGCACACAGTATGCACAAAACAATAACATGCCTGGACACTTGTTCTAAGGGCACTCCCGCCCATAGAAAAGGAAGGTCCGACCAAGGACTGAAAGTCTGGCATCAACTCAATGTGACATGAACCCAGAGAGCGCCACGGCGCCATGCCCATCTCAGGACTCAGGACATGTAACCAGTGCTGAAACTGTCTCATATGCATCAATCCGAGCAGCGCCACCGCAGCTGCAGATGCCATATCCCCCAGGAGCCTCTGAATTTTTTTCAATGGAACCTCTGTTTTCCATTGAACAAGTTTCAGGAGTTCAGCACTGACTCGTTCGTGAGCTTGTGGCTGGATATGTAACTGGAATATCAAATTCCATGTCAAATTCATATTTGAGAAGCTCGTGAATATACCAGCATTTTCCAAACCACCTTGTGCCCTCTTTGTTGGACTCTAGACGGAACCAATCATTGTCAGCTGCTTTGTTATTTTCAACATACTTTATGAGAGCTAAATATTCTTCTCGAAGTCTCTGAACCCATAGTTCTTTGTCTCTTGGTCCTGAATTTGTTTTTAAAAGCGGTATTTCAGAAACTACCTTCTTCGTTCGTGAGCTTGGCTGTCACAAGTTCAACAAGCAGAGCTTGCTCTTTTCCCAGTTAACCTGAAGCCCCAACTAGACTGGACGCCAGCCCCTTGGCGGCCTGCTGGCAGCGGTATCTTTCCGAGGCAAGATATGCTTGATGGCCTCCTTTTGCTTCTGGACTGCCAAGAACTGCTGCACAAGGTCCTCAACAGTGTCACTGAAAAGGCCAGCCTGAGAGATGGGGGCGTCAAGAAAGCAAGCCTTGTCAGTGTCCGTCATCTCAGCAAGTTTGAGCCAGAGATGTCCTCCCAGAAGGAGGAAGCTAAGCTGAGTCATCGTCCTCTGAATTACCTCATCCCTCAGATGTCAATCGGCATCTGATCCTCCTCCGGAGCCTCAAAAAAAATAGTCAGATTGCCGCAAGATGGCCCAGCAATCTCCTTCGAGTGTATGATGGCAAGCAACGTCATGGAGGAGTGGAAGGTCCGTGAGGACTGGCCTGGCAGAAGAGCTCCCACTTAACCATGATATTACTGGCAAAACACAGCTGAATGCGCTGTAAACAGAAGTGTCCAGCAAAGAGAATTTCCCGATGATTGGAGAAATCGAGAAGCGCATATAACAGCAACCATTTGGCTCCTTAGTAAAAATCTGAATACATGGATGCACGGCACTTCCTTATACGCCCATGTGCATGGAGGAGTGGCTGGGCATGCAAATTCCACTCGCCAATGTCTCATTGGCCTGTTTTTTACTACTCAGAGGTGAGTGGGGCTCCCAAGGGAAACACCAAATGTCAGTGTCAATATAACATCAACATGACTGACTGAAAGGGAACTATTTTATGAGATGGCAATTTCCAATGAATTTGTACAGTGATAATTGTATGAAAAGTATGATTTTTAGAAAAACATTAACCATGAATGTCCAACCCAAACCCCACACCTAAACATTAGCATCAGAGGATTGTAAGCAGTTGTAGAAATGTAGAAATGAGATTGTACAAATTCATACGAATTAGCCACAAATTGGCCAAAGCATAAAATAGATACAAATTGTCATTAAATGACCTCAAAATCAATCTAAATATTTCATGTAATAACATTACAGATCAGGAATTTGCAGTCTATAGCCATAAACACGTTTAAGAATAATGCCGTGAGAAAAAAATATCCTTTTACTCTGAGGATTGTTTATCCCAATTGTACACCAAATAATTGAACAGCACAGATATTTTGATTCTTCACAGCCTAATAAGCATGGTAAAAAAGTACTTAAGCAATAGAAACATCAGTACAGAATACAGTATGTTTCCATAGCCCCAATTAAAAAGACATGTCTACAAAAGAGTTAACATATGTTCAGAAAGTTACAGTGCCTGTTGAAAAGAAACCATAAAACTTGCTAGTGGTTTTCAAGCTCTGTAAACAGCTGTATTGTGTTATTTGGGATTATGCACAGTTGCATAAAGCGTGTTAGTGCTTATTATGTAACAGAACAGCACTGACCTGTCTCTGTGTGGCAAAACTCTGGAGAGAAAGAAATGTCATCCAAAGCAACATAGCCACCACGAGGACTGTTGAATGCCACCTCAAACACCACCTAGCAAGCCAAACACACCAATCAATCTAAATTGAGTGCCCAACATGAAGGGAACAAAGTTGCACAAATTAATTGATTCATTTGGAAAACCAAAAAGTTTAAAATGGATTTAGTTTGTAAGCGTAAATGTAATACAAAAACACTATCAGGTTCAAAGGCATTAGTAACACTTCAGACAGTGAACTCTGCTGGAGAGAATCTCCAGACTCCACACACACTCCTACTCTCATTATTTACATGGTCTCCCAGAGTTGGCTGCTCACACTCAAACATGGCAGCCACAGTGCTAGCTCTTCACTTTATGTTTATTCCTACAGATGCAAAATAAACACTCTTTTCTCTGCAGAACAGAGACTATGTTATGTATAGTCGAAAATATATCACTCGTTGAACTACATTTGGAAATTACTAAAGATATCAATTACCATTGTTACAGTTAATAATCAGAGGAGTTTAGATCAGATTTATAAGGCCTGTTTTCAATAGAACTATCTATACTTGTTTTAGTTACAACAAATGAGTACAGTTTTGACTACTCATTGAGGATTTTGCTAATTGTACAAAACAACATGGCCTAATAGCTGTCATTTCTCATTAACACTATAAATATAATAGGCTACTTAATGTTACATATATACAATTTGTAATATTTAAATATATATATTTAGTGCTGTCAAATTATTAATAGCGATTAATCACATCCAAATAAAAGTTTTTGTTTACATAATACAGTGGGTACGGAAAGTATTCAGACCCCCTTCAATCTTTCACTCTTTGTTATATTGCAGCCATTTGCTAAAATCATTTAAGTTAATTTTTTTTCCTCATTAATGTACACACAGCACCCCATATTGACAGAAAACACAGAATTGTTGACATTTTTGCAGATTTATTAAAAAAGAAAAACTGAAATATCACATGGTCCTAAGTATTCAGACCCTTTGCTGTGACACTCATATATTTAACTCAGGTACTGTCCATTTCTTCGGATCATCCTTGAGATGGTTCTACACCTTCATTTGAGTCCAGCTGTGTTTGATTATACTGACTGGACTTGATTAGGAAAGCCACACACCTGTCTATATAAGACCTTACAGCTCACAGTGCATGTCAGAGCAAATGAGAATCATGAGGTCAAAGGAATTGCCTGAAGAGCTCAGAGACAGAATTGTGGTAAGGCACAGATCTGGCCAAGGTTACAAAAAAATTCTGCTGTACTTAAGGTTCCTAAGAGCACAGTGGCCTCCATAATCCTTAAATGGAAGACGTTTGGGACGACCAGAACCCTTCCTAGAGCTGGCTGTCCGGCCAAACTGAGCTAGAAGAACCTTGGTGAGAGAGGTAAAGAAGAACCCAAAGATCACTGTGGCTGACCTCCAGAGATGCAGTCGGGAGATGGGAGAAATTTGTAGAAAGTCAACCATCACTGCAGCCCTCCACCAGTCGGGGCTTTATGGCAGAGTGGCCCGACGGAAGCCTCTCCTCAGTGCAAGACACAAAAAAACACCTGAAGGACCACAAGATGGTGAGAAATAAGATTCTCTGGTCTGATGAGACCAAGATAGAACTTTTTGGCCTTAATTCTAAGCGGTATGTGTGGAGAAAACCAGGCACTGCTCATCACCTGTCCAATACAGTCCCAACAGTGAAGCATGGTGGTGGCAGCAACATGCTGTGGGGGTGTTTTTCAGCTGCAGGGACAGGACGACTGGTTGCAATCGAAGGAAAGATGAATGTGACCAAGTACATGGATATCCTGGACGAAAACCTTCTCCAGAGTGCTCAGGACCTCAGACTGGGCCGAAGGTTTACCTTCCAACAAGACAATGACCCTAAGCACACAGCTAAAATAACGAAGGAGTGGCTTCACAACAACTCCGTGACTGTTCTTGAATGGCCCAGCCAGAGCCCTGACTTAAACCCAATTGAGCATCTCTGGAGAGACCTAAAAATGGCTGTCCACCAACGTTTACCATCCAACCTGACAGAACTGGAGAGGATCTGCAAGGAGGAATGGCAGAGGATCCCCAAATCCAGGTGTGAAAAACTTGATGCATCTTTCCCAAAAAGACTCATGGCTGTATTAGATCAAAAGGGTGCTTCTACTAAATACTGAGCAAAGGGTCTGAATACTTAGGACCATGTGATTTATTTCAGTTTTTCTTTTTTAATAAATCTGCAAAAATGTCAACAATTCTGTGTTTTTCTGTCAATATGGGGTGCTGTGTGTACATTAATGAGGAAAAAAATGAACAAATGATTTTAGCAAATGGGTGCAATATAACAAAGAGTGAAAAATTTAAGGGGGTCTGAATACTTTCCGTACCCACTGTATATGAGTGTGTACTGTGTATATTTATTATGTATATATATAAATACAAACACATGCATGTAAATATTTAAGAAACATATGTTATGTTTATGTTAAATAATTTTACATATATCAAATATAATAATATAAATGTATATACATGTAAATATTGTCAAAATATATACTGTGTGTATTTATATATACATAATAAATAAACACCGTATGCATACATTTATTATGTAAACAAAAACTTTTATTTTGAATGCAATTAATCATGATTAATCGTTGGACAGCACTAATATATAGATATCTATATATAAAATTATCTATCTATATATATATGAAAAACATAAGTTAAAACCCCCAAAATTTTGAACAGTTTGGGGACGATTAGTTTTTTTTTTGTTTTTTAAGAAATTAATATTTCTATTTAGCAAGCATGCATTAAATTGATGGAAGGTTACATTAAGACTTAGACTTAATTATACTAAAATAGAAAAGTTATTTCAAAATTAATTTTCATTTTATATTTTAAGTTGTAATAAAATTTCCAAATATTAATTTATTGTATTTTTGATTAAATAAAAGCAGCCGTGGTGAGTATAAGAGTCTTCTTTCAAAAACATTTTAAAAAATCTTACCAACCCCAAACTTTTGAATGGTTGTGTTTATTCCAATTAGTTACAAATGTCATAATATGAATATTAGTCTAAGGTAGTGACATTCAATAACTACCTGAATGTACATGAAATAATGTTATAGCTACTGCTATTATTGAAAATAATTGCAAAAGTGTTAGCCATTCATCTACTGGAGTTCGAAATATATTTATACAGAGGGTGTAAAGAACCCTTTATAGGACATTATTTCATATTGTTTGACTAAAACTTGCCATCTATGATATGACATAACTCTGCACAGCGTCTTCTATATGTTAACCATGGAATAAAAGAAGGCCCCTTTTATAAATAGGTGCTAGTCTTGTTAAGACAGCTCTTAAGCCGGGAAGTGTATTTGCAAATGACTTGAGTATATTGTGGGTAGTTAAAACCTGTAAGATATATTAAGTAGACATACCATGTTCTAAACGAAAGCTTACATATGGATAGTGTCAACATGTGAATGCACAGCATACTGTACATGCGCAAAAAGATGTAAAGAAAGTGCATTTCCTGTCTAAGAATAACATATTTGTGTTTTATTTTACTTAAAAGAGATTTGTGTGATTTATAGTATATATGTGATTATTTAATGTGATACCCAACTTGATGACAGCAAAATTTGTTTAAAACAGATTCTTATTTTCTTTTTTTTAAGATTTGTTTTTGCCTTTATTTAGTTAAGACAGTGTAACAACAGGAAGTGAAGTGAGAGAGAGAGGGGCGGGATTGGAAAAGGTCCACAAGCCGGGATTCAAACTCGGGACACCAACAGTGCAATGACGGTTGCACATCTGTTTCACAGATTGCTGCTCTCTAATGGAAACAAAATGGATTTGACATGCATGCATTTTATTGATTTTTATTTTTTTTACTTAATATGTATACTATTGTATTAACATCCAATGACCATTTTAGGATTTTTATTGCCTTTCTTGAATTTGTTCCTTGTTAATGTTTAACATTATATAAGAAACATGAATATTAGTCTAGGAGACAGTAAAAGTTGGATAAGCCATCATTTGTAATATGTACTTATTTGTAGACAGATTTTTATGTATGCTATGTATGACTTGTACCTTCAATATTGTTAAAGATGGAGGATTAAGGATTAATTTCGAACATGAAATATTAGAACATAGTGTCCATTGTAATCAATGGTTCCCTGTCATGAAAAGCTAAATAAAGATTCCTTTTTTTATTATTAGAAGTGAAGATATATTTGAATAAGATACTTTTTTGGCTTCACTTATGTCATTGTGTTGTGGCCCCAAGCACCACCAACTCTCTTGAAACTGCACAATACAGGGACACAAATAAAGTTTGTAGAAGAACTTCACTGACCTCTAAAGGATGTGGTGCCTTAATATCCACTTGCACTAACTTCCAATCTGTTGTCGCATACACATCAGGCCTCCATATCTCATCATAGTGGCCCAGCTGGTCCTTAGTGAAGACTGAGAAGAAATTCCCAATGGCTTGGTCCCTTTGATAGTAAAAGGACAAGCACCCAGCCATTGAAGTGGTAGTCATTGGCGACACCAACTTGGCCACCTCTTGGAACCTTTTAGCATAAACTGAGTCCACATACATGTAGTGACCTAGTTCAGAGTGGAAAAATAAAAGAAAGGATAGATTCACAAAGCACATTCCTCAGGGTGAGAGAGTAAGCAAGTTCCAAACCAGGAGAATTGTGGGTTGTGAAAAGCCATGACCTCGGTGGAGTGCCTGGTATGATTCATTCCAGTTCTTGACCTATTGTGCAGTATGAAGCTATCCTGTCAGTCTGTGTTACCTCTCTCATTGTTCATGGTGTGATCATCTGGAAGGTTTGACTGAGGGTCCCGGGCCAAACTCCCACCCACATACCAGTTCACATTGGGATTCCACTGATTACTGTAGCCACACAAGTGGTGCTCCTCAAAGTTGCACTCTAAAACAGACAATGGGAGAAAAGTCTAATTGCATTACCACAGTGGTTCTTCATGAGTTAAAAACGGAGGCATTGCAAAGTACATCTACATTGTTGACCACAGACATGAGAACCAATAAGGATTGTGTGAAGTTTCTTTTTTTTCAGATGTTCTTCTGTGTGTACCAGATTTTGAGTGAACAAACAATTGAATTATATTTTTAACAATCAAATAGCTTCAGAAGACTTGGAAAGCAGCACATAAATGCTATGGACTGTTGTTATTGTATTTTTAGAATGAAATTGTCGAATGGGTTTGGAACAACATGAGGGTGAGGAAAAGTCAAGGTTTTTATTATGGAAAACTTTTTTTTTTATTGCTCCTGCAAGTCAGTATCACTTTTTTATTTACTAACCTACTTATATAAATTCCAATCATTTTGCATTATATAGTATATATTGACAAATATTTAATTTGATTCAATTACCAGATTAAGTTAAATGAATATGTAATAATGAACATATTTTGCAAAATGTTCATCTCTAGAGTTATTTTTGTTTTAGCTAATTAACATGTTTATGGACATTAAATGTCTTTCCTGAGGTAAGTGTCACCTTATGTGACAGTGTTTACAAGCTTTTGTATTCATGTCTCTTTTTGTGGTTGAAACACTGATTGGGCGTTTATATCCAACTTGATACATTTCATTACGTTTTACGGTTTCTTTCATCATACCCTCTGATGTTCATTCATGTTTATTTTGTGCTGTAACTAGTAGCGAAGAAGAAATGTTATAGCGATCTGTCACTCCACATTAAAGAGCATCAAAACAACATATCATTTTAATTTAGTGAAAGCTGAGACTTTGTTTCTTATCAAAAGCTACAAAGAACAAAGCTTATTGCAATTATTGGATGGGAGGCTCACACAACAAATATTTTTTCCTTATTAAACCATCAAGGATGCTGTGGTCAATAATATGTGTACCCCAAGTATAAAAATAGAGGACTCACCTATACAGTATCCAGGGATTATGTGTATTTCAAAAAGAGCAACGCTATTTCCCATTCCTCTTCTGGGTTTAGCCTCAAATAATAGCTGAATATCAAGAGGTGATAAACAAAGACAAGTGAAAATGTTTGGGCTGTATCAGTTAAATATGCACCAACTGCCATCTATTCAGCTGACAAAAGCACTTATCTAAAGCCTAGAGAACTATATAACGCATCTTCACTCTCTTTCAGTGACTCATTAAATCAAACACAGTTTTAGTTTTAAACAGTCTAATTTTAGAGTAAATATAATATCAGAAGGTTTATATCATACACCTCAAGTCAAAACTAATGTAATGGATTTACTTTTTTCCGATCATAAATCATACAGTAACAACTGTTAATCTATATTCCTTTGTTTACAAAGACCAAGTATTACTCTGAGTCTCTTTCCAAATGTAATTCCCAGAAACTCAGCATTACTACTAGCATAGTAAAATGCTTGTCTGATCAAGGGAGAGGCGTATCCACTGTAGTATTATTAACAAAGGGCTCTTTTCTTCACTCAGCTCCACTCAAACCCTCTTTTAAGCTAACAGTCTACTATGAATAGTCTTGACTACATTATATCACATACACAACCCCCTTGTTTCCCCACTTTTCATTTAAACACAGGAGTGACTTTGCCATGTCAGGAAGATACCTGGTAAGCCCCAGACATATTACGAACGTCCACGCTGGCAATGAGCCAACTGTCTGAGGGTTTGTCCGCCGTCCATAACGTGTAGTCAAAGTTCTCACCCTCGGGTCGCAAGTGCAGTTGAAGAGAGCCTGAGCCTGAGATCTGATAGACCAACCGCACACAGCTCCAGTCTCTGAGCTCCAGCTGCGGGCTGACCAGGACATACTTCTCTTTCTCACCAAAAGATGAGGACTCCGCTGTGATGAAGCGGCCTAATAGAACCAGAAGACGCATAACGGTGAGAACATTTGCGCAGAAACACAAGAGCATTACATCATAAATTTAAGAAGAGAACAAAAACACTTCAAAAATGTAAAAGAAGCTAATTGTTCCTGATTGTTTAAACATTCAGTTGTGTTATTTTTATTGGAGGCTATAACAATGCGTCTAGAATGTCCGAAGCCAAATCTGTCAAATGATAAAGGTCCCACAGGGTCATCAGTAATGCACAGAAACTTCTTAAAAGAAGACAAAGCACCATTTTAAACTGTGTGCCTAAAAACGGGTGTGATCTGTATCAGGTTCTATAAAAATAAAGTGCAAGCAATTACAGCAAGCAAGGGAGACTCAAGTGTTGATTTAACAGTCCATTTAATCTTCTGGCTTCAACAGAGCGACTGTTTAGAGCACAGAAATAGGTTACGTTCACATTTAAACAGTTTATTAAAGAAGAAATATCAGCTGTCAGATGTAAAGTAATCATATATGTTGTGAACGTATCCAGTTTCCTCTTGTTTAATATGCATCAAACCAAGACATGATGTAAGAGTGTGTTTGCCGCCGTTAGCTTCAGTGATTTCTGATAGCTCCAGATGTTCTTATGATGATTCATTCCAGGTGCCAGATGAAAAAAAAGAAGCCTTTTTTCTCTTTTCTTTACGACCTCTTATAAAAACACTTATTTTCTGCACTATGGTTTGGCCCTCTTTTGAGATCTCATATATTTAGTCCATGAGCGAATACCAATCATTAATATCCCACTTCTCCGGCCACAACATCAGCTTCTGAGGTAGGTGAAGTCATGTCTTTGGTGAGGTCTATTGACTTGAGTCCCCATTTTATGGAATGATTAAGAATAAACCACAAAGCAGAGTGTTAACAACACCCACAATTAGCATAGTCACAAGGTCAACACAGAGTTGAACATTTAAAACTAACATAAGGCAATGTACATCACAACCACAATCTAACTAATTGGAGGAAGAGCTGACGTCAATGACCTACATTGGCTTATTATAACACAGTGTAAAAAGGTTCCAGGAAATGTTTCTTTAACTAGTTGCAGAGCTTTTTAAAGTTAATTCATTAACATTATGGTCTCAACAGCGAAAAACTTAGTTTCCAGGAAAACAGATGCTTATTTGTTTCCTGACCATTTTTATTTATGGACACAAACACCACACAACAACACCTCGTCTCTGATCACTATACTATTGTGTACTGTATACATTAATTCACCATTTGTAAACTGATGTTTACTGTTCATTTTTTAGAAATATCAATAACTTTTGTATTAAAACTATATTCACTGAATGTAATTAAAAAATCGAGAATCAAATCGAGAGCTTGCGAATCGAATCGGGACATCAGAATCGATACCAGCCCTAGTTTCTACCAATTTGCTTTTTAGTCTGCGCTGATGAATTTATGTATTACGACGGCGTTTTAGTGCCACGTTAAATTTTTTTTTTTTTTAAATCCAAGATTATGAGGTTAAAGTCGTAATATTATGAGAATAAAGTCTAAATGTTTTCAGAATAAAGCATTCCCAGAAAAAACAAAGTTTGGTCACATTATATAGGCTATAGGATAATATAAAAATATGAAAGATCAGTAACAACCCATGCAGGAATAACATTTTTATTGGCAATAATAATCAGAGGGGTAATTTAGCACAGAAATATGCCAAGGATAAAGTGCAGTTCTTGCTACACACTCCCAACTCACTGCAGCAGCTGGAAGTAACCCATTTACTTCTGAGACTTGAAGGGTTAAATGTGGAGGTGAACTCTGTGAATGTCTGCTGTACATCTCCAGAGGCCTAAAATGATTTCTACTGCTGTCTGAAAATGGCTGGAGAAACAAGGTCACCAGCTCTCCTTTCTTTCTCACCATTTCCATCTCTTTATCTTAACTCCTTCTGGAAATGTTTTCTTACATAATTTTTGGCTGAATGTACATGTAATAAATAAATACAGTGAATACTCTAAATGGTTTTGAGAATTATTTTCACTGAAGCAAAGAGTGGGCATTAGATAAACAATAACATACATTTCTGGCAAATGTCTGAATCCATTCATTAAACATTTAGCAAAGTGCTTCCATTTTCCTAAAACTAAGAAGTCTACCTCTGCTGTGTTTCCGCTACAAAGTTCGTGTTGTCCAGGAAACCAAACAGAGACACAAATGTGTTGCCCAGTCTTTTTTTATTGACCTGAAGGGGAAAAACTCACTTCACAAGCAAAAGGTTGCGACAGTTGTCAACCAGACAACTGCACAACGTATTTTCACTGGATTATACTTCCTTCATCATACTTTGGTTAACAGTCATTCAGAAGCATCTACTCTGTTTTCCCCACAACAGCTGAACCCATCCAGTTGTTCACTAACCATCATAGTTTTTGGCAGAGGACAAAAATAAAAGATAAGCAATGATAACAAAATTATTTTCAGAACAGAGCACAGACGGTTATGGAAAGTGCTCACTGTGCTGAATGCAATATTAAAGTAAATTCAAAATACAAGAAATATACAAGAAAAATGACTAGCATGACAGCTGTCAGCAGCTATAGAGTGAAATATCTCTGTCCAGAGTGCATCCTGCAGGCCAATTAATAATCTATGACAACTCTTAGCAGTTGTGAATTGTCAGAATAAGACCAACAGAGATTGGATCGGCAGTCCAGTTATGCACAGCAGGCTTCCTCAATAAAGTGCAGATGTGCAACCATTAAGCCTTAAACACTGAAGAAAGTAGGGCAGCAATTTTCTATGCCCTTTATATAAAATATAATGATGCATTTCAATACATTCACAGTGCCTTAATATCAAAGTTTTGTGCCATTCAGAATTGAATTGGGAATGTCTTAAATGTCTTTAAAGATGTAAGATTGATAAAAGGTGGTTGCAGGTGCAAGTATACATTTTGATGGTTTTATTTGTAATGGTAGTGTCAGTGTTATTTTAGTTATACATTATACTAACACCTATTGTGGCAATGTGCACAAAGTATCTTGTTAATCAAACCAACCATCAATAAGGAGTTAGAAAAAAAGGGTTTTATGAAAATTCAGAATAGCAAAATCAGATGGATTCTTATATGAATTAAAAGGATAGCACACAAAAATGTAAATTCTGCCCTCTTGGGTGCCATTTATTCACCCTCTTGTCGATGTTATTCCAGACCCATATGACTTTGGTTAGTCTTCAAAACACAAATTAAGTTATTTTTAATGAGACCTGAGAGGTTTCTGCTCCTCCAGTGAAATTCTGCTTCAGATGATAAATGGATTAAAGGTAAGATTTGATTTATATATAAACAATAATCCACACAAATATTTAGTTAACCAATTAAATCTGTTCATCATATAATTCATCATATAATTTCATGGATTCCTTTTACGGCATCTTTATGACATATTTGGATCTTCTACATTTTGGTTACCAAAACGTTTAGGAAGGACAGAAACGGGTTCTTGGATTTCTTTAAAATAGCTTAGTTTGTGTTTTGGAGATTAACCAATGTTTTATGGGCTTGGAACACATGGGTGAGTAAATGATGACAGAACTAAGAATGAACTATAGTACGGTGGCTGAGAAGTGCAAAACAAATCACGATTCTGAAAACAAAATAACAAATTACAAATGCAAATCTAAAAAACAAAATAACAATTCAGAAAACACAACAACAATTCCGAAAACAAATTAACAAGTCAGAAAACACAATGACAAATCAGACAAACCGGAAGAGGTAGGTATAGTTTGAGCCAGCCCCATTGGTTTGGGAATAGATTACTCATCGCTGACTGAACGAGACATCTGTCAATCAAGGTGTACAGGAAGAACGAGAAGAAGAACAGTAGAATCAACTGAAGCATCAGCTCTAGTGGCACAGATGGTAGATTGCGTGTCGTTGTGTTTTTTGACACGATCTACCCGGATTCGATCCCGCCTTTTGCCGAGCTTTTTTTTTCTCCCTTTTCAAATCTTGTGTCACATCGGAAAGGCGTTTATTTTCAATAAAAATTAAGGAAATAATCCAAAAGTTGAAAATAAAGTATCGGGTAGGGTTAGGGTATAAGTAGGGAGGGCTTTTTTGTCCCAATAAGGTGGCATCCATTTAATAATTTGAATTAAAATTATAATTTACACTTTTATTATTGCATACTGTTTTTTTTTTTTTACTACAATACTGAGGTGCAGATAATTGCCACTATTTGCAACAAGTAGTATACATAGCACAAAATCCTGCTATTTTAACATAGTGTAAATAGGTATTTTCACTTAATGTAAATAGCATCTATTGCTATTTTGCACTTAGTTAAATAGCCTCTATCGCTGTTTACACAGTGCAAATAGCTGCTGCCCAAAAATATACATGCATGTACATTGTAACAGAATACAATCAGAATACAAAAAAAATATTCGGCGGTATTTTGGAACCATCCAAGTGATGTCTAACTGATGGTCTCTGACAACCAGACACTTTTAGGGCAGAAAAAGAATATCTGGCAAAGCAGTGCATCAGATAAATGTGCTTGAGCCCTATATAATCAGAAAGTGTCTCATACCTTCCTCGTTGATGTTCCAGGCAGCATAAGCGGGATCAGACGTGTAGTCGCAGCTGTCCGACTCAAAACTGCAAGAGCCCCGCAAAAGCTGCGTCTGAGCCCGCACTAGAAGTGCGACTGCTGAGGATGACATTATATCAGATAGACAGTAAACTATAACGCCTCAGCAAGACTTAAAGACGTTTAAAGTGTTCTGTTAGCAGACGTAAATGTGCAAAAAGTCTACAATAAGTCTACGTTGATGCGAGGATGCATCAAATTAAACTTGCATAAATGCACAGAAGCATGCAAACGAACTAAATAAAATGATCCATTAGGGAAAAGTGATGACCTACCCAGAAGGGTTGAGAAGTGAAGCAAACTCATGGCTGAAGTTGCAGGGATGCTGGAGTGTAAGTGTGAAGGTCCACTAACGCAGATTGCGTACGGCAGCTCTGCGACCGCTGCATTCACTCTCCATGCTTTGACTCTGGCAGAGCCGAACAGAGACGGTGGGAGGAGGGAGGGTTGCTGGGGTTTCTATTTCAGAACAGACAATGGATCGCCTTTGGGTAAGGAGTTTGCCGCTGTGTAAGCGTCTGCAGAAATGACATAGGCTACTTCTTGCTCATCGCTGACAGATTACTTAATCACAGCTTTGATGGCGTTGAATCACTCTAATAGTCCATTTAGTGTAAAGATCATGTTAAACAACAGTGACTTCTGAATTGCATGTCGAATAACTGAATGCAATTGCAGGTTTATTTAGTAAATGTTAGTGATTTTAATTTAATTGAATAATATTTTAGTTAAGTTGTGTATAGCCTATGTTTAAACAGTGTTTAGGCTAATTTACAGCATATGCTATATATTTCAATTATTAAAATTAATCTGTTTTAGCCGGCCCGGTCTCATGGAAATGCGACAAATAAAAACAAAAACTCGTGGTATTGATATGCAAAAGTGGACTTTGGCGTGCTTATGTTATGTGTTTGGCGTGCATGTGATAGCCTACGCAGTTTTCGGGTACATATGATAAGCATCTCCACAACCCTAATCCTACCCATCGCGTAGCATATATACGCCAAAGTCCATTTTTGCGTATCGATACCACGTTTTCATTTTTATTTGGCGTAGGCCTACTATTAATAGGCATGCACAAATAAGTCAACATATTATACTCATATATTAAGTATATACACTCTAAAAAATGCTGGGATAAATACCCAGTGCTGGGTAAATATTGGACAGAACACATGCAGGGTTGTTTTCAACCAACTGTTGGGTTAAAAGTTTAACCCAACCTTCTGGGCAGTAACCCAACCGCTGGGTCTAAACAACAAAATCGCTGGGTTTGTCCATATTTTACCCAGCACTGGGTTGTATTTATTTTTATAGTTTTTATCAGTTGTAGGCTATAATATACTCGGTGAAACAACAGACTTCACTTGGCTAAACGTCTGATGCATATGGCACACTTTTCTGGAAACACTTCAGGAATGTCGAAGTCGTCATCTGACTGGTTGAATTAAACCGGATTTCCGGGAGACGCGAGTGTCGTGTTTATTTTCGGTCCGCCGGGAAACAAAGATGCCGTCAAACCCCCTCACGAAAGAAGAAAGCCGCCGTGTTTACAAATGTGACGACGAACGCCTATGAGGTTAACTAAACGCTGGATTTTCAAAAGTATGGAAATATTTCAAGTTTGTGGCATATAATCTTTAAAATACATCCGAGAGTTTCACACACCGGTTTGTTATTGTGGCAACATTTCCACACCCCGAAACGTGACGCTAAATGAAACGAACTATGATTGGTTGTTTGACATGTCGGTCAAACGGCCTCATGGGCGGGCCTTGGCCAATTAAACCTGCTGTAGATTCCAGACCTTCAGCCAGTCAGTCTAATGTATGCTAGACTTGTCCAATCATTTAAAGGATTAGTTCACTTTTAAAAAAACTTTTGCTCATAATTTACTCATCCCAATGTCCATGTCTTTCTTTCTTCAGTCGAAAAGAAATTAAGGTTTTTGATGAAAACATTTCTCCATAAAGTAAAGTAAAGTAAAGTCGTGACGTATTGTCAAGTATGGTGACCCATACTCGAAATTGGTGCTCTGCCTTTAACCCATCCAAGTGCACACACACAGCAGTGAGTAGTGAACAAATCCACACACACACACACACACACACACACACACACACACACACACACACACACACCGTGAACACACACCCGGAGCATTACTCCATGCTGCGGCGCCCAGGGAGCAATTGGGGGTTCGGTGCCTTGCTCAAGGGCACCTCAGTCGTGGTATTGAGGGTGGAGAGAGCGCTGGACGTTCCCTCCCCCCACCTACAATTCCTGCCGGCCGGGGGCTCGAACTCGCAACCTTTCGATTACGAGTCCGACTCTCTAACCATTAGGCCACGACTTCCCCCAAACGGTTCAAGGTCCAAATGACAGTTTCAGTGCAGCTTCAAAGGGCTTTAAACGATACCAGACGATGAATAAGGGTCTTATCTAGCGAAACGATTGGTCGTTTCAAAAATAAATAAAAAAGTTTAAGTTTTATAAGCACAAATGCTCGCCTTGCTCTGTTCTGTGATGCGCGTTCATGACGTCACGTAATACGCAATGACGTTGAAAAGGTCACGGTTGACTTAGGCGGAAGTACCGAGTCAGTGTTTACAAATGTGCGGAAGGAGGACCATATACACATATTCAAATGTCTTTGTGTCAGTTTATCGTTTAAAATGCCCATTTCGTGTGCGTATCCTGGGTGTTTTAATATTAAAAAGCCCACTGACTCGGTACTTCCGCCTACCTCAACCGTGACCTTTTCAACGTCATTGCGTATTACGTGACATCACGAACGCGCATCACAGAACAGAGCAAGGCGAGCATTTGTGCTTATAAAACTTAAACTTTTTTATTTATTTTTGAAATGACCAATCGTTTCGCTAGATAAGACCCTTATTCATCGTCTGGTATCGTTTAAAGCCCTTTGAAGCTGCACTGAAACTGTCATTTGGACCTTGAACCGTTTGGGTCCCAATGAAGTCCATTTTATGGAGAAATGTTTTCATCAAAAACCTTAATTTCTTTTCGACTGAAGAAAGAAAGACATGGACATCTTGGATGACATGCGGGTGAGTAAATTATCAGCAAAAGTTTTTTTAAAAGTGAACTAATCCTTTAAGCTGTGTGCAAATCGCACACCTTCTATGAATAAGTCTGCTTAAAATTATCTGTCGCAACTTCTGTTACGTCATAACTTACGTTACATTACATTAATTGCCATTTAAAAAACACCATACTGATCGACAAAGGACAAAGAATATTTAGTCTTAAATATAACAGTGCATACAATATAAAAAACTAAGGTGTTTTTAAAACTGAATAAATAAACATCTGAAACCAGCCTAAGTTGGTTTTCTGTTGCTGTCCTTAGCTGGCCTCTCTTTTTTTAAATGCATAACACAACCCAGCAGGCACCAGACGTCTATATAATGTCAGGTTGATGTCGGACATGACATCGGACAGATGTTGCATTTTGGTTGAAAATTAAAGTCGGGTTGACGTCAATATTCTGACATTGACTTAACATTGGATTTTGGTTACACAACCTAAAAACAACAAAATCTCAATGTCAGCTGACATCGGTATTGGACATCAATTTAAGATTGACAATAGACATTGAATTTACATTGAATTTTGGTCACCCGATGTCGCAACCAAAATTTAACCAAATATCAATGTCTTATGATGTTGTGTGCCTGCTGGGAAAGTTTGTCATGAAAACGTCAACTCTTTTTGGACAGTTTGTAATCTCATTTCTGGAGAGAGAATGTCATTTTCCTCCTCATTTTCCTTGAGGTAAATTAGCATGAGAACATGGAAAAATAATAGACATTCATCTTTTATTTTAATGTAAACTGTACAAAAGCACTGGCAAGGTCAGGCAGTACCAGCACATGGTCAATGAAGTGGACTAGTGGAGTTAAAAGCAACAAAGTCATTTTGTTTAAAAAAAAAAAGCCTACACTGTACACAGTGGGAATGGGATTGGATGTTAGGAACACTCTTTTCTTAAATCTGCCTAATAAAAGTGAACAGTTAACAGCAGATGCCCAGCTGCAGGCCTTCAACAATCCTGTTGTTCATGAGGCTCTTGCTTTCCAGTATAACCTTGCAGGCACAAGATCCACCACTGTGTATGCACAAGGATTGTGCTAATTCCCCATAAGGTCTGCCCTGAATGTTTCCAACATCCAATGTCTCCAAAGCAAAGAGAAATAAAGAAAGAATTAGCTTAAATATTGTTGAAAATATTTTCCTATGGTAGTCAGTCTAACATGAACACCTGTTTGACTGCTGGTGCTGGAGGTGCAGCTTTGTGTTGTTCACTGGACAGGACAGGATTTGATTTGTTCCGCTATGCAAGATGATCAGTGCATCTCTTCATGTAAACACATATGTCACTAAATTTTAGAAATATTTATTTATTGTGTCTTTTTATTTGCAGAGTAGGATGTATTTCATCCTTTAGTTCACATTGCACACAGTGCTCTTATTAACTAAAACTAAAACTAGGCCTATTAAAATAGTTTCTGTTGAAAAATCATGAAACAAGTAGTATCCAAATATACTACATTTTATTCACTATTTAGAGAATGTGGTAAGAGACTGATAGAACATGCAAGTGATGTTCCATATTTAGAATAATTGTTATTTATGAATTAATAGTTGTCCAAACACTATAACTCAGTAATCTTTGCAGTTGTAATAGATCACTGTAAACACCGAGTACATTGTACACACACCACACAGAGGCAATGGAAAACTATTATAAACTACTATCAGATTAAGGATAATATGTCATTCTCTTTTTTTCCCCTGTCTCTCTCTCTACATGGTCTTCGCCACGCAGAGAGTGAGTTTGGACTGTGTTCTGTAAATTTCCCCTTATTCAGGAAGTCCTCTGTCAGGCAGTCCTGTGTGAAGATCCTGGGTTTTTCACTAACCATGTGTTTAGCTTGGAGGACTGCACTTTTCCACACACAGCCTGGAGAACAGGAATGACGGGATTGGTGGAGGATGAATTTCCCATTAACCATAAAAGCCAGAAGATCCTGGTTCTAGCAATAACACTAAACAGGATATGAAGTGTTATTTAAATGCATCAAATAAATAAGATGAATATAGAAGCAAGCAAACATTTGCCTCACATTGCGTTAAAAGTCACAAATTAATTCTTAAATTGTATATATTACATTAAGCGCATTACTGGTAGATCAACATGAGATTCTGACACATTAATAGCCAAGCAGATCTATTAGTAGTCATCTGATTATAAAACAGATGCTTGCCTTCATGTTTACTCCACAGGCAGATCTTCACAGCAATAAAGAAAGGCATGTGGTCAGGATACTATTTGACACTGCAATTAACTTCCATTCCACACATACTGCAAACAAACATCTATCAAGCCAGGTTTCAGATAGTGATATCTGCTTAGATATTTTAGATGGATACCATGTTAGACATAAAAAAATACATAAAATCTCCATTAAGGGTGCATTTAGGTCAAAAGACGTAGCAGACAGCCATGTCTGCATGTTGGCTTACATAACCGCCTAATGGTCACTCTGTGGCTTCCTGTTTGATCGGCATGGAAAAGTTTTTCGTAGTTGGTAGCAGAGGCACAATTGCTGGAGACTTGATGCCTAGTCATTTCTCATAGCCAAAGTATTAAACTGAGTTGAATTACTGGGTATTTGATGCATCTGTTGAGCTCACAAACCATGGCAACTTCCTTGCTCCAAAACCACCATTACATCATTAGACACATTCTTCCAATGCTGTCAATTTACACAAAGTTCTGAGAGGGATGTTAACACATGCATATGTGCCTGCCTTCAATAGCTTGATTTTTGCTTGTAAATATCCTCTAGTCAGTAATGGCTGGTCACTAAACCAGACAAGGTGATGAAGACTCAACACAAAGTTATTCACCAAATACATAAACTTGTGGACATCAAATATTGATTTATATTGAAATGATCTTATCTTGGTAGCTGATATGTAATCTGGATTGCATAATTTTATTCCAAAAATCTAATGCTTGTAATTAGATTATAATCTTTTTTAAATGCTCATCATCAGATTATCCTTTTTCAGATTACATGATTACATGTTATTTGAACAGTGGCAGTAAATTATATATCATGGAGATCAAAAATAGAGAACAACAATTTCCTCATTTTCACGGTCACTGCTTAATCCTATTTGAAGTTATCCTAACAGGAGTAGAAGGGCCGTTTTTAAGCATATTTCATAAATTAATTGTATTCTGAAGCGCAGAATAAAAACTTGAGATAGACCTATTTGAAAAAGAACTCTGATCAAAATCAGAGAAAACTGGCCCACAGTTCACTTTAGTGATGAGAGCAAGTTTCATTTATTTGGGTCTGAGGGGAAAAATTATGTTCTGCTTCAAACTGGGGAAAGACTGAACCCCAAGTGTGTAAATAAGTCAGTGAAAGGTGGAGGAGGAAGTGTCATGCTTTGGGGGATGTTTTCTGCAGTTGGGCCTCTTATACAGCTACATGGCAGAGTGAAGGCAACTGTTTAGAACCTTCAGCAACATGTACTTCCTTCCCTACATTCATCTCCCAATCAGCTTGCAATATTCATGCAAGACAATGACCCCGTCACACTGCAAAACAGATAAAGAAGTTCCTTGAAGCTAAGAACATTGAAATAACAAAATGGCCCGGCGCAGAGATCTAAACCCAACTGAAATTCTCTGGAAAATCCTTTGCAACAAAGTTATGGCTAAGAAACCCACTATATATATATATGTGTGTGTGTGTGTGTGTGTGTGTGTGTGTGTATACAGTTGTATGCAAAAGTGTGGGAACCCCTTGCAGAATCTGTGAAAATGTGAATAATTTTAACAAAATAAGGGAGATCATACAAAATGCATGTTATTTTTTATTTAGTACTGTCCTGAGTAAGATATTTTCAATAAAAGATGTTTACATATAATTGCTGAAATTATTAAAATAACCCCATTCAAAAGTTTGGGAACCCTTGGTTCTTAATACTGTGTGTGGTTACCTGGATGATCTACGACTGTTTTTCTGTTTTGTGATGGTTGTTCATGAGTCCCTTTTTTGTTCTGAACAGTTAAACTGAGCTCTGTTCTTCAGAAAAATCCTCCAGGTCCTGCAGAATCTTCAGTTTTCCAGCATCTTTTGCATATTTGAACCCTTTCCAGCAGTAACTGTATGATTTTGAGATCCACCTTTAAACACAGAGGATGATTGAGGGACTCAAACACAACAATTAAAAACGGTTCAAACATTCACTGATGCTCCTGAAGGAAACACGATGCATTAAGAGCCGGGGGTGAAAACTTTTTGAATTTGAAGATCAAGGTAAATTGTACTTCATTTGTCTTCCTGGAATCATGCAAGTATCTTCTGTCGCGTCAGCAGGGCAGTACTAAATGGAAAAATATGATATTTCAACAAAATAAGAAAAATTTGGACATCTTCATCCTGTTCAAAAGTTTTCACCCCCAGGCTCTTAATGCATCGTGTTTCCTTCAGGAGCATCAGTGAATGTTTGAACCTTTTTTAATTGTTGTGTTTGAGTCCCTCAATCATCCTCAGTGTGAAAAGCTGGATCTCAAAATCATACAGTTACTGCTGGAAAGGGATCAAATATGCAAAAGATGCTGGAAAACTGAAGATTCTGCAGGACCTGGAGGATTTTTCTGAAGAACAGAGCTCAGTTTAACTGTTCAGAACAAACAAGGGACTCATGAACAACCATCACAAAACAGAAAAACAGTCGTAGATCATCCAGGTAACCACACACAGTATTAAGAACCAAGGGTTCCCAAACTTTTGAATGTGGTTATTTTAATAATTTCAGCTATTTTTTTGTCTTGTGGACTATATGTAAACATCTTTTATGGAAAATATCTTACTCAGGACAGTACTAAATAAAAAATAACATGCATTTTGTATGATCTCCCTTATTTTGGTAAAATTATCCACATTTTCACAGATTCTGCAAGGGGTTCCCAAACTTTCGCATGCCACTGTATATATATATATATATATATATATATATATATGTGAGTGTGTGTGTGTGTGTGTATATATATATATATATATATATACATACATACATACAGTGGTGTGAAAAAGTGTTGGCCTGATTTTTTATTTTATTGCATGTTTGTCACACTTTAATGTTTCAGATCATCAAACAAATTTAAATATTAATCAAAGATAACACAAGTAAACACAACATGCAGTTTTTAAATGAAGGTTTTTTTTATGAAGGGAAAACAAAATCCAAACCCACATGGCCCTGTGTGAAAAAGTGTTTGCAGTGAAAGCCATTATCCACAAATGACGAAAACATGGAACAGTGGTGAACCTTCCCAGGCGTGGCCGGCCGACCAAAATTACCCCAAGAGCGCAGCGACGACTCATCCAAGAGGTCACAAAAGACTCCACAACAACATCTAAAGAACTGCAGGACTCACTTGCCTCAGTTAAGGTCAGTGTTCATGACTCCACCATAAGAAAGAGACTGGGCAAAAATGGCCTGCATGGCAGAGCTCCAAGACGAAATCCGCTGCTGAGCAAAAAGAACATAAAGGCTTGTCTCAATTTTGCCAGAAAACATCTTAATGATCCCCAAGACTTTTGGGAAAATACTCTGTGGACTGACGAGACAAAAATCGAACTTTTTGGAAGGTGTGTGTCCCATTACATCTGGCGTAAAAGTAACACAGCATTTCAGAAAAAGAACATCATACCAACAGTAAAATATGGTGGTGGTAGTGTGATGGTCTGGGGCTGTTTTGCTGCTTCAGGACCTGGAAGACTTGCTGTGAGAAATGGAAACATGAATTCAGCTGTCTACCAAAAAATCCTGAAGGACAATGTCCGGCCATCTGTTCGTGACCTCAAGCTGAAGCGAACTTGGGTTCTGCAGCAGGACAATGATCCAAAACTCACCAGCAAATCCACCTCTGAATGGCTGAAGAAAAACAAAATGAAGACTTTGGAGTAGTTGTCAAAAATATCGATATTTCGATAAATATCGATACTGAAATATCTGAACGGTACCAATATTAATTTCCCGAAGTATCGATACACCGATACTAGCCGAGCTGTCACTTTCACTTCTCTCCAAAGGCGCGTGGACAAGCTCCACACATGACCGCACTCGTCTCCTTCGCTCTGGTTAAATAGCAAAAGTGAAGTGAATAGAAAGATGACTGCTCTGGTTGTTAAAGAACACAGCAGGAGCGCTATCTGTAGGGATCTATGATCTCCGCGATGCAGAGAACGCGCACGGAATCCAGTCATAAAAACGGAATTTACAGTTTAACGTCAAAGTTTGGATGAATTAATCAAAAGTAGGTCATTACACTTAAATCAAATCGCGATATGGACTAGTATCTGTAAATATTAAGCTGCAAAAGTGGATTTAAATATGAATCCTGCATTTTCTGCGCGTCTCTGTGTGAATGTGCTGCACCTGCGGTTTTGTTTATGTGGCGCTCGCGGTGATTTCAGCGTCTGCCGTCTCAATGAGGACATAAATACATCAACAATATCTCCAGAACTGATCTGAAAGGCATTTTACCATTTAATTTGAGTAAAACTAGCATCATATCATACACACACAGAACTTTAGAAGTATTCACGGCAACCCGTCAAAATAAAAGTTCGGTTTAACGTAGCCTTAGTAGAATGTACATAATACTACTACTTACTACTACTGTTCATTTTTTAAAAAGAAATAATCACAAAATATTTTAATTTTAATAGTAAATCCCCTTCATTTGCCAAAAATGTAAATGTTTAATTTTCATTAATTCAAATATAAATTAATTAAAATTGTTTTATGCCTTCATCTGATATCCAGTAAAATTTAAATACACAACACAGAATTTCTGAGGGGGAAAACACATTTCATAAGGCTACTGTAAGAATAAATAAAAATTGTATGCATTCAAATAATAGACATGCTAAAACACAGAATTTGGTAACAATAAAGCATAAGGTGAGAAAAAAATAAAACATTTCATACGGCCCTAAACGTGTCATTTTTATTACACTTTTAATAAATTAAATGTTGAATTGTATAATTTTCATTATTTTAATGAATTAGACATGCTTTTAGATTAATAGCATTTAATTTGACCATTAAAAAAAAAGTCCAGAAAAATTAAAACGGAAAAAAACGGAATCCAGAAAAATTAAAATGAAAAAAATTGAATGTAGAAAAAAATAAAACGGAATTTGGGGAAAAATAAAATGGATTTCATAGGGCCTTATATCTGGAAATATTTTGGTTATGAAGCAAATGAGAATATCAACAAATAGAACTTTGGATTTTAATTAGTACATGTATTAGTAAACGTTAGTTTCAATTAACATTTAACTAACATTAATAAAAGATTAATAAATCAACAAATGCAGTACCTCAAGACATTTTTTTGTTCATGTAAAATATACCGCATGTTCTCGACTTGTTACATTTATCTTTAAATTAAAAAAATTACCCCCTTAATATTGTGGCAGTTTTTTTCTCCGTGGTATCGAAAATGGTATCGAGTATCGATATTTTTCAAGGTATCGTATCGAAGGCGGTTCATGCTCGAAAACCCTCCAATGTGGCCGAATTACAACAATTCTGCCAAGATGAGTGGGACAAAATTCCTCCACAGCGCTGTAACAGACTCATTTCAAGTTATCGCAAACGCTTGATTGCAGTTGTTGCTACTAAGGGTGGCCCAACTAGTTATTAGGTTTAGGGGGCAAGCACTTTTTCACACAGGGCCATGTGGGTTTGGATTTTGTTTTCCCTTCATAATAAAAAATTTCATTCAAAAACTGCATGTTGTGTTTACTTGTGTTATCTTTGATTAATATTTAAATTTGTTTGATGATCTGAAACATTAAAGTGTGACAAACATGCAAAAAAATAAACAATCAGGAAGGGGGCCAAAACTTTTTCACACCACTGTATATTAACCATTGCTTTGTTTTATGTCCTCAGTTTTAGGTCTTCCCTATTAAACTTTCCTATATCAAATAACAAAAAATGTTCTGGATCATTGGCCTCTATTAAATTTAAGTTTTTACTTTAACAAATTCATACAGGTAGATATTCACTAACACTTCAAAGAGTAAAATTTCAGTTTGAGATGGAGACAGTGAGCAGCATTGGAAATAAACACAGTTTTTCCTCAGTTTCTGCGCTTACCTCATTTCACCTTTAAAAAACTGAACTAAAGACTGTCTGAAATGTAGTAAATGAACTTTAACCATTTCACCATACACTTTGTTATCACTGACCTCATGTGGTCAATCTAATTACATAATTTAAAGGTGCCATAGAATGAAAAACTGTCTTTACCCTGGCATATTTAAATAATAACAGTTCTGTACATGGAAATGACATACAGTGAGCCTCAAACACCATAGTTTTCTCCTTCATATGTAAATCTCGTGATTAAAAAAGACCACTGAAAAACAGGCGAATCAGAACATAACACCGACTGTGACGCAACAGTCGGGATCACTACGCCCCCAACATTTGCATAAACCCACCCTTGTTCTAAGCCGGCGGAACCATCAGAAGCTCTGCAGGTATTGTAAATAAACAAGCGCGGACAACAGCGAAAATAACAAAATAAATGTTATGTTCCAGGCCGTGCAGGGGGTGTGAAGTGCAGGGATGGGTTGGTGTCTGTATTCAGAAAGGCACAGAAAGCAAATAACGCGAGCCACTAAAGGGACATGGTTAGCCCCTTGCTAGCGGTAGCCTGTTACAGTACATAAGATTTCACTCTCAGTAAGGAGAGATGAGGATGATGGCGAATGACTTACAGATCCTGAGCACCACTGACAAGCATCTGATCTTGTGAAATGTGTGGTAAGTACTGTTGCTCCATAATGTAAACATAGTTTGTGTGATCGCATCTCTTGAAAGTGAAACTATAACGCTATCGATGGATCGTTCAAAAGCAGTTTCAATGCCTCGCATATTAATAACGGCTCCCTGATGCCCGCGTTTTATATACAGTATAATTACCCGACGATATAACTGCGAGAGAAAGTATTTAAATATATATTTTCCTCCCTGTGCTTCCTTCTTGCTGATGAGCCGTACTGTGAAACAGCCAATCAGAGCAGAGCTCATTATTATTCATGACCCTGCCAAATAAGCCAATAACAGACCGTTTCATTCTAGGGAGAAATCCTAGGGTTGTAAATGGACATGTAAAATCGTTTCTGGAGATTTTTTGCCCTTACTTAAGCCACATACCTTCTGTGTAGATATCAGAGAACAATTTAAAATACTGTATCAATGCATTCTATGGCACCTTTAAATGGTATTGCATTAAGCAGGGGAAAAATGTAATTTGTCTATTGCCATTATAGTGATGTATAAATCACAGCTCACACAAACCAAGCAATTCCTATTGAAATGGTTGGATTTCTCAAAATGTAGAGCATGTATGTCTTAAAGTGTATACTGACAACATGATGTCCTTTGTAACATGTAATTGTCACTTACAATAATTTAATAATTTAGGTGCATATTAGAACAATGAAACAATCTTCTCCAGTGATTAAAGAAAGTAAATGTGTAAAGTTATGGATCTCCAAAGGTTACAGCATGCCTCCAAAAGGCAGACACCCTTGGTTTATGTGGGTCACCCGGGATACTGTGGTTGCCTCCACTGTAATATTGTGTCTTTGGTAGTGGAAAATTATGTCATGCTTCTCTGTGAGTTGTATCACAACAAATCAGCCATAGCAACAACAGGTCTGTGGCTTATTTTTATTTTTTAGAAGCCTTAAACCACAGGAAATGTGAAGTAAAATCCTTGCATATGTCTGCCAAGAGAACAAGCTCCACCACTACTGAAAATCATGTAAAGAGAATGTAAAGACTATGACCAGCAGCATGATGCAGGGTGGTTTTTGAGATCATGCTGAAGCATTAATTTATTAAACGGGTGTTTAATTAAACATCATAAAGAATATAGTAAAAGCTCTCAAAAAGGAAACTGCATGTTATGTGCAAAAGAGGTTTTTAGGTCACTACTGAACAGTCCCCCTAAATTTCACCAATTTATTGTCAGGTCAGTCAGTTGAGTATGTTGTCTTATGAAATCAGGCTTCCTGTCAATCGTGGTCTTGATTGGCATCTATTTATAGCACAATATGACGAGTCAGTAACCCCCAAAACATTTGCATTTAGTTATGCTGCCAGTTCCACAAATTCAAGGTTACTTGTTTTTCTGTGCATGTCCTACAAATGAACAGAGGAAATTCTCTCTCCAGTTCTCCATATCTCTATTTCCCGTTAAAAATGAGAAGAAGCTTTGGGAGTTTTGGAGTGTATACTGTCCCTTGGGGCTCAAAGGTAAGCTCCACATTTAGGGCACTATCCTATTAAGGGAATGAAAGTGCGAGTTACACATAATGTAGTAGTTGTGAGGAAACACAGCCTTGAGATAAAGACACATAACATCATTGCTCCTGTAATCAGTGACTCTCAGTTGCATCATCTGTGAAGACAACAAACCAGGGAAAGATCTGGTCACAGAATTTAAAAAATAGGTGACCTTCAAGCACGACCTGAGAAATGCATTTTATATTCTTCTATTTATATTGTTTCACTTTGTGCCAACTGATATTGTTGAGATGCTAGATCTTTCAAAATCCCGAATTAAATATTAGTCTTAATTAATACCATTTATTTTACTGAAGTCATAAAATTTTAGATAATTTTTCAGTTTATCATGCAACAACTCCTGCAAATACTATTGACCCAAAAGCAAGGCCAAAGGAACAGTGTCAGGCAAGCTGCATCTTCTGGATCACAGTGAACTCTTGCTACCTATTGTGTAATGAGTGGAACATGTTTATAAAAAAACCTTCTGAGAGTATTTAAAGATTTGTGACTGCTATGATGATAAACGCTTTATCCTGTTTCTCCAACATCAGGAAAACTTCACTTTTCCACAGTTTCATTTAGTGAGAATGACATGCCAACACAAAATACAAAACTCAGTAAATAAAACTACATAATATAAACTAATTAGCTTAGCATTAGAGTTTGTTTTTGTGTTTAGAAAATGCGAATTGATGGGGTAACACAAATAACTTGAACTTTATAGAGTATTTTTATCATGTCACATCAAGTACGGGAATGTGCTCATCTGCTGAACACAAACTGTCATGATGAAATATGCAGTCAAGAGTAATTCAATTCTGCTCCAGATTACCATCTCGACACACCAGACCCAGACCAAAAACCACATGCCTCCCTCTACTGGTAACCCCTGTAACATCAACCTGGTCCCAACAGTAACAACAAGCATATGCACCACACAATGACAGTCACAGGAGTGTTAAAACTATCTATTTACAAGACAGGTCAAATATATATGATGATGGAAAAATTATTTTGTAATGTTTGTACTGATTTGTAATCCAACACCATCTAACTGTTAACATGAGAATGCTGAAATGTGTTTGAGGAAGTGTGAACAGTCTTAACAGTTTGTATGTAAACTAATCTTTTAAGCATCATATACTGTAAGGATTAATTAACATTATTGAAGAAAGGAATCATAAATGTTTTCTATATTACTACAAATAAAAGAGTATAACCTGAAATGCCATGTTATGTCACGACTTTGTTTTGATAAGAAGGCATAATCAATTATGTAACATATTTGCAGAGTAAGTAGGCCTATTAGAAAAAACACCGCACATATTATTATTATTGTTGTTATTAAAGAAGTTTCACAAAGAAAACGTTGTTTTTGAATGTTCTCTAAACGTTCAAAAAGTCCAGCTTTTTAAATGCTTTAAAAATATATAATTGGATGGAAAAGATAAATATCCCAGCTCCAGTTTAAATGGAGGTTCTGATTGTTTCCTTTTCTTTTTGTGAGTTTTAATCAGTCTCATTGATTCCAAATGTCTCTGCGCCTACGTTTAGCGGCGTCCTTGTTGTAACAAGATTTACGTAAAAACGGTGCGTAACGGTGGCCACAGCAACGTGTAGATGTTTTTTTTTTTATTGTGGATTATGATAAAGCAAGATAATTACCTAATTTTACACAGCAACAATGTACGCGTTGTGGTTACTAAGACAACTTCTCTCGAGCCCTGACTGTGAAATGTCCCGGATGAGGTTGAGTCACTCACGTTGACGTCACTCGAGCTCTGAAAATGGCTGAGTCGGAAGAGGAGGTGGATGTCTTGGTCCAGAGAGTTGTGAAAGACATCAATAACGCCTTTAAAAGAAACCCGAACATGTACGTATGTGAACTCGCATTGTTGTTTATCACGCGGTCGTCTAGTTTAATGCTTAAAGCGGCCTGGACCCTCGCGCTCAGCCGCAGGGAGCACATAGTGCAGCAGCCTGTGTAACTTGCGCAGACAGACAGCGGCTGGCTAACCGGCTACTAACCAGCGGCCAGCTGCAGAGAGAGCTCACCAAGCCTCGCTTTTAGACCAGGTCGTGTTAAAATGTGTCTGGGGTGCCTGTTTAACAAGCACCGTGCAAACGCCGAAAGTTTCTCTTGAGTGAAACGCAAAGTGTTGCATGCTTGTCATGTTGCGGCTAGTAACGTTACTGTGAATAGCCTATTTGGATTTGTTATTGGTCGCTGGTCAGTCAGTGGAGGGCGTAGCGAGCTTTAATACATTATATTTATAGTCATAATTCTCAGTAATTGTCGATGTCCTTTTGTTTTTACTGGTAATCAGAGTGAAAATATCAGTGGTTGCAACATCGCTGCTCTTGTGTATCCAAACACTTCAGTCCACATATGAAGCATCGTGTCTGTTTTTTAAAGTTGCCTGTGTGTTTGGTCTGTTTGTCCCATATTTGAAGGCCAGTGCCCTGTCCCAATGGTTTTATCTCCCTCTTTTCCTATGACATTCTTGTTTGTCTGCCAAAGAGGTGCATCTGTATTGAGTCAGTGTCAGCTGAGATGTTTGGTGCTTTATGCATTGCTGTTTGCCTTCAGCTCCTTAGTATTTAGCCGAGTTTCTTAAAATAGCCATGTGATGACTTCTTTTTATCTTTTACAATGTGTTCACAGTGATGAAATTGGCCTCATTCCGTGCCCCGAAGCCCGATACAACAGAAGCCCCATCGTCCTGGTGGAGAATAAGCTGGGAGTGGAGAGCTGGTGTGTCAAGTTTCTGCTGCCCTATGTGCATAATAAACTCCTGCTGTACAGGCAGAGAAAGCAGTGGCTCGATCGGGAAGGTAGGACGAAGGTGTATTGGGTTAGCTTGTTCGGCCGGCTCACATTGCTGTGACATTAGTCTTTATTAAAGAAACGGCTGTTCATACAAAAGACCAGCATTGCTGGAAAAAACTGACTTCTCTCTCTTCTTCTCTTCAAGCACTGGTAGATATAACCTGCACATTGCTTCTCCTAAACCCAGATTTCACCACTGCGTGGAATGTCAGGTACATTTTCATCATGCTTGTATTACCTGAACAAAAAAACATTCTACCTAACTAACCCCTTCACATACTTTCTGAATGATAATATGCACCTCTGTGGTATTTTTTAGAAATTCTCTTTATTTCTTCTCTTTGATGTCTGGCTGTGTTATTGTTCTGAATGTGCTGTGGCTATTTTTAAAAAGTTGTCTAATTTGGGAAAGGAGACATCAAAAGAATGCTGCTATATTTAACTCTAAATGTGACTTGTTTTTCAAAATTTGCATAGAGAGCACAGAATTGACTGATTTCTCCAACATTTAGTTCCAAACTGGAAACACTCTAGAGAGATTTATTCCATGCCTGTTTTAATTCCATTCAAGTTTCAATTCAAGCTTATTTGTATAGTGCTTTTCACAATACATATCGTTGCAAAGCAGCTTTACAGAAAATTTAAGTTTCTATTTTAAAGTTTCTACATTATATTTAGTAGTAACTTATCAGTGGTGACTGTCAAGTTGATGTCCATATGGCCGAAATGTACAGTAAAATTTATGCAGTTTATGACATCAACAGACGTTGAACACTATTAACTGCAAATAGTGTGTTTTTTATCTTTACTGTTATTTATTGTATTCTTTACTGGTTTCTTTTTTTTAAATTAGGCTTTTTTCACTAGGATTTTGCACAAAAATCTTGGCTAAATGTCTTTGTCATAATGTTGCACAGAAGAAACATTGTCCAGGAGGTGGTGCTGTACTTTTTTCTTTTTTTTTTTTTAATGGTTGTATCCTTGTGAATTCATTTTGGTGTTTATTGTTTTACAGAAAAGAGCTCCTGCAATGTGGCGTGTTAAACCCAGAGAAGGACCTTTACCTGGGCAAACTTGCACTATCAAAGCATCCGAAAAGCCCAGAGACATGGATACACAGGTAAGGTTTTCAAATCTTTGATTTGACCTGCAGTGTCATATCACATAATTGGTGGGGAAAAAAGAAAAGCTAAATTATTATGACTTATAATTTGCATTAAAATGTAGAGAATAATACAATTTTTATTTTAAATATTTGATTGTTTTCTCAGTTGCTTCAATCAAATAGGATTTTTGGCCCTTTGTAGTGTTGGGCACCTCTGTCTTAAATGAAGCAAGGTGATTTTTATTGTTGGTTAACTATGATTTTATAGCATAACTGTAAACACCAGTAAAGGCATCTGCTTTAGTGCGTTAAATGTTCGTTGTGTGACTCTGAAGATATTCTGCTCTTAATGTATACAGTTAAATGAGATCTTTTAAAATATTAAAGGGGTCATATGATGTTACTAAAAAGAACATTATTTTGTGTATTTGGTGTAATACAATGTGTTTATGTGGTTTAAAGTAAAAAAAAAAAGCATTATTTTCCACATACTGTACATTTTTGTTGCTCCTCTAAGCCCCGCTTTTCTGAAACGTGTAAATTTTTACAAAGCTCATCGTTCTGATAAGCGAGGCGTGCTCTGATTGGCCAGCTATACAGTGCGTTGTGATTGGCCGAATACCTCAAGCATGAGACAGAAATATTACGCCCCTCACCGTATTGTGATGGCATTTCACGATGCGACCACACAAAAACAATAAAACCCATTACAAACGAGGCATTTGTTGCACCAGTGGGGACATAATTACTGATTATAATGACTTATACTGTCTTTTTATGCGTCACGTTGCATTGTGCTGCGTAAACATTACCATGTCTGCATTTGTGATCAGAGAAACGACAAACAACAAGCACTACTCTACACAGCTCAAAACTCACGTTTGAATCATCAGTGGCAGAAATGTACTTACAAGCTGTGAGTCAGAAGCGTCAGACTGTCCTTGCAAATTTGGAATTGCCCCACTTTATAGAAACAGCCTTTGTGCAAGCCAGCATTCTTCCAAGTTCAGGAAATAGTTCTCCATAAAATGTGCTGCACACACTCAAATATTTGCATTGTACTGCTCTGGGACAGTGTTGTAAATACTACTTTACCACTAATTTCTAGTTGTGTCCTCGTTTGGAAGCCCGAACAAAGTAGTTTCACTTTCACAATGAAACAGCCTCTCCAGTACATGGCGCCGGCGGCAGCAACAATACTACAGCGAGAATAATAGTTACACCTTCTTTCATTGCGTATATATTTGAGCGGTGTAATGAAAATCTCCCCCCATCGTGACGTAGAGATGCGGGGGGCGTGTTTGAATGAGCCATTTTAGGGGAGCGTGGCAGAGTCTCAACTTTTATAAATAATCTCTTTGGTTTTGAGACTTTAGTCTTTGCAACTTCACGGATCTTATCTATGCATGAACAGCTTGTAACACTCCAAAGAGAAAGGAAAACTTGAAATCGCATCATACGACCCCTTTAAAGATGGCATATTATAGAAGTGCTGTGTCCTGCACCTTTCAAGTGTCCTATTTTCCAGAGTACTTTTAGTTCACTATTAGATTAGATGAGTCTGAATTTTCAGATAATGATATAAAAAAAACTAATAATAAATTAGGCATTAAGAAATTCATAATGTAGTAGTTTGATGCGCTGTACTGGAAAATGTGCTCTGCTTTCATGTAGCTGAATTAGTATGGAAGAGACCTTGCTCTCAAACTGGCTGAAACGGTGAAAGCAGAGACCATGAAATGAAACGGCCTGCAATTGCAGACCTCTTGCAACATGTCAACAATGGCACATACTGAAGTAGAATTTTGTCACTACTGCAAGGACAAGGGCAAACCACTTTACAAGGAAACACGAATCCAAAGCTTGTGCACCTGACAAGACAGAGAGCTTTATGTACCTGCAGGGAGTGTGCAGGACACATTGCAGCTGTCAGATATTTGGCAAATAATTCAAGTTTTTACTATTTACTATGTCAGTTTGGATGATGTTATTGTCTGCAGATAATACTGAGCCATTAGATCTCCCAGGATGCTTAGGATCCGCAAGGCACTGAGATAATCGGGCGATTCAGAGCCGTTATGAAAGAGAATTAATTGTATTATTTGTTATTGTCTTGGCCTTTCATGATTTGCAGATTTTACACTCTCATAAATAAAACCGTAAGTGTTAAATTCCTTGTGCATCTTGGCATATGTTGATGATCAGTCTGCTTAATTGGTTTGTTGTGAACACAGGCGCTGGGTGTTACAGTGGCTGCAGAAGGAGTGCTCTCCTTCTGGACAAGAACTGAAGGATCAGGCTGAATCCAGAGGAGACGCTGTGAGGAGACAGTGCGAACGGTTACAAAGAGCCTTGCAGGAGGAGATGAGGGTCTGTGCAGACGCAGCCGGCCGTTACCCCAGCAACTACAATGCATGGTCCCATCGTATCTGGGTATTGCAAAACATGGCTAAAGGCAATCTGAAGGTAGGCCGTCTCAGTCCACTGCAGCTCTCTGCACTATATCTGTGTGATTTATCATAATGACTGAAAACGGGTGTCTGTTAGTTGTTGCTTTGTTTGCGTACATCTCAAAGATTAGATTTGTCTTAGATTACTTGAAGGAATGATGGATCACACTGGCATATCATCAGTGTTGTTACAAGGAAAGCAACATGAGATGGTTATTTATGAGGTTGATAAATCCACCTGAGCCTTTGATCTTAATACCTTTCTTCTCCACTTGAATTACCTTAGGAAGAGACCTGATTACAGATGCCACAGTTTTCTGTCTTTTTAGCATGTATTTATTTAATTTGTTTTAGAGAGAGAGAGAGAGCTGAGTGCTGTTAGTCAGGAAAACGTATTGCCTTTTAGGGGGTCACTGAATGCCAGACCTTTGATGTGCTTATCCTTTCTTAATTAGATGCGAAATTAGGCAAATGTTACAGGGCTCAATCCAAGCTAAAGGCCCTCATATGAAAAGGATGAGCCTGTAGATTTAATGATCCAGGACTAAACAGACTTGAACCAGTCTGAGCTGTTCATAGGCTATTTCAGTAGTAATTGGGTTATGCGGCTGTCGTCTTGCATCTCTGCATGTCTTGTTAGATACTGTTTTCCTTGGTCTGAATTTCTATTCTAGATCTCTGTAGTACAATGTTTACTGAGTTTACAACCTAAGTGAAGTCATGTTTTATTTTAAAATACTCTTGGATATTTAATTATGCATGCTCAGTTCGTTTATTTTTACCTTTGAATCATCTAATGCTCACTTAAATTTAATATTAATTAGCATTAATATTTTAATAACACTGTTAAATATAAACTTCAGCAAATCTCAAAATGAATATCCATTATTAATGTACATCATATGTTGCATCAATTGACATTTAAAATGATCAATTTTAGTTTTAGTGTTTTATTTTTCAGTTATTTAAACAAAATTGCATATATTTAATATCAGCCATTCATCAGTTATTGTTTAAACATGTCAAATAATTTTAATTAACTTTTTTCTTTGCATATTTGAACAATGCATAACAATGTTCATGTATTTGCATAATATTTTGCATATTTCATTAAATGCATTTGAATAAATTGATTAATATTCTGACATTCATAACCTTTACAACTTGGTAACTGAACTGAAATGAACATAAAATTCAGCTGCAACAACCTGAATCATGATGGTGTTAAATGAATATAATACTCTGTGACTTTCTACTCCAGGTTCTGCACGATGAGCTGTCCTCCACCCGACTGTGGGTGTCCATGCACGTGTCAGATCACAGTGGCTTCCACTACCGTCAACACCTGCTCAAGGCCCTGGCCAGAGAGCTGAGTCAGGTTGGAGAGACGGAGCTCCACCCCACCCAGCAGCCTAATGGAGAGAGCACAGCGGGTGCGTCTGATGACAATCACCATAATGACGTCATCCCTCAGCTCTTCCACGAGGAGATGGAGCTCTGCACTGATCTCATAGAGTCATATCCGGGCCATGAGACGCTGTGGTGCCACAGGTAAGAGTGATCAGGCGGAGTGTTCGAAGCCAGTTAGAGATCTCCAGGTCTTGCTGTGCCGATGGTAGTCGTGCAATCAGTCAACATCAGACTGTGCTTCCACAGGTCTCAGTGTGAATACAGTGACTTTGTTTGCCAGAAATCTGTCCTTGGCCCTCAGCTGGTCTGGCCTGATGTGTTTATTGCTTAGTGTTATAAAATGATGGATGGTCTTATGCTGCAGAATTGTAGCTCACTGAGGGAGAGGCAAGCAGTTTGTTGGATCTTTTTCTAGCTCTTTCAGTTTTTCCTCTTCCCAGCCTCATCCCTCGTGGCTTAGGCAAGGAGCAGCTGCTCGGTGAATGGTGTTTATGTATCTTTAGCTTGTGTTTCCCCCCTAAAGTGTGTCATGGCAACAGATCTATTTCATTTATAAGTCTGCTGTTAGTTTGAAGATATGAGAAGTTATTTGTGCAACATTTCATGCCTTTTAATGATAAACATTATAAAACAAAATGCATTACTAAGTTCTAGCTTGATTTAGTCACAGATGATACATAAGCCTTTTTTTTTTAATGAAATCATTGTTTTTTTTAAAAGTGGAATTGCTTCAGGACTGGTAAGTGGATGGCAAGTGATGACCCAGCATGGCACTAAAACTGTTTTTCATACAAAAGTAACACCAAAATTAAATTGTCATCTACTCGACAAATATGACTGACTTGGGTGGTATACAAAAGACATTTCTAATGACTGTTTTTTGACTAGCTTTGTGGCATCTTTTATAGTTTTGGAATATATATATAATATGGCTCTTTCAGATGAAGAAATTGAATGAATGAAGATGAAGGAATTCTGAAATTAAATATTGAGGAATTCAGACTGTCCAAAAACTATACCAAAGGTCAAGTTCTCCACAAGGAAAAGTAGTTTTCCTTAGCATTTTGTCAAATCGCAATTCAACTACAATTGTGTGGTCTTAATCTACTTTTAAGACCTATTTATGGTGCATTTGAAAGCTTTTTAAAATGCGGGTTCATTGTAATTGCATGGTAAAGAGCAAGTTGCACATTTTAGTAGTGCATAATCAATGAGATATTAGTTTCTATAATGTTTATCTCTGTTACAAGTAAAATTGTATGTAATATAGTTTGTGATGTATTTTCTTTTACGTTGGATAGTGTTGTTTGTGGTTTTTGAAGAAGAGGGTGCGTCTTTTAATAGTTTGTAAGCCTATTAAGTAAGTAGTATTAATTTTACTATTCTAACATTAAGCATTTTTTGTATTTTCTCTGTGACTATCATATCAGACCTGAATCCAGACTTAAATAATTATGTAAAGTGCATTTTAGTGTTGTCAAAAGTACCTACTTTGGTACCAGTTAAAAAAAATTGCAAAACTTGATACCAGCATTTTGAGCGCTGTTGAGCGGATTCTTAAACACCTCTGACTGGCCATTGTATTCAGAGGCTCAACAGATATGTCTGTGATTGGCTACAAAGATCATCGCCTCGCGCTCTGCACCGAGCGCTTACACAGATACATGTGGGAGTGTTTGAAAGTCACATCTATCAGTGCATCCGTCAGTGGATCCCTCATAGACAGATCCTCTGATTGACGCTGCTTTCAAACGCTCCCATGTGTATATTAAAAATTCGCTCAGCAGCACTAAAAATGCTCGTGGGAAATGCTGGTATTGTCATATTTTTAAAATTTCAGTACTGCCTGGTACCAAAGTCGGTACATTTGACAACATTTTATTTTATAGTCAGCTGTATTTCAACACTGTACAAATTCAAATCCAGGCTTCTCCAACAGGCGACATGTCTTCTACCTGTGGCACCAGTGGCGGAGGGAGCACCTCCAGGGGGCAGGGTCACAATCTCCACCTCTCACCCACACCGACGTCCTCCTCAGCGAGGAGCCCTGTAACAACGCCAGCGCCTCCCAGGCCATGGACGTTGACTGTGTTCTGGATGGGAGCAAACATGGAAGCTACACGCAGGACACAAAGCGACTAAAGCGGGGACCCCTGCTTCCCCACCCCGGACTTCCTTCTGAGCACACGTTTGTCTCTAGAATCCTCATGGGCTGTAGGAGCCCCGAGCAAAGCCGCTTTGCCATTGCCTACAGGAAGTGGCTGGACTCAGTAATAGGTCAGTAGCATGAGAAACACTCCACCCACCATGATGTGGGAGAGCTGTGATAGGTCGACTTATTTCTGGCTCCAACCACCCACACCCGCTTCTCTGAAAACGGCTGGACTTCTTGGCTGGTTTGTCAGAGATGCTCTGCCAGAGCAAATTCCCGCTCATGATGAAAACCCATGATTCATCTCCACAGTCTAAGCCTGGTATGGTCAGCTGCTTTAGTTCAGGTACTGGATATCTCAGGTCTGTTTTCAGTGTACAATCCTTTTCTCTATCAGAAGCTACAAGTTTGTATTTTTTTCATATAGTTTGGTTGGTTTTTATGTTGTTTAAAGTCTTCCACCACAAATCAATAACAGTATGCTCTCTTCATGCTGTCTGCAGTTTTATGATTCCTGTCGGGAATCTTAAATGCACACTGTGGTGCACACTTGAAGGGAACACTTAGAGCCCAAAGTGATTCTGACCCAGTTTCCCTCTTTGTTTAATTGAGGGCAGACTGGCTCTGAATTCCATCTACTGCTCCTCTTTGAACTTTTGTACTGAAGCATGAACATTTTTTCAATGAATACCTAGAAGTTTTGCTACAATCAGTTATGTGAGCACAATCATTGAATTTAAAGCTTCCTGGAGCCATTTGATATGAAATATTAGGGCTAAAGACAGACATTTTCATGAGTTTTAAATAAACCTTAAATAAACCAATAACTGCACATGAAATTGACCGTTTCTAGGTGCTCTCCTCATTCAGGTGAGTATTTGTATTATATGACATATCTGTTGCAGGGTCAGCATTTCTTCGGTTCATGCAGATGATTCTTGGGCGTTTGAGAATAAATTTTCCTAAAGCACATCATCATCACTCATTAGAATAACAAAGGCCACGTTGTCACATGGACTAGCCTCAGCATTTAAGCACAAGTTTTGGGTTATAGTTCATCCAGGTGGTCTCACAGATGCATGGGTTTTCATGATGTAAGGGAATTGCAGAAGTAGGAATAGGCTTTTCTCAGCTTGGCCCAAGCGTGGCTGCAGAAACAACATGCTGCCACATTCAAGCCCATCTGGTGCAGAATGGTGCTTATTCTCTGCACCGGGGGAGTTTGGACCCCTGAGGGGCCTGGGTTTACAAATGCTGCTTTTTGTTTAACACTATTTTCAACTTAAAGTATATTTATGCAAATATGAAAAGTGAATTGTTGTTAGCTTCACTTATGTGATTTATTAAAGCTAATAAGCTATTAGACAGTTATGGTTGACTCACTGTTACTCAGTAATTATTCAACTTGTAATAAACTTTGAAGTTTCACAGGCTCAATCTTGCATTGACAACTTAATTCATTCACAGCTTAGAGTAGGTTGTGAAAATCTGATTAGATTTTATTCGATCTCGCTCTTAAATCAAGGACAATGCCCATTATACGTATGCAAAACTATTTTAGTTAGGTGAAGTAATTTTGACATTCTAGCAAAGCTTATATGAATCATGTCTTTTAGCATATCTAGAAGACTTGCACAGTTCGATCATAAGTTTCACTTCATAAAAGTCTATTACTGTTCTTTTTTGGGGTTTTTTTTTTTTTGCACAGTTGCACAAGAACTAGATTTATGAAAGTAGTTGAGTTATGCAACTTCTATACTGACTCTCAGACTTTATAAAGGGCCATGTCAGAGTGGTTTTCTCTGTTCCTGCATGTCTTGGACCCTGACACTTTTTTTTTTTTTTTCTTTGAGCTGCAGCAGCAAAATTGCCGGATGTCTGTCACAGAATCCTGAAAGGTTCCCCTCAAGAATAAAGCCAATTTTCCTCCACACCATTCCTCTGTATAACGCAATGTTTAGCAACTGCACTGACATCGTTTGATCATTTTTCACTCTTTATAAGTACAGGTGTGTGCACAGGTGCTTGTTTTAGATTATAATATTATAAGGTTTGAGCGCACACCCCCCCACCCCCTTGCACCTGCTGTTAAATAAACAACTGCTAATAGAGTCCTGTATGGAAGAATAGTCTAAAACTGGAATGGATCTGCAACAAATGCCTTTTATATTTTGTCACTCTGATTGGGTCAATCTGATCTGAATAGTTATCTTTTTGCATGTACATTTGGTGTGTACTGTTGTTTTGGGATCAAGTTCACGTTGTCAGTGTATTTGATTACATTTTATTATAGTTTTTTGATTTCATGACCCATACCTGCACATTGCATTGCTTTTTGGCTCCCTAAACAATTAGCTCTTTGTAAAAATGCTATAGGTGGTAAATGTATTGCCTACCAACTTAAACCCTTAATGGACAGTCTTATCAGTTATATTGTTGAGAACTTACAAATTAGAATATTTTTGTCTTTATTTCTGTTCAGGGCTTCCTATTCACATCATTTCCTAAGCAGTTCACAGATAGTCATACATTACCTTAGAGGTTTTAAGTGTGTACATTAATGTGAATCACACCAAGGAAGCACATAGTATTTCCAGTCATGTCATTTTCCATTGTTGTAATGTCAGTTGCTGTGTGTATACCAAAAGTTTAACAGCAGTTACACTGTAAAGCATAAACACAGATTTTAAGTTACTAGTACATCTATGCAGAAGCATGACCAAGTTAATTTAGCTTTAGAAAGAACAAATGTAGCCTAAGATTTTGTATTTTCTTCATGTATTGTCTGATAAGCTGATAAGGTACTGTAGGTTTTTACAGCCACAATAAACATTTATAGCATCTCATCCATTATGTATTTTATATTTATTTGTATTAAAAACTGTATTGACCGTAGTTGTTTTGTCAGTTGCCTACCACATTAAATAAAGCTACTCTGAAAAGGTCCATCTCACATTTTTCCTATTATTTTGCATTCATGACCATTTTAAGTTATTTGTTTTTTTAAATCATGTCATATGTATTTATTCAATTACACCGGATACTGAAAACATTTACAAGAAGAACATTATTCATGGATCTAGAGAGCACATAATGTTCCCAAATTTAGTTTTTTATATATATATATTTTGGAAATAAAATGTGTGCTCATCAAGACTGCATTTATTTGTTAAAAACTACAGTAAAAACAGTAATTTATTTTAAGATTATTAGAATTTAAAATAAGTTTCCTATTTTAATTTGTTTTAAAATGTGGTGTATTCCTATCAAAGCAAAGCTGAACTGAAGTAGTTATTACTCCAGTCTTCAGTGTCACGTGATCCTTCAGAAATCATTCTAATATGCTGATTTGATGCTTAGGAAATTTTCAGTTACCGATGCTGAAAACAATTGAGCTGCCCAGTATTTTTGTGGAAACAATGACACGTTTTTCAGAATTATTTGAACCAAGATCAAAAGAACACAAATGTATGTTCCTATGTAAAAGTCTTCAAAGTTACTTCTGATTAAATTAATGCATTCTTGCTTAACTAAAGAATTAGATTCATGCAGAGGGAAAAAAAAAGAAAAAACTTTTGAACGGTACTAAGCTATAATTTAACTGATGACAATAAGAAGTTGAGAAAAAGTATCTGTGGTAGGCTAAATATTGTTTGCTTCCTCTATTTATTCTGTAGCCTGTAGCTTTCTTTAGTCGGAGGGCTGGGCAGTCATTTTGCAACCAGTTTCATTTCATGGCATCGAAAGGCTTATACCGATTCGGTTCTTTAGGTTATTTCTAACTATGAACTCAAAGCATTTCAAGTAACGTTATATGTACAGCACTTGATGTTTTTCCGAGAGCTGCAGCTCGTTCATTGAGAAATTAGGCAGCCTTCGGTGGTGTTTGATTAGCAGGTCTCTGATAGGAGGAGTCGGGCTTGCCCACAGACTTGAGATGAAGATGGTGGATCCAGACACACATCGGGTGGACCGTTAGCTCTCTGGAAACTGCAGCGAATGAACAGGTGAGAGATATGATGTGTAATCATCGTCTGTTACAGAAGCAAGTAAAACAGGAATAGTGTAAGAAAAAAAAATCATTGTATTTCAATGAGATTCATTCAATGCTGGTTCAATCGTAGTGACTGACTGTTGTGATGTCGCTTTCCTGCGGGTGATGGGCTGAACAGTGTTTGTTTACACTAGAAAGCACAATTGTTGCCGCGGAAAGCACTGCATTTACTATATGAGGGCCTAAACTGTTAGGTTTAGTAACTTGGTTATCCGATTAAATCAATGCAATTTGCGATGCAAACAATATTAATATCATTAGTAGAAAAATGCCTTCAACTAATTCAGTTTCCAACTAAGTTATGTTTGTGCGTTGATTGAGAGTGGTGTTAATTCTGATGACTAGAATAACAGGGACTGCTTCTCCAAAAAGATTTGTATTTTCCTGCAGGTTAGTTACACCAGTAGGTGGCAACAAAGGTGAGTGTGGTATTAGTGAATGAATAAATTCTTCACTCAATCCATTCTTTTCAAAACATCTACTGTCTCCTGAGGCAACAAGGCACATCCAAATCCAATCATTGTGAAACATTCTTTCTAATTAGATGCCTTCACCTGGGCTAAATTTCCCAAAGGTCGCAAGTTCCGTTGTTACCAATAGTGTTCAGCGGAACTTGGATCCATAGCTGGCTAACGAAGCTTGTGGGAAATGCACACCTGATCGATTTTTGAGGACAGCATAGATGTATGATCCGTCACTGCCTACGATATTCCACAAACCTGTTCGTTCGATTTTGTGTGACACCCCTTTCTCTCCTTATTGAGAATGACTCTGATTAACAACTAAATGAACAACGTTCCAGCTAACATTTTTTGGTTCCCAGAACGTTCTGGGAACGTTATCCTACAGAGCAGTGGTATGTGGTGGTGTTCTGAAATGAGGAGGCACAGTCCTTTTTTTCTTTCTTTTCTTTTTTTTTTTTTAATCAAATGTACATTCATGTCCCATTTACATTTTCTTGGTTAGATAAACATTATTAAAAGGGAAAAAAAACAGTTCTATTTTATATTTTTACATTAATAATGTAGTCAGTATTCTATTTATTGAAGACAAGTATTAATCACTAAGTCATCATGCTGTTTTTAAGCATTTTATATTTATTCCAAAATAATAACTAATATTAAGCCATAATAATTTAAACAATACATTTTATTTTTTAACTTATGTTCAGCTATTCTTTTTTTTTTAATAGTTAATTATTTTTTTTTTTTGGATCATCAGTCATCAAAGCTCAGTAAATATTGGTCACAGACACAGAGATTTACTTAAAATTTTACCAAGCTGATTACTCACTAAAAACTCCCACAGATCATGTTTTCATGTCATTTTAAGTCTTATTTTTACATAACAAAGTGGTTATGTCTAAATGTGTGAGTTGGTTACTTTTTTAAATTAGCCTTCCCATTAACGCCATATTGTTCATTCAGACTTATTCATGAGTGTGGAACGTGCAAGAACACAAGAGGCAAGATTTATCGCATGAACTGATCACAGCCAAAAACATAATCTGTCATATACATAGACTGTAAAAAAACATGGATAGTGTCCGTGAAGTCACCTGCGTTTCTGAAGAACAGTTTTGAAGCCCAAAGTCGGCGGAGCCATCTTGGTAGTGGTACTGCCATCTTGGCAGTGCATCACCACTCGTCACTCCAGGATAATCAAAACTGGGCAAAGAGGCGGGACATGGGCGGAGCTTGGTTGCTGCAACCATGCCCACGTACGACATGGTGACAGCAGCAGTAATCCACCTGTCACTCAAGTGGCCACACCCTTAATTATGCAGAATTTTAAGGCTTAATATAATTTAAACGGATGAGTTATAAAAGAAAAATTCACCACCCTCACAGTTGTCATAAAGGGTATAATTATAGCTATATATACCAAAACCACTTTTTGTACCAGGCTGTAAACATAGCCTATTTGTTTCTGCGGTAAAGTTGGGCATTTTAACATGGGTTGTCTATGGGATTGACTTCATTTTGGAGCCTCTAGCAGCCAGTCGGCGAATTGCAGTTTAGGTCACTTCCATGTTGGTTTCAAAAGAGAGGCCGGAAGGTTGCCACTTGGTCATATCGTGATGGAGGCATTGCCTTCTCTCAGGTGACTTAACTCCCAATTACCCCACACCAACTCACCGCATGCATTAGGGGGTTTGTTAAAACTCAATGGGCTCAGTGGAGGCGAGAGAGTCACGGACTCCTGCTGTAACTTTACCTGCTAGTGTCGCAGTTGGACAATGTTTCTTTAGAAAAACAAGCAATTTATACACTTTTTAATGTTATATTTTGTAATATCGATATTGTTTTATTTTTATACTACAAATTTTTTTCTCATCCAATATTTTGAGGCACTGCCTCCCTTGAAACGTCACAGAGAATGTTCCTAGTTTTGGTCCCCCATAAACATACAAATGTGCTAACGTTAGGGGAACGTTCTGTCCTTGGTTGTCATAGGTTCAGTCAGCCAACCGAACCGAACCGCTTTCATGAACAAGATGGTTTGTTCAGTTTAGTTCATGAAGGAGATGACTCTCCTTCAGTGTATGGGTGTATTGGTTAATTATGGAATGCATCACATGTTTTAAAATAATGGAACAAATAGGGCTATATTTAAATTTTGACAGGAATGAAAACGAGGATGTGAAGGAGAGAAGGCCTATTGATTGTACTGTTGTTTAGCAATGATTGTTCAGCTGACAAAATGTCTGTCAGTAGACTTTCAGTAGACAAAAACAAAAAAGTTTTGAGTGGTTGACAATTAGGTAGTCTTTGGACCTTTCACAGTGTGTTTGATTGTAAAGACTGTAAGCCTCGTTTTTATTAGCTATAAATTCTATCAATTATTTCAGGTTTATACTATTCGAAATTTAGTTCGGATCGATTTAGGTGTTTACATGAAGACAATTCAGTCGGGTTGAGCTTTCAATCCGATTATAAAGGGATTATTTTATTGCATGTAAACATAGCTAGTGAATTAAATTAAGAGATTCAAAACACCGGTTTGCGAAAGGCACACCACTAATTAAGAATGTGTTTATGTAGGAGGAGTGTGAAAATGAATCAGCCATACTTTAAAGCTGCTGGACACAGATTTCACGTAATCTCCGTTACGGATGTTGAAGTGCCACAACTGATGACTCACTGTAGTCTCTCTCTTTCTGTATCGCTGTGATTGTAAACGCACTCCCTTTTATCTCCGTGGTCCACAGCGGTTCGGCAAAATAGTGCTCTGCTGTTGAATGGCGCCCTTGGAATACGCTTGCGCTGTAGGCATTACCAACCTGCTTTCCTGCCAAATACATGCCCTAGATGCAGACTCACTGCGCGGCGTCGGATGCTGTGCAGGTGGGAGAGCAAAACACTCGCGTGAAAACTGACTGAGAAGAAGGCGAAATGACTAGGACAGATCGTGCAGTTGGTTGATAAAGAAAAGCCTTCGTTAGACCTCGCCTCACATATTCTTACGATATAAGCTACATCCATCCGCAATATCACACCTTTACTCTCTCCGAGTGATGCTTCTGCTGCTGTCTATGCAGGTAGGGCTGCGAAAACACGCAGTTTACGCATTGCATTGGTGTTTTGACTGGTACGGAGTATTTCCAACTAAACTTTTGAAATGCTTGTGTTTTATGCGTTGTTATGACAGGTTAGTTTACTTTTAATACCTTTAAGGAAAAAATGTCGTGCTTTGTCGCAGTACGCTGCTTTTAAGGACGTCAGTGATCCAGGGAGTAGGTAACAGTAACGACCCGCCCTTTGCAAATAATAGCGAATTGGGCAGAAAGTCATTAAGTGTTGCTCGGTGACAAATGTATGTGTAAATGCTTCGGTTTGAAGAGCTCTGAATATGGGAGTGTTCTCAGAAGACTCTTAAAAGCCTTCTCACGTATCAAGCCATGACTGAGCAAATAACAAAATAACAGCAATAACATCAGAGGGAAGATTTGACATCTGTGCATTAGCATTAGTGTCTTATAAGCAGGTGAAAATAGTCAATTTTGTGTGATTTTACTATGAATGGATGTGTGATTGTGTTCTGGACAGTCAAATTTGCTGAGCACTGCTCTACTGGGGAATTTATACAAATATTGTTTGTTTTTCTGTACATGATATTGTGCTATTGCATGGGGTTTTGTAAATCATATTGTCATCTTGGAAGCTCCTTGGAATTTCATAAATATCACATAGAATATATCCAATTTATTTATTTATTTAATGGACAAGTCACCATGGCATGCCAAATATTTCAATAAACACAGTAACACATACATTCCATCGTATGCATCAAAGTACTATGTTACTGCCACAGTAGGCTACTTCTGATATTTTTTGTAATTCTAATATATCTGGCAAATATTAGCAGGTATTGAAAACAGACTTGTTCCTGAATTGCTCGTGTATTTTCAGGCACTTACTGAATAGTCAAGTCACAAGCCACACAAATTGTTTCAAAGCAGCTTTACAAATGGTACTGTTACAGTAATTAATTAATTAATTAAATCATTCATTCATTTATCTGGACAAGTTACCATGGCATGCCAAATATTTCAGTAATCATATCAAAGTACCATTCACAGTACTTTAGATATTTTTTTTTGTACTTCTTTTATATTTAATACAATCTGTGTGCCTCATCAGTGTTTATATATCGTGCAGTAAGTTGTGTGGTAACTGCAGCTCATGGTGACTGTGTTTAGAAGATAGACATTTTAGAGGTTATTTGCTATAGACCCATCCAAGCACACATGGATATTTGTCACTGCAAACAGAGAGAGAAGAGATCAAAGGTGATCCTAAACTGAATTTCCCTAGAGACACTCACTGATTTTTTTCTAGTATTTTTCTGGCTGTTGCTGGCCATGTTTTTAAATAAGCTCTTGTTTGTGAGCTGAGTGAAGCCCCCGGTCCCAGTTTGTAGGCCTTTCTAGGCAAATGAGTGGAAAAGTTGAAATGGGAAATGTCCCTCCCAGAAGGGATCTTTGACCTGCAGTATTATGGGTTTACTCTGATTACTGCTCTCTCTGTATGGACATCACACTCTTTCTAGTCGGCTTCCATAGAGGGGGGTTTCCTGTATGTTATGCTGTATATTTCCTTTAAAAAAAATCACATATTTCCTATTGAAAAAGAAAATTGGGTCCAGACATATTTAAAAAAAGAAGAATATTTTTTCTTTATTTAAAAGTTTTTTTTTTTTGCTATTAGGACTACACTAGAATATTCATGGCCTTAAAGTTGTAAATATTAATTAAAGTTACAGATGTTACAGATGTTACAGAATAAAAAAATCACACTCTCTAAAACCCCAGTTTTGATTTAATTGGATATTTAAGTTCAACATTTTGTACTGTTTAAATACAGACTTGAAGCTTATCATATGGGGGATTAGAATACATTTTTCATGTGCACTGATATGCTAGTGTTTTGGAATAAAGAAAAAAAAAGTGCATTTACTATCATTCAAAAGTCTGGGATATGTAAGATTTTTTTTAGCAAGTACATCATATTGAAACATTTCAGTTAAGACATTTATAATATTACAACAGATTTCTGTTTCAAATACATTTTTAAATGAATTTCTTTAGAACTTTCTATTAATAAAAAAAAGTATATAATAGTATAATAGTATCCAAATGCAGAGTCGCAGCCCTGATGAATGGAGAAGCACGACAAAAAGCTGCGAGGCGCAGTGGTCAAAGATTTCCATCTAGCGCAAATTTACATTGAAAACCTAATTAAAAAGCAGCGGAGCTTTGTAAACAGCTCAGAGTAATCATGTCATCTCCATAAGAACATTATGATTCCCAGAACAAATTTACCAGGGTAAATTTGGTCCTGTTCACACATGATCTCTTAATAGTAACTTACCGGTAATTTACCAGTAAAGACTACAACTTATGTGTGAAAGGGGCTAAACTCTTCCTCTGCATATGCTGTGAATTTGAATTGCTTAATGTTCATCTGGGAAAACAGTGTGCATCTCACTAGATTTGTAACATAAATCATTTATAAACCTTTGCCAACACAGGAGAATACATCAACCTGTCTAAATATGCCATGTATTGTACATCAAGATTTCAAAATAAACGTTTCTGCATGTGGCCAAATATAAAAATTTAATGGATTTAAACATTACGCTTTAATCACGCTGTAAATTGAAACATCACCAGGCCCTTGTTGCCGTCTGCAGGTATTTGTTATAATACATAATGTACTTGAGATGGTTATGTTCACATTATGTATTTATTACATTATGTATTTTAACAGTGTTGTTCAATAAAACCATGTAATTACTTGGTTTTGATATTTTATTTGAGCCAATTATTATTGCGTCATGATCGTTAGTTTATATATAAATAGTCATACTAAAGCCTGGTTTTCACTTAGGTCTGTTTGTGTTAATAAAAATATCAGATTACTTAGTTGTCAAAATAATCAGTAGATTATTTGATTACCAAAATAATCATTAGTTACAGCCCTAGATTATTTAAAATATTTCTAAATACAACTGCATTGTTTTACTTCTTGTAATTAAAAGACAAATATTTTGTCATTGAAAATTTCGTAAAGATAGTATTAAAGGGGTCATATGATGCGATTTCAAGTTTTTCTTTCTCTTTGGAGTGTTACAAGCTGTTTGTGCATAGATAAGATCCGTGAAGTTGCAAAGACTAAAGTCTCAAAACCAAAGAGATATTCTTTCTAAAAGTTAAGACTCTGCCACGCCTCCCTAAAACGGCTCATTCATCAAACACACCCCCACATGTCTACGTCACTATGTGGAAATATTTGCGTAATGTCGCCAAAATGTTCACGCAAAGAAAGAAGGCGTGGTTTCAGTAACTGCAGTAGTGTTGATGCAGTCATGACAGGGTGATGCTGTGTGTTTCTAGGCAAAAGCAAAAGCACTTTATTTGGCCTTCCGAAAGTAGATGAATTTAGGAATCATTAAGATTACTTAAAACAAAACAGCAACGCATTTTATGGACGACCGTTTCATGAAACTAGAAGAGGAGGTAATTCTGACTTTGCTATGACAATCTGGCGCTTCTGAATCAGCGACTGTATTTGCTATTGACTGTTTAAATGCTGAGTTTTGTGCGTCGTGCGTGTGTGTGAGAGAGAAAGAGAGAGAGAGTCAGCTGTCTTAATCGTGGATTGTGTGCAAACACATACTAGCATCATCACTGTGTCTGTCACGCGACTCTGTTCCCCTTTCGAGCTTGAACTGATGATAAAACAAAGGACATTATTTACTGTCTTTACAATTATTTTGAAAGCTGAAGTTCGCGATTATGGAAAGGGGCGTTACATTTCCAACATGTGCTTGTGGTGTTCGGCCAATCACAATGCATTGTGCTAGCTGGCCAATCAGAGCAGACTGCACTTGTCTGAAGGAGGGACTTTGTAGAAAAGACTCGTTTGAGAGAGGCGGGGTATAGAGGACCTACAATAATGTACAGTATTTGAAAAATAATGGGTTTTTTTTACATTAAAGCATGTCAACATATTCTGTTACACCAAATACACAAAATAATGATCTTTAAAAAAGCATCATATGACCACTTTAAAATATTGTCTCTTTCTAGTGAACCAAGTATCTGTAGTTTGTCTCATCTCGTGAGCTAAGTGTATTGTCACACCCCTAGTGTCGATAAGTGTATAGTGTATAGCTTTCATTATTCAGGTCAACCATACAGCGGTTAAAATAAGTATTGAACATGTCACCATTTTTCTCAGTAAATATATAATAAGTAATGTATAATAAGAAAACAATAAGTAATGCACTCAACCTCTGTGGCCTGTATGCACGCTCACCACGTAAGGCTCCATTGCTAAAGAAAAAGCATGTTGAAGCTCGTTTACAGTTTGCTGCATTTAGACAAGCCTGTGAAATACTGGCAGAATATAGTCTGGTCAGATGAGACAAAAAAAATGTATCTTTGGATGGCATAATACACACCATGTTTGAATATCACCCCAAAACATCATGGTGTAGCACTGGCAAAATTCATGTAGCTGAAAGAAGGATGAATGTAAAAATGTACAGAGACATTCTTGATAAAAATCTGCTGCCATCTACCAGGATGATGAAGATGAAATGAGGGTGGACATTTCAGCGAGACAATAGGTGCGTTTACATGGAGCATTGTAATCGGTTTAAAAGTCCAATCCGAATGAAAATGCTCCATACAAACACCTCAATCGGAATAACGCATTAAACCGATTACTTTGCATCTACATCATCACGTCAAGAGGTCGGGTCGTCAGAACTTGAATGTGATGTCGGCGACGCAGTACATTCTGTGATCTGGGGACACCGACACTACAGAACAGACTGGGTAATAGTGAAGGTATAAAGTAAAAACACATTAGAATGGAGAACGCTTGCTGTGTTACGGACTATCTGCTCTCATGTCCGGTGTGAAAAACGGATCTGAAATTAAGCACAATTTTCTGCTTTTCAGCTTAGAAACAACACAATGATGATAGTGAAAGTATAGCTCAATGAAAATAAACAACTTGACCAAAATTTTCCTTTGTCATTTGTATAGATTACAGATTCATAATTTCCGATCTGCTTGAATTTATACGTGCTCATGCCATGAATATTGTACGAAAACAGGTTTGTTATATAGCTCACTGTGATCACTCCCTGTGTTCATAAAGCAATGCTCATTTGATTCATTGTTCAGCAAATCTTGGTAAAGAAATCGTGTATTTGTTTAATTTAAGTACAGTAAAACTTTGTAGTATCACAGTACAATTCATTTCAGAGCTGCATTACAGAGGGGTGTATGATTTCTATGATCGTGTTCTGGCCATATGACTGAGCGCTCTAATGAACGCAAGGGATTCAAATATTAACTGTTTATTCTAAGCAAGTGCAATCAGCTATTAAAAATATTAACATAAATATGGGCGTTTTTTTTCCTCTGCAGACTTGTTTTTGTTGTCACTGTAGGCTATTATCGTATACGAAAGCACAGGCACATGTAAACACCATATCGGATTAGATAACGTCTCATGTAATCAGTCCACCGAATCTTTCAATCGGAATGATTTTAATCAGAATGACAAAAAAGTGTGCATGCAAACGTGGCTAATGATCCCAAACACACACAGCCAAGATAACTCTCAATTGGTTTCAGTAAAAGTAAAGCTGCTAGAATGGCCAGCCAATCACCTGACTTGAATCCAATAGAAAATGTATGGAAATAACTAAAGATCAGAGTTCACAGAAGAGGCCCACAGAACCTTCAAGATTTGAAGACTGTTTGTGTGGAAGAATACATACGACTAGTTTCTCCATACAGGAGGCGCCTTGAAGCTGTCATTACCAACAAAGGCTTTTGTTCGAAGTATTAAATCAATTTCAGTATCAATTTCAAGCTTGTGTTCAACACTTTTTCCTTGGGTCATTCCATTTTATTACACAGAACTTAATTTCTGAACTTATTTGTATTGTTTTCTTTGTATTTATGGATTTCTTGGGTTGTTACCAACATCTGGTGAAAATTTCATGTCAACAGAATGTTAAATATATTTAATTAGAAAAATGGTGACGTGTTCAATACTTATTTTACCCGCTGTACATTCATGAAAAAAAAAATTAGTTTGAATAAGGAAAGCAATAACTTTGCCATAGTATCCTTTCAAATGTTGCCACAGTCATTGCATGCTTTGCATGTGCTGCCCCATACCCGACATAATATTTCACATTATTATGGTTTTTACTGTATTTTTAGTCAAATAAATGCTTGGTGAGCATAAGAGGCTTTGTCAAAAACATTAACAAATCTTAACAAATCACCCCAAACTTTTGAATGGTAGTGTATGTGTTTTTCTACACCAGATATATATTTCCTAATGTTAATAAATCATTCATATATTCATCCAGTTAATGAATAGCACATGTTTGTGCAGTCAGGTTGTTTAGTGAGATAAAGCAAATTCTCATACCTGTTTTAAACCATGTGTTTAAAGAGCTGAGGCTCTCCTGGGATGCAGCCGGCTCCAGGGTTTGGGATTGTATTAATTTTTAAGCAGCGCATGTTGAGTTTTGTTTGGTGGCTTCATATGAGATCTTGAAAGTCAAGGAGCTGCACTTCACAAATACTGGGAGTCCGATGTGGCCTTGGGCCAGTTTTCCTCATGTATTATTTGTCTTGTGTGGCCTTTCAAGTCAGCAAATTTCTGTCACTACATTCAGAAAAATGATTAAACCGCTTTCACAGTCTGTTTTTTTCAGATTTTTTCATCAGTATTCTCAGGGCCAACACAGAGGAACTCCACTCCAAGGCAGTGTCTGAATTGTTTTAAACAAATGCAGTGTGAATATCTGCAAGGACAGAATGATGACTGTGGTTGTGATGAAGATCTCAAGGCATGGATGGAACATTTTTATCCATTCATTTCCAAAGACCTTTAATAGGTGCTGTAAAATTGTGTTCCTTCAAACCATGTCAACATGCACGCCTTCATTACCGGAGGTTACGTCCTTGTGTCAACACAGTGAATGTTTTCACACACCTTTTACTCTATTAATATTATCAATAGTCATATTCAGACCGTTACTGACTGGAGTTTAATGACGGCTATTCTTTTGCATGGCAGCATTGAAAGTGACTCAGTGAATTATAGGCGTACAAAAATGTTACAACTAATTAAGTGCTTTGACGTGATTTAAATGTCAGCGTAAAAGTAGGTTAGCTGATACTGTAATATGCAGAGTGTGGAGGACAGAGCAGTGGACAGACTGTCATAAAGCAAGATGAAGTTGCCCTTTGTAGATGATGTGAGAGATCAGTTTTGAACTTTTAGAAGAACCGTTTGACCAAAAATGTAATTTTGAGCATGCTAGAACCAATGAGGTTTGACGTTTAAATAAAAGCTTAAATTTCAATCTGCTCATTATACTAAGGGATCATGTCACTTACAATATAAACTTGCAATATGCCTGTCAAGTCATTTCACATTATTTTTGTCCTTTTTCAAATTTGAAAGTTTTGGACTCATAATATAGACAAAAAAAAACATGAACGGAACGACATGAGGATGAGTAAATGATGACAGATTCTTCATTTTTAAGTGAACTATCCCTGTACTAAGTTCAAAGAGGAAAGAACATTCAGTCCTGAATAACTAGTCTGTTTACTCTAGACTGTCAAATGCTAATGGCTTGGATGGAAGTTTTCAGTTTTCCATCGTGTGATTACTTTAATTGCAAGAGATAAAAGCTTTCTTTTATCAAGCCAAAACATTCTTTACATTTGTTTTGCACCATCTGGCAATTGTTTGTTTGTTCCCTTTGTTGTTTATCAAGGAGTCATTAACTTATGGAGTCTGCTGTAAAAGAGGTTTGGCCATAATTAGATTCAAATTTACTTGCATAGAATTATAATGAATGTTCTACAAGGCACTGCAGCAAAATTAATAGAAAGAGCCAGACTGAAGAGTCTGTGCTTAATTATAGGCTGATTTAACAATCTCCACTTGTTCTTTAAGCCTGGCAAAATTTTTAGAAGTTGTAATTAATTTTTAGGAATCTTCAGGAAGGAATGACTAGGTCATGTTGAATACATTTTAATAGGCATAATCCGAGCTGTGATGCTGGTGAGAAAGTAAAGCTGACAGATTATTAATACAGGGACAACTGACAACAGAGACTTTAACTGACCATGCATAATAGGCTTTTCTAAATGACTTGATTAATAATCATTAATATCACAATCTCCTCTATGATTTTAGCAAAGCTGGTTTTGTGATGTTGATTTTGCTGGATTATTTTGTTTCTACTGGGCATAGAAGATTCCTTAGGATGTGGGTGGGGAAATTTTTGAAATTCAAAGTTCATTTAACATCAGTTTATCTTGGGATCCCAAACAGGACGTGTTAAACTCTATGGGGTAAGTTTTCACGATGGGAACCAAAAAAAGTAAAACAGGGTTTCTGCGGGTCTTAAAAGGTCTTAATTCGCTAAAAGGTCTTAAATCGGAGCAGAAAGTCTTAAATTAATAAAATCGTGGCTTTAAATGTTACATCACATTGCAAAACATGAATTTCAATACAAAAACCAAATGTCCTGAAATTAAGATACATTTTCTTGAGAGGCAAATTGAACAATTTAACAACATGAAATGAGTATATGCTTATAACAAGAACAAAAATCTTTCAATTGGATATAAAACTTGTTTTCCCTTTGAATTAAGTTTATTTTCCTGAGACCATGGCAGATATTTGTTCTTGTTTTAATCATAAACTTGTTTTATCAGTTTCACAGACTTTTATACTAAACAGTTGAACAAAAAAGTGGAAAAAGTAATGTGTGTAAATATAACATTTTGGTCTACGGATAATGCAATGAATGAATAAAATTACATTTACAGCCTGTGACAACTTGTCCTGATATCAAAGTAAAATTGGTATTATATCATCCATGCTCTTCATTAAATAGTTGACATATTTAAACGTACCTTATTGTGGTTTTTGTTTTGTTCACTTGTTAACCCGAAAGCTATTACAAAAATGTGCTGATATATGTTATATATTAAGTAAATATCATGCATTTTTTTTTTTATTTGGATCAAAATGTATGATTTGAATCAGCTCATTGAAGAAAACAAACATACTGCGGTATGATATAGACCTTCCACGTGTGAAAACTTGTTCCACTCTTGCATATATAATCTAATGCGTTGTAAATGTTTAGTCCTCCTCTTGCAGTACTTGTAGACATAATATATGTTCTGACTCAACTGTTTAATTAGCGTTTGAATTTCAAGATCTGATGTCTTATGCTTTGATCCATGTGTTGTACTAAGAAGAGATGCGAATGATAGGTAGCAGTGAGTGAATGATCATAAACCGCCTGACAGTGATATTATTACATTATTAGCAGTGCAGCATTCACACTGCAGATCATAAAGCTATAAGCCCTGTGGGAGGACAGGTGTCCTGGTTTATTCTAGGAAAAAAATCTCTTCTGCTTCACTTTCTCTCTCTCTCTGTCTCTCTCTGTCAGCTAATGGCTGATGGGGAGAGAGCAGACATTGACAATCGCTTATATGTGAATAATCTATTTGCTGCTCACTTTGATTGTACATTTTGCTCATTTTCTGGTTGTCATTCTCATCTCATGAGAGAATTACTCTGATGTTTGGCAAACTGATCTCAGTTTAGGCCGGCTGACAGACACATTGTTGTGTATGTTTTGTCCAAGACCTACAAAAGCCTTGAGATTAACAGCGCTGGATTGTATGAATTACAAAAAAGATGAGGCTTTCCTTTGTTGTGATGCTACACGGCCTCTCCAAGTTCTCACGATCCACTGTTCATTGTCTCAGCGTCGAGCGTGAAGCTACGGCTACGGTGTGTGTATCGGTTTGTGTATAAAGCCTGCTGTGTTAATTCATGAGCGCTTGAAGGCCGCTCCACATGAGAACTGCTCTGTCTGGGATTCAGAGCCCATGCTCAGTAGATTTTGGGGATGTGTGGTGGTTAAACCAGCCTCTGGCAGAGATTAGCCTGGTGTAATGTAAGACAGCTTAATGCCGGGAGCCTTGAGACGATACAACCCCTGCCGCTTCAAAACAAAACAAACATGTTCTGGAGCTTCATTCAAGGAAAATCCTGCAAAAAGTCTATTTAATGTTTGAGTAATCGGTGGGCCAATGACATGTAAAAGAAAAGGAAAAATCTTTAAACGTCTAGTTTAAAATGAGTTTTTGTTTTCATGTTTGTTTCATAAGGCTTTGTAAGCTTGCATCATTTTTAAGGGATGCTTAAATTGAATGACTCTAAAGGCATTTTAAAACTTAGCATATTTGATTTGATTAAAAAAATTTGTAACACTTTAGTATATGGACCAATTCTGACTATTGACTAGTTGCTTATTGGCATACCTATTATTAACGTATTGGCTGTTATTAAAGGGATAGTTCACCCAAAAATGAAAATTCTGTCATTAATTTCTCACCCTCATTTTGTTCCAAACCCGTAAAACCTCCGTTCATCTTCGGAACACATTTGTGATGGAATCTGAGAGCTCTCTGACCCTCCCATAGACAGCAACAATTGCTTACACGATCAAGGTCCAGAAACATAGCAAGGACATCGTTAAAATAGGCCACGCATATCCGCGTTGCATCAATGCATCAAAAATATCTTCATTTGTGATCCGAAGATGAATGGAGGTCTTACGGGTTTTGAATAACATGAAGGTGAGTAATTAATGACAGAATTTCAATTTTTGGGTGAACTAACCCTTTCAGCACATATTCTGCATGAACATATTCAACATCCCTAATCATGCCCTTGTTGAGGAAAAAGTTGTAGTTAATGATTCGTTAATACTGAGAATTGGACCTTAAATAAAGTGTGACCAAAAAAATTAAGCAATTACTCTGTTAGTGCGGTTCATTTAAGTAAGTGTGAATGTTGCCACCCGGACCCTGGAGCACACCAAACAAGTGCTTCAGACCGAATTCTGGTGCGCTTTGGCGGAGAGAGTGTTCACACTGGGCAGGTTTGATTCGATTACAATGAACTCTGGTGTGAACGCTGCCACTGGAACCCTGGTGCGCACCAAACAAGACTCCTGAAAAGATGGGTTTTGGTCAACTTCCAAACAAACTTTGGTGTGCTTCGACTGAAATTTGAATGCAACATGGACCAAAGACATCTAAAAGAACCAAAAACATGCCATGAAGTCACAAGATTTGACTCTAAACAGGACAGAATGATCACGCATACCCATTTTTTTCTTGTAATAGTCGTGATGTTGCTCATTAGGGTTGAGTACAGACTTTGAAACTGCATCTTCTTGCAATGGAGAAATTCTTGCTGCTCTTTTGACTCCTTTACACATTTTATAAGCACTTCTTGAGTTATCAGCGGGTTTAAATACCACCATACAGTATGTGCACACATACAACGAGCGCATTTTGCCTAGCACACAGCATAGTTCGTTCTTAAGTTTGCTAAATATACATCATAAAAGTGGTCCAGTTGTCCATATATCTAATGCCTTTTATTTTGTAACTTTAGGTTTGGTCCGAAAATGAAAATGTGAACACTAAGTGAACAAGGACTAAATGTATTATTTTCTTTCAAAAGAACTAATAAGAGAACCAAACTAATAAAAGTGTAAACGCATCATAAAAATGTCATGTTGTTTAACCATCAAGTACAAAGTCTGTTGGGGACTATTTTGACTTGAATATTTAAATTTTAATTTAGTAAATTTAACTTCTGCTTTAAAGCATTATTTTTTGTTTTTAGATTGCAATTTTACAATGTTAGAATGTAATGTGATTTTAACCCTTTTTTGTACATAATATATGCTTACATGCACTTTATTTATTTAACCCAAATAATACCGTATACCGCAAATCAGCCAAAAAATACAGAGATATGAATTTTTGCTCATATTGCCCAGCCCTACTCTATTATATAATTTACTTTTTCTTCAAGTTCATTGGACCATATGGCCTTGTTGGTCATACCACATGACAAATCAATAAAGCAGTTTTGTTTTTAAAATTCTTTTTAAAAATGTCATTCTTTTGATAAAGCCTGTTTCTTTATTATGATATCAGGACAGTTTTGTCCATTAGACATTCTTGACATTATGCCCCTGATAAATATGAAAATCTATTTTAATACGAAAAAATTAAAAGCATGTTCATCATTGAAGAGATGTATTCAAGTATAACATCTATGAATTAAATTTTCTCATGTATTTTTGAATTCACTGATGGGATGTTGATTTGAGCATTGAATAGTCAGAACTGTTAATCTCAGAAATACATATATTGCTCTACAGGATGAGTATTTTGATGTCATCTGTTCATTAGAAATTTCACATGATAGCCCAGACTCCTGCACGAATTGTCAGGTGATTTGTGCGCACTGTGCTTTTAGCTTGTGGAAAGGTCATCTCTCTTCACCTGCAGCTCGAGGGAGTAATTACAGACCGATGTGACCACCCACGTCTATCTTGTCTCTCGCCCCTCTCTCTCCAAACACACCGCAGAACTCATGCTCAGCTGAGACACATGGGTCCCTGCCCTTGTTTTATCGATTTTTATTCGAACAATTTTTTAATTATACCAGTATATCTTCTCTCACTCTGCTGCAACTCTGTTATGCAGAACAAAGAATTAATCTTAATCTCTTTAGTATCATCTTTCAAAAAAAAATTAGTCAGATTTCTCTTAAATTCAAGGGAATTTTCATTGCTCTTCTGTATATTTTGTGTATGCTTAAAGGGATAGTTCACCCAAAAATGGAAATTCTGTCATTATTTTTTGCCCTCCTGTCATTCCAAACCTGTAAGACTTTTTCTAATGTGGAACACAAAAGAAGATGTTTTAATTTTGAACTGTTCCCTTAACATCGTCTGATGATACTGTTAGTGACTAATCGCACATAATCTCACAAAAGTGGCATAATCAGGTTGATCTGGAGTTCAGCAAAGCTACTCTGTCGCATTAAGCTCCAGAAAGCCACCAAGATAATGCAGATTGTATGCAGGCTTGTCTTAAAGAGATATACAGGCATCGGTTTCTGTCTGCTTGTGCTGTTGGGAAGAGCAGGGATAGAAAAGGGAAGAAATGGCAAAGGCCCTTCTAGATATTGTTGAATATGGTTAAAGATAGCTTATGCTCCTCCTCTCATGTTAGACAATTTGATACGGTTGAACTAGCAAGAGAAAAGACGGTCCGACTTTCTTTCTCTGCCTACTGAAAGACCTATTCATAGATAGTTTGAGTCTGACAAGCCATGCCCACGGACCGCCCACAGTGCCTTCACTGACCATCTGATGCATTTTCACACTAAACTGAAAAGTACTTTATTGATCTGCTATAATCTGATTGGCTTGTGGAAATAAGGACATGCATTTTTTTCCTTTCAGTCCACCTGGAAACAAAGATGTGTTTACTTCGCACACAGGTAAACTGAACATCCATGAGCAGAAATGTATGTTGTGAAATATGTCTGTAAATAGTCAGTACTTTTAGACGGTAATACAGGATGACATATTGGAGCCAGCATACAGTATTTTACAACTAACAAACAATATAGACCTATATCATTAAATTACACCCAAAAATGAAAATTTGCTTAAAAAATGTACTCAGGCCATCCAAGATGTAGATGAGTTTGTTTATTTATCGGAACAAATTTTGTAAAAATGTAGCTTTACATCACTTTCTCACCAATGGATCCTCTGTAGTGAATATGTGCCATCAGAATGAGAGTCCAAACAGCTGATAAAAACATTACAATAATTCACAAGTCATCCAAATGATTCCAGTCCATCAATTTAGCTCCAACCCTAATCAAACACATGGATCAACGTTCCCCACCTCTGCTCTAGATGGTGATCCTGTGGATCAAATGCTCAGGACAATTAGAATGAGAAAATACAGTCTGTTCACAAGTTGGAAAGGTGACGGTGCTCCTAGCAAAAAGACCAGCTCTCCCAAATCACGGCTCATTACAGATAGTTTCATTTATATACTTCGACAGTAGCTTTTTATTACGAGCACATGTGGGATGAAGCCCCCTTTAGTCATACATTCAATTACCGGCGTCTTGTTCAGTAGATAAAATGAGAAGAAAACAGTTTCCATCCTGCATGTGTCATATTATCTTTAGGAAGATTTTTTTCTCTGGAAGCGAAATGGCCTGGTGGCTGTGTGAAGTGACAGGGCACAATTCCCAAAATCACAGTGCTGGACATGAACAGATAGTGAAAGGGAGCAGAAATGCGTCCATCACTCACACACACGCATGCGCGCACACACACATCGCTCACCCCAGGGTAGGAGTGCTGTTAACTGGTGAATGAAAAAGGCCTGGGAGAGGCTTTCACATAACACAAATTTAACTGCCACTGTCAGCTAAGGACAGATATGATGGAGCCTGTGGCCTAGATACTAGCAGTAGCCTAGAAGAAGCACTGTATGCTGGATGAATGTGTGTAACGTTCAGTAGCAGAAGGGCTGGATGGGAATGTTTTTTAGCACGAGAAAGGATACATATGTATGACTGGTTGTCATTCTATCTACAGATATTTTTTTTCCTGAAAGTTTGAGTTAGAATAGTTTGCAAGGGCTCAATTATAAACTGACTATAAAAGCAAACTAGTGAGTAGATGACTTGTTCGGTGACGTTTACTGTCCCTGAAGACCTCTGTATTCTCATTTAGCCACGTGTTAGCAACCCGCTTTTTTAAGATAAGTTAAAGTTTTAAAAAAATCACACCGGGGTATTACTGATGTATTTTATGTTGTAGAATAAAACAAAATATAAATAAAAATAAATATATAAAAAAAATAACTTGAGCATTTAACCAAAAACCTATTCAAAAAGCCATTGACTTCAGGACAGTGGAACGAGATGTGCTAATATGCTAACCTGTTTCTGACTTTTGGCTGATAAAAAATATGTTATCCTTTCAGCACTCTATTATACAAAATATACAGGTCATTGAGCACATTTTGAGACCACAGACTCCAGTTTTGGGGCAAGTTGTCACGGTGTAACCTGCCATAAATAGCCTATTACAGGATTTTTTAAATGAGACAGTACAACAACAAATCCTGTCATCCTGTGAAACACTGTTTAGCCACTGTTAACACTGTTTAGCTAAAATCTGCCTGAGTAATATAGTTGATTCTAGTCTAGTCAGAATATCTTTCACATGTTTTGTGTTCACCGAACCAGCAAGTTGTCATTTTTGAGATGCTTTAATTCAAAGTGACTTCCAGTGCTCTTGTTGCAGGGACAAACCCCCAGAGCAGCCTGGGGTGAAGTGGCTTCTCAAAGCCTCAGTGACCATGTCTTATGACTTTACAATTACAAGTAATGAGTTTTTACCCCCTACATGACCCCGCAGTAAAAAAAAAGAAAAGAAAAACAGAATTAGCTGAAGTGTTTTGTGGTCAGTATTTATAGAGCAGAGTTTTCGTGTAGGCCTAACTGTCAAATGACTGGTGACCTAAAGAAAAATATCAGACAGATCAAGTTAAGTGTCCAACCGTTATGCAGAAACCTTTTTTTTTTTTTCAATATTTTCTTAAATATGAAACAAAAAACAAACTTGTACACATTTCAAAAAAATGTATTTATCTTTTAGGTCATTTGGTGATTTTCCTTGAAATACCTATAAGCTAAAGTAAAATTGAAAGACTCATTGAATTTCTACATCCTGCTGTCTGTAGGATTCATCCTATCTCTAGTATTCTGAATGGACAGTTCGGTGTGGCTGTGGTTTTAAATGTAGATTCATCTGGTCTGTTCTGCTTTGCAGTTTTGATGATCGAAAGTCACATTTGAGGAGCTTCAGTCTGATACTGAAATTTAAAATGCTTTTCAGTTTTACTTTGTGACCGCCTTATGCATCATTAATAACTGAGGATGCAGTGCAAATTTGCTTTGCTATATTAAGTGCTTTGAGTGTCGAGCTAAAGCAAGCGTCATTTGCTAGTGCTCAGGGTTTTATAACTCCTAACCCATCTGTAAATATTAAGGCCCCGATATACTTCAAACAAAGTTAGTTTTCATTCTTTATTTGGGGCAAAAAGACGTTCGAAAAGGCTGAGCGACGGTGTACTGTTTTCGAACATTCCAACACCCCCGCGCTGCTGGAGGCGGGCTGTAGATTAATGTAAACAAACATGTGTCGATGCTCACGCGTATGCCCTAAACACAACAACCATGGTGTATCTAGGTCTTTTATTAAACTGGATAAATTGTTACACGTTTTTATATTTTATGTGGTGTCATAATTTGATAAAAACAATGGTTGTATACTATTTAAAGTCGTTTATTGAAAGAACAACAACGGCAGCAGCAGTACTATGGTGTAACATTTATTTGAAACGCATGTATTTGGTACTTGCTACCTTATATCTTTATTCTTTCATTTCATTCTTTTCATGGCTTTGGAAAACTTGCATCTGATGTTTCTCTACGTCGCTTTTTGCATAACTCCGGTTCGTCGACACCAAGCTTCGTTGCAATTTCTTTCTAGGAATTAAATGCTTTCTCTGAAGTCTCGCCGTGAGCGATCATACAGGTGCGGATATATTTGTGGCAGCTCAGCTATTCGACACAGTGTATTTATGTTGCTAGTGACTTGGAGATGTTGTTCTCCTGTCTGAACTTTGTTGAATGAAACGAACCTGGGGGAAAAAAATTGCGCGTCAAAGAAGGCGGAGTTCCCGAACCCACCCACCGATTGCGTAATCGCCACGGACCAATGGTAGCTCAAAGGTGTTTAGGAGCCAAAACAAACTTTCCCAGAAAGTTCGCTTTGGTGAACTGTTTCGAACTGCCGAAACAAACTCATAACGAACTTCGTTTTGGCCTGATTTTGTTCGAAATGACGTCATAACAGTTCGTTCTTCAATTTCGTTTGACGTGTATCGGGGCCTTACACTCCTGCACTGTTTGTACTGCAGACATGAATGATAGCTCAGAATTTACAGTGCGTTGAGAAGAAATATGCTACAGCTTTTCTGAAAAAACAGACTTCCACCCAGCAGATGATAAAATCACATAGACCCAACTTGTATCTAGGGACCAGAATATAACTTGGGCCAAAAGCATTGTTAGCCAACTATGATCGTAAGTCCGTCATTACAATCATAGTTTAATGATTAGGTGATTCCTGAAAACCTACAGTAAGAGTAAACTAACATTTACATCAACGTGGTTGGAACTGCAGCTCTCAAAACTGTAGTTTGGAAAAAAAATTTGTAAGGTTTATGCCAAAAATGTGTTACATTTAGACATTTATTTCTAAAGCAAAAAAAAAAAGCTATTTGCTATTGGAAATTTTTTCTCTATAAAATGTATCCAGATATTTTTCACTAGTAAAGTAAAATATCTAAATACATTTATAGTATTTAACATATTTCTCTGTCTCTGTATCTGCATTGAAATTCTTTCTTCCATCCTCAGCATCCTGATACTGAGCCCTGACCCTAACAACCTCAAGACCCCTAACTCATCTACCTCAACATCCCTCTTTACCCTGGTACTGACACTGCTTCTCCCACAGAAGATAGATGAGCCTGGGAGGTGAGTGAGGTCTCATTTTGTCATATATTTGACAAAGATCCAATATCTCAGTCTCTGCGTTCCTCTTTCTATCTCACACTCTTTGGATGTTTTCATACCTCACTCAAAATGTACTCAAACTCAAGAGCTAAAAATGCAAAGTGAACAGATGGACTGAAGAGACTCAGTGTCACTGCGTGAGAACTATAAAGAAAAAGAAGGTTTCATTATCTTTTCCTCTCAGTTTGTAGACTAACCTCTGAGTCTAATAGATCTTTTCTAGAAAGCTCTGTACGCAGACAGTTTCCATCTAAAAAAAAAAAGAAAATTCTGGCATTAATTACTCACCCTCATGTCGTTACAAACTTGTAAGACCTTTGCTCATCTTCAGAACACAAAGTAAGATATTTTGGATAAAATCCAAGAGCTTTCTGACCCTCCATAGACAGCAATGCAACTACCACTTTCAAGGACCAGAAAGGCAGTAAGGACATCATTAAAATAGTCCATGTGACATCTGCGGTTCTGTAATGCTATGAAGCTACGAGAATACTTTTTATGCACAAAGAAAACCTAAACAAATGAATTTATTCAGCGATTTCTTCTCTTGTACAGAAATGATGTACATGTGCAGCAGTAACATGGGCTCTCCATGAAAAAGCTCACAAATAGCACGGAAGACTTGACTTGCAATTGATTTCAATATTGCAGTTGAGTTAGTATGTTGCTTAGCTAAGGACATGATGCTCTAATACGCATAAAAATACAAAGCACACACAAACTGGATGAAACATTTCAAGTCATACAACTATTTTTAAGAATAATTTATATAATATTTTAATTATGAAATTAATTTATAATTAAACTTAGTAAGAATTAGTAGTTTTGTGGTGTTTTATCATATAAGTAGTTTTTTCTTAATATATTCAGTCTATACTGTAGATAAAATTATACAATTGGTTATAATGTCGTCAGAATGTCAAAATGTGGTTCACAAAATTCGGTAACACTTTAGAATAGGGAACACTTATTCACTAATTTTAAAATTCCTAATTTGCTAGTTATTAATAGTTAGTAAGGTAGTTGTTAAGTTTAGATATTGGGTAGGATTATGGATGTAGAATAAGGTCATGTAGAATAAGGAATTAATATGTGCTTAATTACTACTAATAAATGGCTAATATTCTAGTAATATGCATGCTAATAAGCAACTAGTTAAGAGACCCTAAAATAAAGTGTTACCAAAAATTCCATTCTGTTTGGTTCCATCCTAAAAAATAAAGAGCACACATAAATTGTGTAAAATATTTCATTTTTAATCACACCAACAACAAAAAAAATTGAACATTACTATGAAATTGAACTTGGATTTATTTCTTCATTGAGCTCTTTTGGGATTGCTTTTTCCATGTAAGAAACTAGCGATCCTGCGTTATAATTTGGCTAAAATGAAGCGTCTTAGGAGGAGGCATAATTAAATCTGGATCAGCCGTGGGCCTGGAGTGCACATATGATGCCTTAAAGTGCTGTTTCCTGAGGCATCTCACTAGGTTTTGAAACAGAGAATGACTGTCTCCTTCTCTGACTGAGAGAAATATGTCCTTAAACATCAGATTTTCATTTCCTCTCTTGTCAGGACAAAATGTCACTCTTAATCTAACGTGTTTTCTTGTACTGTGGAGTGATGGTTAGGACGGCATTCACTTTCATTTCTCTTTCTGTCCACCGTTGTCAGGTCATGTGGGTCTATTCCCAACAGCATGTAATGGCTCATTGTCCAAAATGTAAAAAAAAAAAAATTTAAAAAAAAAAAAATATATATATATATATGCATGTTTTCTTGGGAATATTGTTTGAATTAGAAATCATTTCAGGTAGGGGATTTCTTATGCACCTAATGTCCTTCATTTTTGGTGGGAAAACAATAGCCACATATTAGAAAGTATTAGCAATTCTATGTTGCCCTATGTGTTGTTCTAATTTTAACAATTAGGTTATAATTCGTCATTTTAATCCTCTGATCTTGACTAAAGTTTATTGGTGAATGTCTGATTGCACCTTTTATAAAAGTACATCCTTAAATTCCAAAACAGATATTTTAATTTTGTAAAAGGTAAAAGGTTTAAACTGCAATGACCGTATTAAATGCAGCTGTTAAAGAGCCTGTGACTGATTTCAGCACAGACATGCTTTTAAACTGTGTTTCTTATTTAAGTATATCTTGCAGTCCTAAATTAATCTGCTCTATAAGATTGCAGCTGGATTTGACTCTTATCCTCAGGCAATCCTTTAGATTTTCATTCTGCCTCAAGCGCAAAAGGTGGGATAAAATTTGTTGCCATTGCAACAGCTGTGAATTGTGTGATATAAATAGTGAGAAGAGGAAGAAGCAGTAGAGACGGACCACACCATTGTCATAATGGGGGTGTTGTCACTATACAAAACCCTTACATCAGCTGTCATGGGGACATCCTCTAGCTTTTACCACTTGCTTTGTGTCGGTGATTGATTGATTAGTTCCTTTATTTGTTTGTTTGTTTTTCCCCACTGTGAAACATTTCCTGAATTCTCAAGTGGGAAATGAACATTTTAAGAAGGGCACATTCTTGATTTAACTTTGATTATTTAGAGTTCTTTGCAGGCTTGATTTATTTATTTTTTATTATGTAATTCTGGTTCTTTCTTTCTTTCTTTCTTTCTTAAAAAACTGAACTTGTTTAAAAGGTTTACCCAAAAATTCTGTCATCATTTACTCATCCTCTATTTTCCTTTTAAAGTAAAACACAAACAATACATTTTTTAATAAATTCTGTCTTCTGAAACAAATTACTCTAATTTCGTTCTGTTTCTCATACAAAGTAGTTTTATGGATTCAGAACAAGATGTGATTTGGACAGTTTTCAAGATACTTTTTAATGGTTTTTGCTTCCTTTTTAAAGCTCGAAAGCTCTTGTCTTCATCCATTGGAATTGTTTGGAAATTAGCAAGTAGCACATTCTTCATAATATCTCCTGTTGTGTTCCACAGAAGAAAGTCATATGGTCTGGAATGACATGAGGGTAATAAATGATCCCAGAATAATTTTTTAGGTAGGAAATATGTGAATAACTTTCGTTTCTGTAAAGACTGCTTGGTGTCTGAGGTTTGACATTGAAAATTAGATAATTGGAGTCATCTGAGATTCCACTGTATTAAGTGGACAAGGAGAGACTATGAAAAAGCAGCAGAAACTAATTTAAGTAACCTCTATGTTGGATTAGTATCGCGAAATTCAGCTACACATGCAAATCTACACTGGTAAGTGTGATGTTTTCATTAGTTCTGCTCTTTCGCACAGGTACTGTAATCTTCCTTTTGCATGTCAGTTGAAATGCTACTGTTACATCATCTAAGAGTTTGTTCGCTTTGGTTTACATCTGATGGATCAGCAGTCAGGCTGGTGGAAGATTAAAAAAAGAATCACTTCCAGTCTTGCAGTAGTTCCCGTTGAAAGAAGATAACAGCACTGATATCAAGCCCATATGTCCTGAAGGCTACATTTTGCTAGAGACTAATTTTATAATGAAGGCTGGATTAACAGGGTTTTACCATGTAGCTCACCAAAAGTTAAAGTAATTAGCAATGCATGCCACAAGTAATTGTCTTCACGCTCCTTATAATACACTTCCTCCAGTCACAAATAATAAGGAATAGTAAGGATTCTTGTGTATTGTTTTATTTTATTTTTTATTTAACTTTATTTTAAATACCGTTGATAGTATAAATGTAGTAGTTCTGTAGGAATCGTCACAGCTAGAGTGAATGTCCTTGACCTACTGAGTGACTGTAACATCGGTCCTCATTATTCTGACAAATATAATTATTTCAGTTGCTATGAGGGTTTTTATTGGCTGATCCAGTTATAGTGAGTCACAGGTCAGATTTGATTTGCCGAAGGCAGATGTGAGTGGGTGGGAGGAGGGTTAGATCCATACCATTTATTGGCCAAATTAGAAAAGTATGCTAATGTGTCTTCTTTAACGTCTTTTCTCAAAGCTTCCCTAGACACCGTTTGAAATGAAGGAGAACCACGTCGTTTTAATAGACCTTCCTTGAGGGAATAATAAACTATTCATTACAATCCTACACATCCTAACCGACAATTCTTTACATGCAATTCAGCTGTTGTTAGAAGAAGAAAAAACGGCACCTGTCAGAGCAGATTCGTTTATAAATGTTGTATTTTTTTCAACATTGTACCAAAAAATAAACATTCTAATCATTCAGTTAATATGGTTGCCTCAAAAGCTTGAATTTTTCATCAGATGTGATCCTGTGCTGCCTTAGAAGTCAAACTGAAGCCAGTGTCCTTGGTACATTTCCTGGTAAATCAGGGTGGAATAAAGCACAGTTGACTTACATAGCTGTATTTATTCAAATATATCACAAATAATGGCGTGACGTTTTCAATGGCCTCTTGTAGCTTCATGGGAAGTCGGAGTGATATTACAGTGGGTTCTGTTCTTATTCACTTGGCATAGTAAATACACAGCATTGTGGATTCAGCTGAGCTTGCTATCTGTCATAGTGTGACACCATCTGTCAGTGTGTCCAGTGTAGTGTGCTTTAATAGGTCTGAATCAGCAAACTGGCTGCAGTTTGACTGGTTTTAATGGTTTTGATTGACGCCTAATAGCACGTTCCATCCAAACACAGTCCGTCATTGACAGGAGTACTTAGAAGGCTATTGTTCATCTCTCTCTCTCTCTCTTGACCCACCGCCCCTTTACTATGACTGCCACTGTTCTGTCAGTTTAATCTGGCAGTGGTAATCCTGTTATAGGAAAGATTCGCTCAAACTCACCATGCTGTCTGTTTGTGTATTTTTGTTTTTTACTGGATGCGTGTGTGTAATCAGGCATTTGGAAGAGTCTCCTACATCAGGAAAAAACTGGTGGACAGTTAATTTTGTGTTGGAGTTGACTTGTGCTCATTGTGTGTATGATAATGCATTTATGCTGATCCAGAGTCACTCTTGTTTCGTGTTGGTTTGAATTACACTGCTAATTCACTTCCAGCCTTGAGGAGCCACTCAGAGACTGTTTTGACTGATGTCATTGAGCTGCTGTTTGAGTCACTGTCATTGTTTCTATAGAGGAGACTTCAGCTGCTGTGACTCACTGTGATGTCTGAGATACAGTGCTGCCTAGAACATCCAAATCCAATCTGGTCTATGACGCCTCCCATAGAATAGGTGTAGCCATTGCTGCCTGTGATATCCCACAAATCTGTACTCACAGTTTGACAGTTGAAAGAACAGAAATGGCATGTGCCAGAGTGTTAGAAATAAAAAGAAAATTATTTACAAAACAAACAAAATTGAATTGATAACTTTACAATTTTTTACGTTATAATTTTTAAGTTCATAATTAATTTACTTTATAATTTGAAATAAATTAAATATTGTATCATATTAACCTACACTACTGTAAAATGTGGGGTCGATTAAGATTTTTTAAAATATTTTTGCTTAAGATGTGCATTCATACAAAATAAAGTCTGGGCAACAAGATGTATGCTCTCTGTTATGGACACAGCCAGGGTCTTTATCCAGTTTTGACCAGATTTGATAGCAGGATTTGTCTATAAGCAGGTGAGTCCCGTCGGTGATCTTGAGGAATGGTTCATTCCCTGCCCTTTCCGCTGCAGGACCGTGGGCTCTAATGGATTGCAGTGTTTGTTTGCAGCCAAACAGCAGTGTGTCTTTATTCACAGGCTGCCTGACCCACACTCCCTGCCGGCTTTACAGACAGGAGCGGCTCCACTCCGCTGTGGGTGTGGATGAGTGAGCGTGTCTGCTGAGTTTGGCTAACCACCCGCAGATAGGTCTGTAACCATAAATCTTTTCAGTTCTGAGGGTGGTAAAAGTCTTAACTCATCAGTTTCCACCTCCTGGTTTGATGCACAGAGATAGCATTGAGGGAAAAACACACATGCTGCAGTATTGTTACACATAAAACATGTTTTCTCCTGTACTTAATCAGTATCTTTGTCTTATATTTTACTAATATTTAAATATACTTAAAACAAGATACATCGAATCATGTATCATATGGCTTCAGACAACATGTAACACAGTTCATGAGTCTTATGGTTGACTGTTGTAATCCTGTTTTTTGTACATTTGAGAAGCTTGAAAAGTCCTTGAAAAGCCCTTGAAAAGTTGCCATCCACGTTCACTGCATGTTCAGCATTAAAGGTATTCAAAATTACTGCTTTTGTGTTCTGTAGAGGAAATAAAGTAATGCAGGTTTGGTGCATTTTTACTGAGTGATCCCTTCAAAACAACAAAATTCTGCCAATGCAAGAAGACAGAAGGTGCATTCGATTCAACCATATAGTGGACTTCACAGGGTATTCCGCCATCTTAAGTGAGTTCCAATCTGAAGGGAGCGAAGGGCACTGCAAACAGCATAGGGAATTAGGGAACATCAAAACATCACTTTACAGGAAATGGAAATTCACCCAACTGTCTTTACGCACCACGTCACCAGTCAGAACGATGGAGCAGAGCCATTAAAAGAGGCTCTACAATGTTTGAGTATTCTTAAATGTTGTTGTTATTATTGTACAAACTTGAGTATTTATGAATGGTTATTATGCCAATAAATGTTACATTTGCATATTTTATTGTATGAATAGGTGAAACTAAGTAAAACCGATGACAAGCAGCTGAGCCTCTGTCTTTTTTTTATTTTACTTTATTTACCTCAGCAGTGCTTACTATGACGCTGCGTCTGTTAAGTCAATTATAGCTGTATTAGTCATACAGGTATAATAAACATACATTTTAAAGGGGTCATCGGATGCCCATTTTCCACAAGTTGATATGATTCTTTAGGGTGTTAATGAAAAGTCTGTAACATAGTTTGGTTAAAATTTCTCAATGGTAGTGTACAAAAACACCTTTTTAAACCTGTCAAAAACAGCTCTTGTCAGAGCAAGCCATTTTGTAGCATTTTCCTTTAAATGTTAATGAGCTCTGCTGACCCCACCCTGTCAGGGATCTGCAAGAAATGGGACCCAGATGCAAATGAGCAGACAATGGTAATTTATTGACAAGACGTTGACTAGAAACAGCAGGGGGAGTGAGAAGTGAATCAGTCCAAACAGAGGGGCAGGGCAGACAACAATACAGGCAGGAGGGATGACCACTGAGCCAGTCCAAGGTGGCAGCGGACTCAAGCACAGAGGCAGCAGCTCCAGAGGAAGGCAGGAAGACAGGGACCCCGTAGCTTGAAGTGAATCTCAGAAGTCGCACCAGTCTAGCCGCCGGGTAGCGACTCACAGAACCAGAGACCTGACTCGTGAGAGTGGAGAGCTGCTTCCAGGTGGTAGGGGTCAGAGGCCAGGGAATCTGGGTAAGGACAGGACAGGGCAAAACACAATAACACAAGACAACACAACGACACAAGACAGACAAAAGAAAATCTAATCAAGAGAAAACACTAGATAAGAATACACAATCAAAAAACAAGAACTTGACAGAACAAGAGAAAACAAAAAAGGAACCGAGGATATAAAATAAGACAAGAGATCAAAAAATCACTTGAGCTAGATCAAAGGATATCTTTAGGACCAAGAAACTGGTAGACACCAAAACGAACCAGCAAGGACACAAGGGAAAGGAACGCAATATAAAGCAGCAGAGCACACGAGGATCAGGTGAACACAATCAAACAAAAGAGGACTAGACAATGACTAAACAAGGGGGCGTGACCATGGGAAACAGGGAGGTTGGACAAGAGGAGCATGTGGCAAACACAAACAGAGACAGAGCCATGTGCTCAGACACAAAACAAACAAAGAAACATTGAACAGGGACAAGACAGACAAGACTGTCAGGGTAGGATCCTGACAGTACCCTCCCCCCAACGGACGCCTCCAGGCGTCCACACTGTGCAAAGGAGTCAAAGGGGGTACCAACTGGGAGGGCGGGCTGGGAAGAAAACTTTGAGTTCCAGGGGGGCCCTTAAACATAGGGGGTGGGACTGGGGAGGAAAATACTCCAGGGAAATAGCTTGTGGCCGACCAGGGAGGTGTCGGCTTAGCGAACTCATAAGGCCTTGGTAACAGGGAGGGCGGGATGGGGACCTTGTTGGTGGTCCTTCTGGAGAAATTGGAGGCCTGTTTCAGTGGTGGAGTCGTCAAAATGGCCTTAGTGGTCTCTGGAGCCAACTCCTGACTGGTGACGGACCTTGGGACAAACTCAGGGGCCATGACTGCACTGGCAGGGAGGGTGCATTCTTGGAAAACAGGGTCAGGAGATGCAAGAACAGGCTCAGGTACAGGCTTGGAAGCACACTCCAGGGCTTCAGGGACAGACACTGGGCTTGACTCTGACGGGCCCTGCGGGACCGCAAGGACAGACTCTGGGACTGACTGGGGAGTGGCCACTGGATGGCGCTCTGGAGGAGCGGGCACTGGAGCTGGAGCAGACACTGGAGGCTTCTGGACCAGAGCTGTGGCTGAGAGAACTGGCTGCCCAGGAATGGCCTCCATGGCCATTGCAGGAAGATCGGGCTGCTTGACATGGACCTTTGTGGCCGGGACGGTGGGAGCGGGCTGCTTAACAGCTTCAATGGTCGCAACAAGGTGAGCGGACTGCTCAGAGTCGGGCTGCATGGCCATAGCTGGGGGATTTGACCGCTCTGGGCAGGCATCTGTGACTGAGGCAGGAACAGTCTCAGAGAACAGAACTTGACAGACAGCATCCCCTTCAGTGATCATGACATGACTGGTTGGCAGTACAGATATGGCCTTCTTGGCTGTAGCAGGCAGATTAGGATGCTCAGGACAGGCCTTCAAGTCTGGAACCAGGACAGGCTCCGAGGACATGGCACGACTGACATGACTGCCCTTCTTGGGCGTGACAGGATTAACAGGTGGTTCAGGTAAAGTTACACGAACAGTCACAGATTCCTTCACTAGGGCAGAGACAACAGGTGACGTGGGCAGCCAAGGGTGTGGTTCAACCGGGTTACATACTTCTGGGACCACTGGATATTGGACCATCAGAGTTGGTTTCTTCAGGACCATTGGACCTTGGGCCTCCAGACTTGGGTCCACCTGGACGACTGGACTAGGAACCTTCTTAGTCTGGTCCTCCAAGACCTCTGGAGGCAAGGCATCCTGACTCGAGTCATCCTGGACCACTGGACTTGGGGCCTCTTGACTCAGGCCCACCTGGACCAATGTGCATGGGATCTCGTGGCTTAGGCCCTCTTGGACCAGAGGACTTGGGACGCCTTGAGAGGCAATGTCAAACTGCACCACCCGGGCCCTCCTTCGCTTTGGCTTCTGGGGGCACAGCAGTGTGTGATCAACTGCTACTGGGGAGGCGGCAGCAGCCGTGGCTGCTTCTGAGTTGACTCTATTGAACTTAACCACATTTGAAGTTATTGCTGCTAATTTGGCCATCTCTGGGATGAAAGAATCTGACTTGACTGGTTCTGGACTGACTGGAGCAGGCTTGACAGGCTCTGGACTGACTGGAGCAGGCTTGACAGGCTCTGGACTGACTGGAGCAGGCTTGACAGGCTCTGGACTGACTGGAGTGGACTCAACTAGCCCAGGACTGGCAGGAACGGACTCAACTGGCTCAGAGACCGATGCAGTGTTCTGGGTTGCTTTCCTTCGTCTTGACCTACGCTTTATTGGAGTCAGAAGATGATCTGGGACTTGACCCAGCAAGGGTAAGAGAACAGGTTGGTCGCTGCAGTCTGGACCTGGGATGACTGGAGAAGACTGGACAGGCCCAGGGATAACTGGAACAGACCTAGGATCCTTTGCCGTGATCGCTTCTACACGGACTGCGGTTAACTCCGTGGACTCGGAAACCGATACAGCAGTCTTAGCTGCTCTCTTCCTCCTCAGTCTACGTTTTAACGTAGGAGACTGAAGAGGGTCTTGAACTTGACTTGAAATGAGAGGGAGGGTGGCATGGTCTCTGCAGGCTGACTCTGGTGGTGTAAGGATCTGCCAATCCTTGCGATGGTGCAAATACTTTAAAAAGGTCCAATAATCTAGGCCTCTTAGTTGCTCCATTTCCCATTGTGGTAGGGGGTCATCCAAGCAGAGATTAAAAGCCTCCTTAAGAGTTGAGTCCGGGTACTCCAAGCCCCTTGCCATGGTCCAGAAGAATTGGGCAAATGAACCCACCTCCCGGCCCTGCTGGCGGAGCGATGCCACTGCCCGTTGGAGTTCCAGTCCTCCCTTGGCAGTACTGGGAGGAACAATACGGATGCTCATTGCTGGGTCCTGAACTGGCTGGTTCGTTCTGTCAGGGATCTGCAAGAAATGGGACCCAGATGCAAATGAGCAGACAATGGTAATTTATTGACAAGACGTTGACTAGAAACAGCAGGGGGAGTGAGAAGTGAATCAGTCCAAACAGAGGGGCAGGGCAGACAACAATACAGGCAGGAGGGATGACCACTGAGCCAGTCCAAGGTGGCAGCGGACTCAAGCACAGAGGCAGCAGCTCCAGAGGAAGGCAGGAAGACAGGGACCCCGTAGCTTGAAGTGAATCTCAGAAGTCGCACCAGTCTAGCCGCCGGGTAGCGACTCACAGAACCAGAGACCTGACTCGTGAGAGTGGAGAGCTGCTTCCAGGTGGTAGGGGTCAGAGGCCAGGGAATCTGGGTAAGGACAGGACAGGGCAAAACACAATAACACAAGACAACACAACGACACAAGACAGACAAAAGAAAATCTAATCAAGAGAAAACACTAGATAAGAATACACAATCAAAAAACAAGAACTTGACAGAACAAGAGAAAACAAAAAAGGAACCGAGGATATAAAATAAGACAAGAGATCAAAAAATCACTTGAGCTAGATCAAAGGATATCTTTAGGACCAAGAAACTGGTAGACACCAAAACGAACCAGCAAGGACACAAGGGAAAGGAACGCAATATAAAGCAGCAGAGCACACGAGGATCAGGTGAACACAATCAAACAAAAGAGGACTAGACAATGACTAAACAAGGGGGCGTGACCATGGGAAACAGGGAGGTTGGACAAGAGGAGCATGTGGCAAACACAAACAGAGACAGAGCCATGTGCTCAGACACAAAACAAACAAAGAAACATTGAACAGGGACAAGACAGACAAGACTGTCAGGGTAGGATCCTGACACACCCCTCTCTTTCGTGCCGCTCTCTGAGGGACTGTTTACTTTAGCACATTATTAGGAAAGGTGATTTGCAAAGATTCATTAAAAACCCTTATACTCACTTCTTCCGTAAGTGAAGCTGGATCACGAATGATTCGCCCAAACATAGACGTATTTAGGTAGATCAGGGGGCGCATTCCCTTCAAAAACAAATGTAATCCTCTGCATCTTCAGCAGCTCAGATGTCGGGAGTAAATGACGACTGCTATATTCATTATTACATCCAACAACAGAACGCCTCAATCGCTTAATCGGAGACATGTTGTCTTCCCCTGCACCCGAGTCGTCACAATGCTCTCAGCTCACTCAGGGCGGGTCTAAGGTAAGACGGTCTTGTCAATCAACTATCGTGGGAGGGATAGAACTACGTCATTCTCGTCATTCATTCAAATTTTGCATCTGATGACCCCTTTAACAATATTTATTATGTTTATTATGTTTGATAGTAAAAATAAATTAAAATATTTAATTATGTTATATTATAATCTGCGTGACCCCATCATTGCCTTTCTTTGATGACGTTCCAGGGCCTTCCAAATGAGCGATTATTCTCAGTGAAGTCCACTTCAGCGGAAATCCCTTACTTAGGAAGTAGGGAGCAGTGAACACTGCGTAGGGAGCCTGTCAATCGGAACGCACCTAAAAACACTTCAAAATGCATTCTCTGAAAATAGACTTTATAGTCGGCATGAAACTGAAATTGCGAATTTTCTCCCCTGTTTGTGATGTCTAACGGAAACTGCTTCACAGAATGTGGAGTGGAACAAATGTTGTCCAAAAGGAATTGCTTGGCTCTTGGATCATTGGATGTTTGAAAATGTTGGTCACAGTTTATTTTAAGGTCCAATTCTCGATATTAACAAACTATTAACTATAACTTTTGCCTCAATAAACTCAATAAACTCTTTTAATAGCTAGTAAGGCGGCTGTTAAGTTTAGATATTGGGTTGGATTAGGGATGTAGAATATGGTCATGCAGAATATGTGCTTTGTAAGTACTAATAAACAGCCAATATGTTATTAATAGGTATGCTAATAAGCAACTTAATAGTGAAAATCGGTCCCTATACTAAAGTTTTACCAAAATGTTTTTAATTAAAGATTACGAGACAACATGAATTTGTAATAAATAAATAAATGTAAAAATGTGCATATTTTATAATAAATATACAGTACTAAATAAAATCAAGATTTGTCAATTTCATAGTTGACTTTAATATATTATGCCTCAGATATTTTGGTTCCTCTCAATTTCTCTTCTTTTAAGGATGTTTAGATGGTTTACTGGTACTCAAAACAATGTCACTTATTAATTTTTCTCAAATCTCAACCCACGGTCATCATCTCCGCTCATTGTGCTTTCTGAGAGCAGCAAAGACTCCATGCTGATTTGTCCTTGTGGGTAAGCCACTGAGTGAGACCTCCGCTGGGAACTGTGTGGGAGAGAGAGCTGTGAACACCCTCTGATTAAACCTGCTCCTCACACATACTGAAGACTACATGTGTGAGGACCTTACGTGTGTGTGTGTGTGTGTGTGTGAGAGAGAGAGAGAGAGAGAGAGAGAGAGAGAAAGCGAGAGCGATAAAATGGCATGGTGTTCTTCTGTATCAGCAGTCCTTTTTGTCAGCTGGCCCATGCCAGCTCCTCTACTTTTATCAGTGACCTTCAGCACGTGTCTAGGGTATCTTCTCCTTCTCCTTGTCTTTTTGTAGCTCAGGTGAACTTTCACAGTCATGCTTATTACAGCCCACGCTGCACGTACAGCTGATATTACTTTCTCAGGGTTATTTTCAAATACTCATTTGCATAATATCTAGGAGTTTTGCCAAGTACATGTTTAAAGCTCTAGATGTTTGTTCTTTTATGGAGATATGTTGACATTTTCTCTTTCTTCAACAAATAAGAACAGGTAGATGGCTGTAGAGCCTGAAGCTATTTTTCACAACTTAGTCATTCATTGTAGCTTTTGTTGTAATACAAACCAGATATCAATTTTTTTTTTTTTGTCTTTTCTAATCTATAAGCTATAGGCTGACCATAAATTCTCTTTCTCCTGGATTTTGAAATTTTATCTGGGTTTTGGCTGATGGTAATAATGACTGAAAAGAAGTTTGACCTATAGTGTGCAGGCATTGTACATAACTGATCAATTGTGTAAGTGCAAGAAGGTGGGATCTACTGAGAAGAGTCAAATATAATGTATGAGGCCTGTAGAAAGCACATCATTAGGAAAGAAATGCCAAAACCCATACATTTTAGGCAATTTAGAAATCCTGGCCAGGACACACACAGAAAAAGAGGACATATAGTCTGTGCTTGATAACTGGAAGTTGTTGCTACATCACACTGAAATGGTTTGACAAACACTATTTTTATATTGAAACAAGAAATTGTAGTGGAACTTATCAAAAACAAAGCTAGTTATTATGATCCAGTTAGTCCACAGACATGGACGAAATCCACAAAAGTGCGTTTAGTTTTCACTGAGCCTTTGAAACTGTACAGTTTATAGAAGTTACAGTATGCTTGCATATTCAAAGAGGAAGTTCTGGACTACTGGAGAGGAAAGAGTTACCCTGTGACTCTGATTTTTACAAAATCAATAATGGTAAACAATCATCCCTCTGGGATCGCATTGTTAGGTCTGTCAGTCCAATGTTGATTGATTTGCCTGACTCACCCATGCCAAGAATCTCTCTCTTTCTCTCTTGTTGGGGTGTCTCCAGGAAGGATTCTGGGGGAGTCAGTTGCTTACAGAGGAGAGGAGTTGGAAGTTTCACAGTCAGACATTTTTCTGCAGTCTTTGAACACACCATCCTAATCAGGCTGGGGAGGGGGATTCACCACAGCAACTGGAGCTGCTGCTTCCTCTGTGTGCTGCCAAAAATAATCTTCCCAAGCAGTATTTGTGTCTTGTTTTCCTGTTAAAAAAAATCTAAACATCCTTGAAACAACATACGGTTACTTGAGAAGCAAAATTGTGTACGTGTGTCAGTCCTCTGTCGTGTGTGTCATGTGTTCCCGCCTCATGTTTCCATATTTGGTTTGATTCCTGTCCTTGTTTAATGTGATCATTAGTTAATTCTTGTCCAGCCGTGTTTGTCTAATTATCTATGCTTATCCTGTGTATTTATAGTCCTGTCTATTCAGTTTGATTTTGTCTGGTCTACTCGTTACTCCCTGGTGTTCCTCTCTGTGTCAGCCTTGCCCTGCCTTATTTGAAGTAAAGACTGTTATTTGAGTTTACATCCTCCTCTGCGTGTTCCTGTATCCCCCTCGTGTGTGCACCGTGACAATGTGACTGCATTAACTAAATTAACTAAAAATGATGTGCATTTTTCTAACCTCATTGGCAAATTATCATTTTTTGAAACTGTATCTATGACTGTTTTTCCAGTCAAATATATTTAGACATTTACAATGTTAGAAGCAAATAACTGTAAAAATAATTTTAGAATTTGATTAAATTAATTTTTCTCAAGCCATTGGCATATTGTTGTTCTGAAAATGGATTATGCCTGGTTTCCCAGTAAAAGATAGATAGATAGATAGATAGATAGATAGATAGATAGATAGATAGATAGATCTTTAAAATGCACATTCACTGCAAAATAATTTCAAGGAATATATTTTAAATTAATTCACTAAAATTATGTTCTGGCTTTCCAGTAAAAATAAAATAAAACATCTTTAAAATAATGTACATTTACTTCAGAACCAAATCTCTATAAAATCATTTCATAGAACATAATTCATTTTAAAATATATATTAAAATATTGTGTTCTTTATTTATCATTATTTTCCTGTAAAAACAAAAAACTATATATTTATGGGAGAAGCAAAATTGTTTTTGTGCACCTGTCTTTGTGTGTATGGATGTTTTTTTTGGCCTCTGACTCAGATCATCAAGGTGGTTGCCCTCAGGATTTTGTACATGTTTTGAACTAGAGACAGGAGGGAGGGGAGCTCTCTGTCATTTCATTTCCTCTGGCATTCCAGCACCTTCTCACGTCTACACCAATTACTGCTGCCTTCTGAGGGGTTCGGTATGCGCACTGTCACTTTTGATCACACCTCACAGGAACACGAGCACCGTGACTTCTTTCTGACACGATATCTCTAACAACATGCCATACACCGTCATGCATGGAAACAGACGTCACGTTTGTAGCGGTGACTCATGTTTCAGTAGGCCATATCACCTCTCTCCTCTCCTCACCGGTTTAGAGAAACTGCTCTTCATTCTAGGTTAGCTGTCAGGAAACGAATGAAACTGTGGCTAATTGTTTGTGTTGATTAATATGAGATCACAGCTCGTCTCAAGCGTCGTCTAATTCCAGATGGAAGTATGCTGCAAAATCTCACCCATCATAATGCTCCAAAAATGTCAAAAGTTTGGTATTTAGTGAAGACATTTGGACAAAGCTGTGCAAGTGTACGAGTGGCTGTCATTGCGTGTGAGTGTGTACAAATTGTTCTCTGAAAGAAATGCCTGGTTCAGTACCAAGTTAAGCTCAGTCAACAGTTGTGACATTATGATGTTAATTAGGCTACCAGATAAATTATTTTCCACTTGTCCCTCTTTTAAAAAAAAAAAAAAAAACGTCAACATGTTTTTAGTGTGAAAAATCACTTACCTTTTCTGTGTAAAATTCTAATTTTACAAATTTATTACCATTACAAAGTAAAGCCTAAATATAAGTTTCATATTTCTGCTTTTAAATTCTCAAAAAATGGGCCCCATTCACTTATGTTTTAATCAGGGTTTGTAAACAAGATTAGCTTATACCGTAACCTCAAAAAGGTCATTGCGACTTTTTTCTCTCACAATTGCAAGGTCACATCGCACAATTCTGGCTTTTTTTTTTCTCTCAATATTGCATGATATAAACTTGCAATTCTGAATTTTTTTTCTTGGAATTGTGAGTTATAATTTGATAATTGCAAGATGATATAAGGTCAGAATGGCAGGATATAAACTCGCAGTTGCAAGTTATAAATTCAGGCTTTATATTCTGAGAAACTCGCAATTACTACGAAAGTCAGAATTGTGAGATAAAAAGTTGCAATTACCTTTTTTAATTTTTTATTCGGTGGTGGAAACAGGCTTCCATAGGGAACACATAATCACTATTAACTAAGAGTTCCCCTCACTAAACTCCTAATTTGCTGCTTATTGATAATAAGAAAATTCCTCGTTAGAGCACTACCACTAAAATGTTTATTTTTTATATATTTATATTTAACATTTTTTTTTTAAATAAATTTGATTTCAACTTGACTAATCAGCTAGTCTTTTGTCAATTAGTCAACTGCCCATCCCTATTTTTGAGAACCTCCTCTTTTGTCACAACAATGTGTCACTGTACCCTACTCTGGCACGGTTTGTGTAAGTACATGTAGTCTAGTCTAGGTAATAGTGCTGTCTTTCACTTGTACCAAATGTACATTAATACCCTCAGGAGCTCATTCAGACAAGTGTTAATGTGAAAACATGAGCAGTCAGATAGCTTGACAAGAGTTTGAATGTGAGTTCTCTTATTAAATCGATTGTGTTATGTTATTCAGCTTATTTTGTGGTGCTTACCAACTCATAGCTGATGTTGATAGGAGTTATAATATGTATGAAAGTGGAGGCTTGGTGGGTTTAGTTTGTACAGCTCTTTGCATTTCTAGCTGTTGTGTGGGGATAAATTGTGAGCTCACAGTAAAGGCAGGTAGAAATACTTCAATACTTCTGCTACCATAAATAATTGCTTTATTTTTATAGATTATGACTAAATGTAGGATAATTTCACTGATTTGTGCATGTGTGAAAATTCTCATATCTTTGTACATCAACTACAGTACAGAGGCAGCTAATCTTGATATGTGGTAGCATAGTAAATGTCACAATGAATAAAACATCAGCTACAACAAGGTTAATGATGGATTTTTCCCCTGGTGATTGATTGGTCAGAAATTTGATTGCAGGTGAACTAGTCTTAATTCTCATTGGAAACATTATAGAATCTAATGAAGCCCAGACAAGTGCCCCAGCATATTATGATACTTAATGTCATTTTGTATTAAGCATCTGATATGACTGGAGTATGTCAGAGTATATAACATCATGTGGCGTCTCAAAAACTCTGTACATCTTCATACAGACAGAAGCACATTATGTCAAGATTAAGTAAAAATGCTGTTTTAAATAGTTAAGCACCTTAAGAAGTACCTTTTTTTTGTATTAATTTCCATATTAAACATTCTTTGACTTTTTTTTCTCAGTTTTTCATGCTTTTGTAAAACCTGTGTGAAAAATGAAACCAGTTTCACAAATAAAACTTTATTTATTTATTTATTTATTTTAAATACAACATATTTTCCAAGAGTACTATTATTTTCTTTGTATGTAATACCTGAGGGAAAAAACTACTGAGTGCATCTTTAATGGACTGCTTCGATGATCTTGCTCACTGAGTTGTTACTGTTTCAAGGTATATATCTTGTTTTTGTTTGTTTTTCTACAGGTGGTGCTTGAGTGGAGTCCTACTGGGAGAAGTAATGCTCTGTGTGTAGACCTCCCCCATTCCAATCATGAGCCACCAGGAGGTGCCGCATGGCCAGGAGTTGAGAGAGGCGGCTGAGGCAGACTTGGAGCGTCGGGGCCCTGAGGGCCAACAGCCCCCCTCATCCCACCGTAGACGCCACGACAATGGAGATGGCAGTTCCCGCTCCGGTCGACCCCGCAACCACCACAGCAACCACGGTACGGAGAATAACCACTACCAGTCCCAACAACAGGGGGCCCCACGCTACCGCAGGTACGAGGGATCTAACGGAGGGACCAACCGCACGCGTGCCACAAGGAGGACTGCGGAAGAAGGTGACACTGAGCAGCAACCCGTGCAGCAGCCCATACCGAGACCTGCAGTGACACGCTACCGCAGACAGGGAGACAACGAGGCCCGAATCAGGGCTCAGCAACAGAGACAGCGACAGAGGGAGAGGCAGCAGAGAGACGCAGAGAGAGCCGAACAGCACAGGCTGGAACATCAACAGCATCTCGTCTCACCTACACAAGCCATGCCGGCCAGTAGAGAGCCAGAGGAAGCTGAGGAAGACGAGGGCGATGGTGGCAGTGCTTTGGCCCGATCTGCCAGCACCGAGAGCGGCTTCCACAACCACACAGACCGGGCAGAGGGGGATGCAGTCATGGTCCTGGAAGCAGAGCCCGAAGACGAAAGCACATATGGCATCCCGCTTCGCCCGGAATCGGAGGAGTACACAGAGAGCGCAGAGTCAGAGCAACAGCACGGTGGTCCAGCTTACCTCCAACCCCAATACCCACCTCAGCCCCCGCCGCTACCTCGAGAGCCCCTGCCCAATGCTGAGAGGCCCCATGATGCAGAGATGCTAAACCCCAATTACTCCAATTATGTTTACACTCAACCCATGTACCGCAGTCCCACCGAAGCAGGAGAGGCCCGTGAAAGTGCAGCAACAGAAGATGAGCCGTACTCTGAGCCCTACGCTGAATACACCCTTCAGGAGCATGTTTATGAGGAAATCACAGAAGCCCCTTCAACCAAAGCCGAGGGACAGACTCCGCAACAACGCAGGGCAGACTTCAGGCTCTTCGATCGTGACCTCTACCAGCAACAAGAGGCTGTTGGGTCCAGGCTGCACCACTACGATGAGCGATCCGACGGAGAGTCGGACAGTCCCGAAAAGGAAGCAGAGTTTGCCCCGTACCCCCGTGCTGACAGCTGCGAACAGGATGAGGACATTGACCAGATCGTGGCAGAGGTGAAGGAGAGTCTGAGCTCACAGAGCCTGGAGCGTGTCGCCATGGGCCTGGACAAGGACGGGAATGAAGAACAAGAGTGGCCTGAGTCAGAGTCCCATGGTCAAATGGACGAAATCAAACCCAATGAGCCAATGGGCGAAAGAGAGTGTGTAGAACAGCCTCTTAGAAGTCCTTTAGAAGAGCCAGCTCCAGTTGTAAAGAGCAGTCGTGAGAAGAGAGATGCAATCTCACTGGCTATTAAGGACATCAAAGAGGCAATAGAGGAGGTGAAGACAAGGACGGTCCGTTCGCCCTACACGCCAGACGAGCCCAAAGAACCCATCTGGGTAATGAGGCAGGACCTGAGTCCTACGGCAGAATCTGACCTGCAGCCGTCTCTGGGGGCTGATGTGAGTATGAGCTGTACCATGTTCTGTTGATTCTTAGCATTTTACGTTTTGTAGAATCATCACTGCTGTTGTTTTCACAGTTTTATTTTTGTTGTAGAATCTTGCTTACAAAGCTTCACTTTAAGGGACAGTTCACCAAAAAAAATAAAAATTCTGGCACCATATACTCCTTCCAAGCAAATAAGTCTTTGGTTAACCTTTGAAAGACAAATGAAGATATTTTTAATAAACCCTGAGAGGTTTCTGTTTATCATTGAAAGTCCATGTAACTAAACTTCCTAAAAAGGTCATAAAAGCCTGTTTATCAAGACTGTTTATCATATAAAGCGATCATATATCTTGACGGGACTTGAAGTTAACCACTCAACTCATTTGGATTCATTTTATGACATCAACCTTTTTGGATCTTGGTTACCTGGACTTTCAATGATGAGACATAAACCTCTCAGGTTTTATTAAAATTATTATTAAAATTATTCTTTTTAAAAATTTAAATTCAGTCATTAATTACTCACCCTCATGCCGTTCTAAATGCATAATACCTTCATTCATCTTTGGAACACAAATTAAGTTATTTTTGATGAAACCCTCCATAGAAAGCAAAGGTATTACCACGGTCAAGGAACAGAAACGTAGTAAAAACATCATTAAAATAGTCCAAGTGACATCAGTGTTTCAACCGTAAACAAGGCCTCTGCTCATAAAATTGTGTGTTTTACGTCATCAGCAGCACGTGCATACATCGTGGTACTCTCGATAATGGCGGAGGACTGGACAATGAGAAGAAAAAAAATGTTAAATAAAGTTGCTGTTTTTGTTTAAGGTTTGTAGTATTTTCGTAGCTTCGTAAAATTATGGTTGAACCACCGGTGTCACGTGGACTATTTTAATGATGTCCTTACTATGTTTTTGCGCCACATTTGAGTTGCATTGCATTCTATGCAGGGTCAGAAAGCTCTCGGATTTCATCAAAAATATTGTAATCTTTGTTTAGAAGATGAATGAAGGTCTTTCAGGTTTGGACCGGCATGAGGGTGAGTAATTAATGACAAAATTTTCATTTTTTGGGTCAAATAACCCTTTAAGATTAACCAAAGTCTTATGGAAGGAGGAGTTTGGAATGAATTGAGGGTGAGAAAACAATGACAGAATTTTGATTTTTTTTTTGGTGATCTGTCCTTTTAAGAACATTTACTGTACATTTACGCAATTACATTCTTCATCTATCTGTCCAAGTATTCATGACACAATGCATCATCAGATATTTGAAGGATTAAATACACATCACCTTTACTTTCCTTCAGAGAAAGTACTCAACACAGAGACCAGTTGTAGCCCAGGTCAGACTTAGCAAAAACTGGATGAGTACAATTTCAGTTGGACTAAACATTTTATGCTGCTTTTACACTGCACAATTTTAGCCCTGATTCTCAAGCAGTTTAGCCCTGATTTAACAACAGTTAGGAAACAGAGCCTTGAAATCACAGGCTTGTTCACATGATCACAATGTGTGAATTTTTAAGGAAGTGATCTGAGAGATGTGTCGCAGAAGCCCAATAACTGGTTACATTTCAGACTTGTCTGTGACTCCTGCAGTCATGCAGTGTAAAATTTATTTTAAGTCTGTTGGACTTGAAGTTCTAAAGTATGTGGGCAGCATTAGTCTGACTGAAATTGAACTTGTAAATTAAACAAAAATCTAAGATTCTGTGATTATCACAAACTGCCTTTAAATCTAATGTCACAAAATTAAATAGCAAAAAGAAACCAGTTCCCAAACATTCCACCCCTCAGCAACTAAGCTTTGGCTCAGTTTTGCTGGTTAGCATGGGTAGCTTGGCCCTGCTGGTAGATGCTGTAACTATACCTTTCTGGTGACAAGGAAAGGTTTCTCCATTAATGTCCATTTAATTGTAGGTCTATACTCTAATAATAAATGATTTGTAAAAAAAAATATCTAAGTCATTAATATGTTATTACATAACAGGCGGTTAGACCAAAAATCTGTATCACGTTTTTTTTTTTTTTCAAGATGCTGGTGTTTTTCTCACGGTTTATCACATTTTGTCCCTGACTGTGCCTTTATATGAATCAGATTGCATGAAACAGTTGGAGAACCACTGCATTTGAATCACAATCCAAACAAACATGCTACATTATAATATAAGCAGTTTGACTGTATAATTTCAAAATGTAACACAAAAACAGAATGTTCTGACCTTAGCTTTGTGAAATTATGCTAAATAGGGAAAACAGAAACAGCAGACGAGCTGAATGAGAACGCAAATTCACTCTCTGCCAGCAGGTGGCGTTTATGTAACAGCAGCGATAGAACGATTCCTTGGTTACTGTTGTAAACAAAGCAGAGCTGCACTTTTAAATACTATGTTAATATGCATATAGTATATATGGAAGTTAGATAAAAAGAAGATACCATCTAAACTTTACTGACAGTCAGTTTCCCTCAAAGATACATTCATATAAACCCCTCACTCCCAATTCTATATTTAGGATTTTCTTTGTTCTTCCACTATTTCGTGCATCGTGACCTGTGACCAGTATTTTCTCCTCTTTGCGTTCAACTTCAGTGTCTCTAGCTTCTGTTAACGGCTGTTTACAGTTGGTTTATTTGCCCAGTCAAAGAATTAGTTGTGTATTTTTATAGTTCTCTAAACATTAGTCAGAACTGTATGCAGTTAACAGGGATCTCTTGTCAGTTCACAAGGTCGTGTACATTGCTTAGCCACTTGTATCGTTATGCAGTTTTTTTTTATTCATACTGTGTACGTATTTCAAACCAGTTTACCGTTTGAACCAGTTTATTGCCCAGCACAATATAATAGTACTTTATTAGTAGTTGTTTGTTTACCAGTTTATTTAAAATTTACCAGTGACTAATTTTTAAAAGCCTTCTTAAAATTATGAAATGGATCATTTTCCCTGTCTGCAGACAATAGTGAAGGGTGATACACTGCTGGATGAGGCAATGCTGCTCAGTCTATTAGCTCCAGCAAACATGTTTTAAAAGCACAGGGAAACCAGCCTACAAACGGCTTATTTAAAAGTTTATATCTGAACCTGAAGCAAGGAATAGAAGAAATTTATCATGGAGAACATTTAGTTGAATAGAGTGGTTAGATGTATAGGCCTATATTTGCCTTAATGTAGTTTACTTTCTATTAAATATTTGTAGCAGGTGCAGCAAATGACAAAAAGGATCTCTCAGGGAGGATGTGTACAATTGCATTGTTGTTCTGCTCGGCTGAAACTGCCCTACAGTGTGAATCGCATCATTCCTCTTTTCGTGACTTCATCGCTCTTTCACTCTTCTTTTCTGGAGAGGGCAGTGACACACGCTAGTCTCTGTCTCATGAGTGGTGCCTGCCACGGCGCTGGACAAATTGCACATCGCTAGAAAATGAAGACCGCTCGCACTCATAGAACGGATCTCCTTTTCCGTGGCCTGGAGGGCTCATCTGTATTCTGTGAGTGCTACACATGACCAGTGTGTGCAAATGAAGCTGTCCTGCTCCTCAGCCACAACAGACATTGTCTGAACAGAGCAGAGAGAGAAAGATGTATAAGTAAGTCTGTATAAGTAAGGCAGCAAAATTACCATGTCTTTACTTGATATACTTTGCTCTCTCTCTCATGCTCTTTATATCATCCCTCCTTTTTCCCTTAACATTAGCTGTGATAAGTATTACCCATTTTATTAACATAATGAGTAGATGTCATTCAAGCGTGCCTACGGTTGGTATTAACTTAATGGTATCATCTCATGTGTGCTTGAGATTTTTTATATCTTTTGATATCGTAATTAATAGATTCAGTGCTGCCTAATTTTACTCAATCACAGTTGAATCAGTCACATTGTCTATTACCAGCACATTACAGAAATAAACATACTCTCTCACTAAACAAACAACGCAAAGCCCAGCTCCTCTGTTGCCTATTTCGACAGTATTAATTAATCACCATTGTTTATCTGAGCAGCATTCATGAGCACAAGGCCTCATTTGGAAGCAGTTCTTTGGGATCGAGGGCTTTTGGCATTCTGATGAGAGTGAACATTTCCTTGTGCATTCAGAGAAAAAGTAAAGAATTGCACTCCCAGTGGAAGTTTAAAGAAGACACCAGCCACCACCCACTGCAATTATGCTGAATTTGTAAATGATTGTGCTGATGATATATTTTCAGGGTTTATGTGTAGCTTATTATTTTTGCACTCATATTCCACAACATATTTGTATTCAGGTCACTGTGGAGATTGTGTTTCCTATAGTGTTTGTAGTACTTAGTACTACAAAGCTTTAGCTTTAGTTTATTTTTTGTTTATTTCAGTTTTAGTTTTAGTAATTGTATAACTTAAATTTAGAACTGTTGCTTTTGCAACTAAAGGCTGGAGACAGATTCCACAAAAATTAGCATAGTGTATGATGGGCACAGACTCTGAATCAGAGGATATCAAACAGACTTTATCAAACTACTGATTTCAATACTAATTATATTATTAGTTAATAATGTATTAGCTAAAAAATTAATTTGATCAACATGAATTTCATGAATTTGTTTGGTGTGTTTATTTATTTATTTACAGCAGCAGTCAAACTCCTGGTGATCATGTTCTCCAGCATGTTTTCAAATGATCCAAAGAGCCTCTTCAAAAGTTCACAATTTTAAAAATCATGACCCAGAAATAAAGCAGCATCCTAAATGTTTCTCATTAATTTTATATCATAACATTGACTCTGTTTTCAAATTGAAAATCATTAGTGATTCTCAATTTCTCCGAACTTAAAAATGATTGTCTTCAGGGTCTTTGTTCTGATCGTTGTAAACAATTTCCTGGAGATTTTCTGTGAGTGTTAAACAGTCAAGCATCGTCCAGATATCCCAGAATACCCATTAAAGTTGCTCTGAACTTGGTGGTGTCCTTCTCTCGATTCCATTCTCTGTTGTTCTCAGAAGCCTGTTATTTTTCCCCTCCACAATATGATTTATTTAGTGCAGTCAAGAGACACAGAAAGAGACGGCCTGTAAATAATTCAGCAAGGCTCATATAACACCAGAGAAAAACCGCCTTCTTCCCCTGCATTAATGCTTAACATGTTTGATATTTATTTATTTATTTATTTTGGGTAATGTCAATTTCAGGGTGTGATGAATTCAAGTACATAGTCAAATGCTGAGTAATTTACTAATAGTATCAGCTAAGATCAATATTAGTGCTGCTTATTACACCTGTGAACAGATACTTTAGGCAAAAATTTGTGTTTTTCCACAGGATAGCCCTGATGTTGCATAGTGTAGTAGTCTCTGACCCAAGTCACTCTTGAGCGAATCTGTTCCAGGAACAGTTTTCCTACAGGGCTGTAACAGGAGCCGTGTTCACCTCTGTTGTCTGGAGCCATTGTGAACTTATCAACGTGAGTTTGATGAGAGAGGAAGAGTTATGTTCTTCTCTCTCGTACTCTGGTCCAAAGAGCAACATCTGCTGTAGCACTTGATTTGAGTGTAAAGAGGAACATTTTTCACTCCAGCTCTTGGAAACGCTTATTGATATGGAAAATTTTTGGATGTATCAGGTAGATCGCTGCCATGGTGATGAGGTGAGGAGTTAATTGTGTTGATGTGCTCTGGGTTTATCTTTCAATGTTTCAGTATTTCAGATATGTTCATTTGATTGATAATCCATTGTGAGACTGTGCCATAGTTATACTTTATTACAAACAATGAACAGAAAATCTTTTAATATTTTATCCTAATGCGCTCTGGTTGAGGGTATGACTCATTTGTTCCCTAGTATTTCATATTTTGGCCTGTTCAGAGAGATGAGGTGTAGTTTTGAGACGGCAATACAAGACGACAGATCTCTTATGTACTTTTTTTTGTACTTTTTCCCCCCTTGACTTGCTGTTTGAACTTTTTGCCAGCAGCAGTCATTAAGCATACTTCTGGCTGAAACTTGGCAGTTTAAAATTGTGTCACATTTATGCATGTCTTTTCATTTTATCACAGTCTTTTTAATCAACCTCATTGCTTTGTTTTTAAAATTGTATTAAATTGTACTTTTATTTATTTTATTTATTCAAAAACCGTCAAGACTTTAATTGACCTAATGTACTCCAAATGTCACATGAGTAAATGTAGCTTTTATATTTCTTCAATCAGTTGTCCACAATAATAGACGTAAAGCATGTAATATTAATCAATATGTCTCTTTTGTCCAGTCACCAGGCTCAGGCTCCACCTCCCCACAGGGGGCGGAGTCTTCCAGCCATCAGCTGCCGTCACATGAGGGGAGTGACAGCTTTGAGTCTCCGTCTCCAGCCAGTAAAGAGGTAGGAGGCTATGAATAAACCTCTAAAACTGTGCTGAAATTGGATGACTCTTAATTATTCTTTGTAATAATATCCAGTAGGTGCTCTAGGAACTTAGACACATATTACAGGCCACAGCATTAGTCCTGATTTAGTCTGATTTAGAAGTTATTATAGTTATTATAAATTATCCAAGATGCTGTTAAAATAGATTAATTGGAGCAGATAATTTTTAAAACTATTAAAAAGTTTTGCTATTGTGTTTGTGTGTGTGTGTGTATCTATGTATACAGAATAGCAAAGCAAAAATACAGGATCTCGAAATGTAATTACATTTTTTAAAAAGATATTAAAAAAAAAAAAAAAAATAGCCAAACCCTCAATCATTATCTTTAAAAAAGAAGTGGCATGTATGATCTCTGAGAAAACAAAAGTACAGTATGCAGAGAAGTAGTATACTGTGTGTGTGTGTGTATATATATAAAATACTTCTCTGTATACTATGCTTTTGTTTTATATACATTTATAATGCCCCTTGGCAGTTCTAAAATCACTGTAAAACATGGCTTCTTTGGACTTGATTATATTATATTACATTATTACCATCTAAAATGTAATATAATATTATAAAGTAAAATATATTTATACATGCTTTGTCGTGCCTATAAGCCCCCTTTTAAAATCACTGTAAACCAGGGCTTCTTGGGATTTATTATATTATAGTATAGTGTAGTATATTATATACATAATAATAACAGCTTGTCTTGAAGAATGTTGTATTGAGCCATTTGTGTGCCTGTTCTTGTATGTGCAGTCAAGGAGAAGTCTTGCTTCATTCCCGACATATGTAGAAGGTAAGAAGATTTCCTGTAATTTCCTTTTATTGTTGCATTATCTATTCCCGTCCAGGTTCCCAGCTACTGAAATTAATCCTGATAGCACATCCAAGGCATGTTTTGAACTGTTCCTCTCCTGTCTGTTAGTACCAGGCCCATGTGACCCAGAGGACCTCATTGACGGTATTATCTTTGCTGCTAACTACCTGGGATCTACCCAGCTGCTCTCAGACAAGACGCCCTCCAAAAACGTGCGCATGATGCAGGCACAGGAGGCTGTGAGTCGCATTAAGGTGAGGTGAAACAGTTCTGTCTTTACTCCGCTGTTGTAAACGTCATTGTAAGAAGTAAACCTGAGCTTCTATGAATCTACCTCAAGAAATTTCCTAAGCAATACTTGCTTCAGGAGCAGCATAAATGTTCCAAGAAACAAAAAGTGACAGTTTTAGGACAAAAGAATGGGATTTCATAAGAAATGCAGAGCTGTGCTCTATACAGAGAGTATATTTATTGCGCAAGCATTTTATTCCTCGGATACAACATGATGAAGTTGCGTTTTGCAGTCTTATTTTGTTGTTCAAATTGAAATGTGAGCTCACAGCAGATGAAGAGAGATGATCGTAAAACTAAGAGTGTGTGTGGTCGTCTTACAGTAATGAAATGATTCTGTAGTGAAATGCAGGGACCTATCCCATGATTCTTGTTCCTAAAGGACCAGAGACATTTACCACCTCCCTCTTCATCCTCCTGCAGCATAAATCAGCCATTCGCCCTGTCAGCCGCATTACTCAGCATTTTTTACCTCCACCTTAAAAAATGCAGTGAGCCCAGCACCTGTGCCATTTAGTGTTCCTTCAGCATGTCCCTTTGTATGTACATTTTGTGTTAAAATCTTCAGTTACAGATCGCTGTGTGGTATGGCACAATATTGAAACGGTTGATAGCGAATTATTATAATTATGAGGTTACTGAATGGAAACTGGCATCAGGTTCTTCAGTTTTATTAGCTTTGCTGAAAAGATCAGCTTGGATTTCAATGCTTGTACAGATTGGTCAGCACTGGACCCGCAGTTATCTTTTTCACCATCAAACTGACCAAGGTAGCATTACAAGATAAGCTAGTAATACTAGTAAAGCAGCATAATGAAGATACTAGCATTGTATGCTGTATTAAGATTCAAGCTGATCATTTTTTTATATTTTATATGTACTATTTTCTCTATAATAAAAATGAAACACTGAAAAATAAATCAATAATTTTAAACACAAGTAAATTTAGGCACCAAAACGTTGTATTATACAGTATGAAAAACAGACAATCATTTCGATATTTGCCAAGGATTGCATTTAACAGTGTTATTACATTATTAGTATTTATAAAGATTAACTTTATGATGCTAATCTAAATGGAGAATAGAGAAAATGAGCTGCACAATTTAATATCCAGTATCAACTTGCGCATTATATATCCAAAATTGATTGATATAAATAAATAATATAGCATCCTTATGGTCGGTGTACAAAATATTAGAGGATACAATCTTCTTAGCAGTTGGTTAAAGGGTTCCTCAAATTAATTTTGGTCAAATAGTGATGTGAAACCTTCACACTTGTGTAATATTTACAGAATAACAGTCAATTTACAGTCCTATGCTGTTGTAGACTGTCTGATTTAATGGGTTTGCTTAAAAGGCAGAGTCAGGGACGTTCTCTCATTTTAAGTGCATTAGTGATCTCGTGAGCAAAGAATGACAAATAGCATGAGGTCTTTACCAACAGTTTGACCATTTTTCTTATAATGGAGAAAGCTCCCGCTTAGAATTGTTCAGTAAATGCATATGGGTTATACAAGTACCACTGTATTTTATTCTCTGTGTGTTATCTCAGTAAAACATGATCATAGGTTATGAATTCCTTGTTTAATTGGGTTACACCTCATCTGCATGTGTGAGACTCTGTGCCTTGTCCCATACACAATCATGAGCTCAAACTGAGTGAGGGAGTTTTTAGTAGACTGTATATAAGGCAAGTGTAAATTGCATACATTTGGAGAGATGTCTGGATCAATACACCCTGCCTCAGCTGCCATGACGTAGATCTTCCTTAGATGGCCAGTTCGATGCATTATCACAGCCTGCTGGCAAGATTGAACTTGCTCTTAATCTAATTTTCAGCAGAGCTCATCTATGCTTTGTGTAGTTGATGTATGTTTTATGAACAGGACGTTCTGTAATATAAAACCAATATTTGTTGGCATGATATTAAAAGTACAAATGGGCCACCTGGTGGATGATGGCACAAATTACCATGAAATGAAAGGAAAGGCAACGCAATGTCGCAGGGTGGTGTCTAGTAAGCTTGGCTTGGTGTCATCTGGATCCATTCTTGTCACCCCACACCGATAAATATCCCAGAAGTCACTTTTCTTGCTGAGCTCTGCTTTATCTAACAATGTTCCTGTCTCTGTTTGTTCCATGCTAAGCAGACGGCCCAGAAATTAGCCAAGAACAGGAAGAAGGTGCAGTAATTTGCTCATGGGTTTGGTGTTTTGTTTATATTTTTGTTCTTCGTCTTCTCTTTTTGCCTGGTTTCAGCACTTCAGTGTTTTCATATTTCCTGTCGCTCTGCCATTTTTCTGAATCCAGCAATGAGTCATGTACCTGTGTCTGTCCGCACAGTCTGTTAGCCATTGTTCATTCCACACCAAACATTACCTCAGTTTTACCACCAGATCTCACATGGGGAAGTCGTGGAATAAGTTAACGTCAGGAAAGTCTAGTTTGCTGGATACAGAAAATGCAAGTGCATCTTTACTTTCATCTTCTTTGTATTCTGTATTTTTTCTTTCTGAGGTACTGTGCTGTGTTTGTGCCTGTTTTTCGAGGTGTTTATCTGGCACAGCATGTTTTGCTCTTCTCTTGATCTTTTTTATTCGGCCTGTCCTGCACTTGGTGGAAAACTCTCTCAGTTTCTCTCTCTCTCACTCACTTAAAACTGAAACTCTTCAAATGAAGAACAAAACTAACCAAACTAACCCCATGCCAACTTACAATACAAGCTGGCTTTAAACGAAAAACGCAGGTTATCAGAGTTACACAATGAAGGAGAGAGTGTAAAGAATTTGAATATCTGGCCAAATGTTGACTATGCCAGATGTAAAGTTGCTTGCGTGCTCCTTCATGGCATCTCTGGGCCTTGTCAGCTCTCTCTCTCTTTCTGTCTTTCTTTCATTCTGTCACTTTCTGACTGATATTGTGTGGTTTTCTATCTTCAGGCTCCAGAAGGTGAAGCTCAGCCCATGACGGAGGTGGACCTCTTCATCTCCACTCAGAGAATCAAAGTGCTCAATGCAGACTCGCAGGTACTTCATCACCTATAAACGTAATTTTGCTCTCACTCTTTACATTTTACTAGTGCAGTTTACAAGGAGGCAGTGCCCCGACAGAATATCCATGTCTTACAGAGGTTATGAGAAGTCTAATTTTTCTTAATCATTTACATTTACAATCATTTAACAGATGCTTTTATCCAAAGTGACTTACAAATGAGGTCAATAGAAGCAATCAAAACCAACAAAATAGCAATAATATGTAAGAGCTATGACAAGTCTCGTTTCATTTAATGCTGTACATGTAGTTGTGTTTTTTTGTTGTTTTTTTATAATAAATTAAAATAAGGCAAGTAGATAGAATAGAAAACAATAGGGAACACTAGTGTTAGAGGGTAATTTTTTAAATAAAAAAACAAGTAGTAGAATAGAAATGTAATAGAGAGTGCAAGTGTTAGAGGGTCAAGAGGGTTTTTTAATAAAAAAAAGAAAAATAATAAATATACATAGTAATATACATAATAAAAATACACAGTATACACATACTATGTAAACAAAAACATTTATTTTGGATTAATCTTTTGATAGCACTAGTAAAGACTTTTATGATGTTACAAAGTTTCTATTTCAGATGTTAAGTTCAAATACTATTCTTTTGAACTTTCTGTTCATCAAAGACTCCTGATAAAATCACAGGAATAAATTACTTTTTTTATTTTATTTTTTTTATTGTAATAATAGTTCACTGTACTTTTTATCAAAACCATGCAGCCTTTGTGAACATAAGAGACTTCAAAAACATTGAAAACATTTACAGACACTAAACCTTTGAACAACAGTACTGAACAAATGGCTGCATTTTGTTATGTTCAGTTTAAAAAAAATCAATAGTCTTGATTTTGGAAGTTTTTTCATTGAAAAAAAAAATACATGGAGAGTTTTTCTGACCATTACAATTTTCTCCTGATTCTCAGGAGACCATGATGGACCACCCTTTAAGGACCATCTCCTACATCGCTGATATTGGGAACATTGTGGTGTTGATGGCCAGAAGGAGAATGCCTCGCTCCGACTCTCAGGAGAACATGGAGGCCTCTGACCCAGCTCAGGACGAGAAGCGCCAATACAAGATGATCTGTCACGTGTTTGAGTCTGAAGATGTGAGTGTGACCTTATCAAGCTCCTGCTAAAGGAGGCTGTCAGAGCGACAGTTTCGATTTATTGCTTCAGCATTGTAAAACGATCTAACAGATTTACACACTTTGCCATACTGCTGTTGTTGCAGTTTATGAAAGCAATAAGCCAGTCTAGGCTGTTCGTTACAGTGCTTTGACCACGGTAAAGGGGAGTTCAACCACAACACAAAGCCCTTTATACTTTTTCCACATTTAATCCTCCATATTGGTCTAATTTTTCTTAGTCTCCTCATATTGTTTCCCAGCATGTTCAATATTGCAGTTACTCGGCATTGTGGTGACCTCTAATAGCATTTATCCAGATGGTGTTCTTGGGCATCTTGCTGCGTGGGTTGAGTCAGTAGACAGGAAGTGACCTTTTGTCTGTTCAGCTGCAGAGGCTGTTTGAATTTAAAGAGCCTGTATATGTCACAGTGTATGTCACAGCACAGCATACAACAGTGACATGAGGGCAAAAAGGCATGTATGCGGCTGTGCTGAGGAGCACCACCCTGGTCGTCTCTTGACCCTCGTGTGTAGCGTTATTTTTTTTAAAAAGTGATGATGATTAGCCATTGGGCCAACTCTCGCCTTGCTTTCCAATCTTCTACTTTCTTTTTCAGCTGTTCAATGCCTAAATCTGTGTCACTTCTAATGATATCAAACCAACGTGTTTTTTGGCGGCTTATTTTCCTTTTTCCGCTAAATATGCCAAGCATCATTTCATGTTCTAGTGAATTTTGCCTTCCAGTGACGTCTCTGGTTTGATACGCTTCAGAACCTCTCTATTGGAAACCCTTGCTGTCCATGGTATCCTCAAGAACCTTCTCCAACACCATAACTCGAAGGCGTCTATCCTCCTTCAATCAGTTTTTTTCACAGCCCAGCTTTCACATCCATATATTGATATAGGAAATACAATCATCTGGACTAGTCTACATTTGGTTGTAAGATTGATGTCTTTACTCTTCCAGATTTGTTGCATGCTTAGCATTGCGTTACGTCCTAGTGATATTCAACGCTTTATTTCAGGTGTGCAGTCGCCAGTTTGGTCAATCATAGATCCTAAAAAGCCGAAGTCCTTAATGCATTCAATTTCCTCTCCATTGATAGTTACGTTAATTCTTCCAGGTCTAGCTGTAGACATGATTTTAGTCTTTTTGATGTTCAGTTGGAGTCCCATCTTTTCACGTTCCCTTTGAATTGTTATTATAAGGTGTTTCAGATCATCCTCGGTTTCTGCTAATAAACTTGTATCATCAGCATAACGAAGAAAAAGTAAAAAAAATGTGCTTTCTTCTAAAAAATGGTTAGATAAATCAAATTGTAAGCATGCAATGTGCAATGAAATATGTTAGATATGTAATATAATGTTAGTTTTCCTCTTTGTGCTCAGGCTCAGCTCATAGCTCAGTCCATTGGCCAGGCTTTCAGTGTGGCGTACCAAGAGTTCCTGCGTGCCAATGGCATCAACCCAGAGGATCTGAGCCAGAAAGAGTACAGCGACCTCCTTAACACACAGGACATGTACAACGATGACCTCATTCACTTTTCCAAGTCTGAGAACTGCAAAGATGTAAGTGGACAGCCCATGCCTGGTGGAAACAGAAGATTACTGTGAAATTTTGAGAATTTGCCTCGATAATGTCAGTAATGTTGTCTCTATCAGGTTTTAGCAGTGAGAAAAGTGGTGTGTGTGTGTGTGTGAACACTACAGGTTTACATAGAGAAGCAGAAGGGAGAGATTCTTGGGGTGGTGATCGTGGAGTCGGGCTGGGGCTCCATCCTACCAACGGTGATTATAGCAAACATGATGCATGGCGGCCCGGCCGAGAAGTCCGGCAGACTAAACATTGGGGATCAGATTATGTCCATCAATGGCACCAGCCTGGTGGGGTTACCTCTCTCCACCTGCCAGAGTATTATCAAGGTACAGCGGGTCCAAAATCAAGTAGACTGAAGTACAATAATGTTAATTCATTTCAAAGATTTTAACCATTTCTTTTACATTTAATTTATTGCGTAAAACATGATGCTCCCATCTCCTAGGGACTGAAGAACCAATCCAGAATAAAGCTTAACATTGTGAGATGCCCACCTGTGACCACTGTCCTCATCAGAAGACCAGACCTGAGATATCAGCTGGGATTTAGTGTTCAGAATGGCATTGTGGGTGAAATCTTGAAAAAAATAACTGAGATTGGTTAATCTATCGGCATTGACTTTAAATATATATATGTATGTATATTTAATTGTGCATACTCATATCCTGTATTTTATATTACCTTTGCCTTCGTTTAAAATCCACTTAAAGTTCATCTTTAAAAATATTTAAAACATTAATAACATTATTAAATATATTTTGTTTAAGAAATCTCAAAATGAATGTCCATTTTTATACTGTACCTTATATTGTTATCACGCCTAAAATCACTTGTACCATGTAAAATGATAAAAAGTATTTTTTGTGTATTTTTAATTTATGTAGACACAATAGTAGAGAATTTTTAAATCAGCTATTTATCAGATTTAACGTCAAAATAATTATTGCTGTTGACCAGAATTTTAATACTTTAATGGTTTGTATTTAGTAATGTTTTTTCAATAGTAACTTGACTTTGAATGAATTAGGTTGTTATAACTATAATTATCCTTATTATATATATAACTATAATAAAATAAAACATAATAAACTTATTTTAATTCATCTAGTTGCCAAAGCAACATTTCTTATTTTCATGTAGTTTGACTTAATGTACTAAAATAACTAATTCTAAAATTAATATAAAAATGAATAAATAGAATAGAAATAGAACTATAGACATATATTATTAATGGCTACTAAAATGACAAAAACACACAACTAAATTACTAAAACTTTAAAATCAGTTTGAAACTAATTTCATATATTTATATAATTATAAATATCATAATTATAATAATGATATATAATATGTCATTATAACACAACTTTATTTTGCATCCTCCAGATTTGCAGTCTGATGAGAGGAGGGATAGCAGAGCGCGGCGGGGTGCGTGTCGGCCACCGGATCATTGAAATCAATAGCCAGAGTGTTGTGGCCACCCCTCATGAGAAGATTGTACACATTCTGTCAAATGCAGTTGGTGAGGTACGTCTGAGCTCCATGGTGCCACACCTGCCTAACAACATAATATTTTTCACATCACTGTTTCTCCAATGGTAACGAGGTAACGAGAGCCCATTTATTTAAATTATGATCGTGAAACTATGGAAACTTGGCGGCCTGTTTAGCTCTGTTTCATGTAGATCACAGCCTATTAAGAGTGGCCCCAAAAGGTTATTTTTGCAATGACTGTAAATCAAGCAGTGTCGATCTGAGTTCTGTGTGAAGTTCACACAGGTGTAGTTTATCACTAACTATGAAAATGATCCACAAACATCCAAATTGAACATTGCTTTAAGGGAATGTTCCAAGTGCACTAGTATTTAAGAACAATCCATGTCATTTGTGGCAAAATGTTGAATAATTTGGCATTTTCTCCACCTGTCCCTGCTTTTATTAATAAAAAAACCTGGTTACAGTGAGGAACTTACCGCTGAAGTAAACTTGGCCGATCCATAAAAATACTATATCAATAGTATAGCCACAAGATATAAACAATATGTGACATATAACATGATTTTAGTGTGCCATTACAACACAACACCTAAAACAACTGTAATAATGACCAGAACTGCTTTACAGTTCAAATAATATGTTTAAACAAAATAAACTGTATAAGTGATTTTACAAAATAATAAGCTTCATATTTCTGCTTTCGAATATTCCAAAAATTGATCCCATTCACTTGCATTGTAAGTGCCTCACCTATGAAATGTATATACTTTTTTGAAATCAACAGTAGGCCAAAAATGCTCGAGCTTAACTTGAATTAAACCCAGAATATTCCTAAACACTAAATATACTGTTTTATCACTTATTTATGTGAAACATTTTATTTGAAACATCTATGTATTATATAGTTCAGAGATACAAGTAAGTATCTGAACTTGACGCTCTTGTTTTGCCGAACAGATTCACATGAAGACAATGCCGGCTGCTATGTACCGCTTGTTAACAGCCCAGGAGCAACCAGTTTACATCTGAAGCTACGACGCTTTCTCAAGCCTCCTGCCCTGTTGTCACCAGATATAACCTTAATCTTGATGTGAAACTGTCAGCCCTGTGGACTGGTGACTGTGTGACTGAATCGACTGAAGCTTTGCTCCACATGGCTTTCCATGATGCTTCGGTTTCTCTTCACTGCCTCCCCTGAGCTCTTCATCTCTTCTTTTCTGTTGCTGTGAGTGAGTATGCTGTGCTGTGTAATTCCTCTCTCTGTGTGCACTCAGCCCGCCTCGTGAAAGGAAGCAGAGAGAGAGTGAGAAATATTTTAAAGAGCCCCATCGCAGAAAGTGGTGTCCTTCAAAATAGCTATTGAAATGATATAACAAAAATGACACCTGTGTGATCGTTAGGTGTACAAAATGAAAAAGGAGTTTGCCTTATGCTTTTATGATGTTATTTATTCAAGCTTGGCAACCATCAAGTGTTTTAGAGTCAACTTTAATTTTAAGGGCAGCTGTTAGTCTGAGGAATATGGCAAAATTCAGAAAAATTCAATTCATAACTTATTTAATTGGTCAGAACCCACAGGATGTTGGATTGGGATGTCAGGAAAATTGCAAATGAAAATTGAGTAAATTGGAGCATTCTGGGAAATGAAGTGTTGTTTAATTTTGGTCCATACAATGAAATTTAATTTATTAAATATATAACATTTTCTGTGAGTGTCATTATTAATATTATATAATGTTTCTGAAAATAGCCCAATTTACAGTTATTTATACTGAAGCATAAAACCACATATGCATACAGTACATTTTAATTCTACTTGCTTAAATTCAAATTTGAATTACAATTCTACATCCTGTGTTTTGAGGAAGGGACCAAACCATTGAGTCCTTAAAAAAAGGTTTTCTTTAACACGGTTCCTATTAAAATGACAATGACTTCTTTGGTGTGGTCATCTGTGGTGGATAATTCATGTCTAGTATATCTAGGAGTATACTGTATGTATAGTAGAGCACATAGAAATTGTGGATGAAATGCCTTACAGAATGATGATGCCATATTTTGAAAAAAGAGTGTTTTGAGACATATGGAGATCTGAGAATAATTGACATGTTTTGAATGGGACACTGTTTTGGACTTAAATGAACCTCTTGAAATAAACACACATACATTAGTCAGGTAGTCGGAAGAAAGCATCCTAAAAATTAACCATTTTGTTGTGTTTTACTTTTTTTTTTTTTTACATTGATGTGCAATATTTTTATTTGTTGTAAATGACTGCATTCCTTATTTTTATGCACAGAAAACCTTCCTTTTTGTCTTAAACGAACATCTGTATATGAAATAATATTGCAAATTAAATATGCTTATACTGGTAGCATTTTCTTTTGAACATTTATACTTGAAAAACTTTGTGCGGAGAAACTTTTAAGGTGATATAAATCTTGTGTTGACATTTTCAGGATGGATTCGAAGAATTCCATTGAGTTCTCATTTAACTTTTTTTTTAACCTCGTTATGAAGTTGAGTCATTACAGCCTTTTTTTATCAACTGTCAAATGTTTAATTCATGTGTGCTACTTTTTCACTCTGTTTTTGACTTAATGTGTCTTAACAGAACTGTATTCACTCAGAAAGCTTTGGTCTGGTACATTTGATCTGTCTTAGTACAGAGCATCTCAACATGAACTGATTCAAAACCGACTGTGTTTCCAGAGACTCTCAGACATTATCTGACTGGTGTTTGTCCATCAGCATGCTTTGGCACATCTCCATTGTTACTTACTTATTAGAGACTGTCTGCAGTCTGGTAAATATCACTATATATGTGATTTTGCATCTGAAGAAAAAAAAACAGCCAGTCTATCAAATGAGCATAAAATGTCTTACTCAAGAAGCTTATTGCTATGAATTATTGACAACTTTCCCCCATTTTACCATCAAGTGTATTTGAGTGTTGCTTAGAGTTTCTTCATTTTTTTAAAAGCGCACTCATTTGCAAAGGAATCTTTTGCCAACATATAAAATGTAGATTACATTACAATATGCTGACATTACTACAGTGTTGAATCTGTATTAATACTAGAAATATTGTGATGAATCGTACTGCGGTGCAATGACTGTATTTGATGGCTTTTTGAGAAGTTAGCAAACTCCTTGTAATCGTTCCGATGGTCAGAAAACTTCTTATTGCTTGAAATGTGTATTTCACCCCCAAACTACAGTCTCTGACCTCATTATCACAGTATTCTGTTACTAATGGAATCAAAAGTCATTAACACACAGGAAGGGCCTCGTATTTCTTTGTTTTTTGCTTTATGTGAAGCATGGTCTTTTTGTATGCATTGCTATTTATTCTTGTAGTGAGTGTGATGTGTGATTACAAATGACTTCATTATAAAATAAAACCAGCTAGACACTTTCATATATTATATTATATTATATTTATTTACATATAGCATAATATATACAGTATATCCAATGAACATATACCATGTGTACAATGAAGGTAAATTGTGCAAACGTCTTTGACACCACTTTTTCATATTTGCTTTAAAGGAGTTCACCCAAAAAATTAAAATTTGCTGAAAATGTACTCACCCTGAGGCCATCCAAGATGTAAATGAGTTTGTTTCTTTATTGGACCAGATTTAGAGAAATTTATTTTAGCATAGTTACATCACTTGCTGACAAGTGGATGCTCTGCAGTGAATGGGTGCCGTCAGAATGAGAGTCCAAAAAGCTGAGAAAAAAAATAAAACAATCAGCACAATCTACAGATAATCCAAACGAATTCCAGTCTGACAATGTCTTGTGGAGTGAAAAGTTGTGTCAGCAAATCCATCATGACCTTTTAAATGTTGATTGTAGCCAAAATACCAGTCCAAAATCAATATTACTTCCTCCAGTGAAAACGTTCACCCACTGTTGTCCTCTTAACATCAGTTCTATTATTATTTGTTAAGAACTGTTTTGGCTTGTAAACAGTGTTCTGTGCATATTTCTCTCCTGATTCAGATAAGATGACTATTGTTTAACAGAGAAAGCAATATTATGGATAGAGGACTTGTTTGAAGTTAAAAACGTCTTGATGATTTTGTTTCTTACAAATACTTCACTTTTCCACTTTTTTCTTACAAAGCCTTTAATGTTAGATGTTAATTGATGGACTGGAGTCGTGTGGATTACTTGTGGATTATTGTGATGTTTTTATCAGCTGTTTGGACTCTCGTTCTGACGGCACCCATTCACTGGTGAGCAAGTGATGTAATGCTACATTTCTCCAAATCTGTTCCGATAAAGAAACAAACTCAACTACATCCTGGATGGCCTGAGGGCGAGTACATTTTCAGCTATTTTTCTTTTTTTGGGGGCCAAATATTACTTTAAAGGGCATCACATCATGATTGATGTCCGCGAGCCGAATAACACCATCATTTTTGCCATAATGTATGTGGTCTGCTGCCACCATTGAACTATTTATTGTAAAAGATGTTGCGCATTTTTATACTGAGATGAAAGAGCGACATGGTTAAGACGGTTACGTTTTTGCGTTGTAAGATTAACGCATCAACCCTTAACCTTAATGTACCTTCAGTGTCCCAGACGTCTGCACTATACAGTACAGGACATGCTGTATCCGGTTCACAATAATGTGCAAGCTTTAAAAAGTGATGGATTGAAATATTTGATATTGGAGAAACAAAACAAGTGGCTTAGTGTGATACTGAAATGACACTAGGAATGAAATATCGATGTAAATATGTAACGCAGGATGTGCAGAGTATAGGACGGGTTCAACAGATTCCCACCTCAAGACTGTAGTATACAAGGCCTCAGCGGGGTGTGTGGTTTGTACTGAAGTAGGAAAGAAACTGTGGGTTTGATTAGTACTTAATGCACTTGCTCTGAATGTAATTACAATTATATGTTTGTCAATGTCTAAAAGTTAAAACACACTTACTGTAAAGCAACAGCAATGTTTATTTATTTGCTAGCTTTTCTGTGATTGAACTATTTAGACACATTCCTTTACCATAGCAGGAATGTTTGTAACAGTATTTACACCATTAAACAAACTACTGAGAGCAGATACAACCAGAATGTCTCTTTAATCTATTGATTTTATGTTTTTGAAAGAAGTCTCTTCTGATCAAAAACACAGTAAAAATAGTCAAATTGTGAAATGTTGTTACTATTTAAAATAACTGTTTTGCATTTTAATATATTTGAAATTTTTCAGCAGTCTTCAGTGTCACATGATCCTTCAGAAAACTTACTAATATGCTGATTTGGTGCTCAAGAAACATTACCTATTATTATCAATGTTGAAAAGAGTATTTGATCAATAAAAATGTAGAAAGTCAACCTAATAAAACACACTGAATAAAAAATATGAATTTCTTTAAAAAAGTCTTAAAGCCCAAGTATTTGAAAGGTAGTTTTTCATTGAAGGTTTAGTTAAAACCTGTTCATCCAACACTGTCAAAATGGCATTATTAACTGAATGAAAGTCCCAGACAGCAGATGCTTTAAAGATCTATTTAATCTTGGAGAAATATGGATGGTAGGTTTCACCCATATAATGCAGATGAGCCTCGTCAAATTCAGTAATAATGCACCATACATCTCTGAAAGACATCTTGGTAGAAATAATACATTTGTTCAGAATGATCAAATAAAAATAAAAATAAAAACGTTGCATATTCATCCTCTTCACAATAATTCTCCACATCACATAAGATAAATAAAGCCATACATTAGCATGTTTTTCTTAATATAATGATTATTAATATAGTATTTTTCATATAGTCTATTTGTATAATCAAATAATTTTTAAATAAGGAAGATGAAAATTTGGGAAATAAACGTTTTTTTTTTCTCCAGTGTTTTATCATAATGCATAATGTGAAAAAATAAAAAGAAACATCCGTAAATCCCAACAGCTGGACTTCCAACTGAAAAAGTTCAAAATGAATAATATTCCGTATACACAATGACAAAAACAGATGTTTTAAAAATGAAGTGAAATCATGTGTACTTTATACAAAGCTTAGCTTCCTTCATGTTGTGATGTTCACGATAACCTTCACCTCAAACAGTCTATTTCTTCGCTTAACACAGTCAGTTTGAGACGTCACTCAGATGACGGTTTCTTGGAAGACTCCTATAAGGCTGTGTGGACGTTCCTGTTGCATGCGACGGGATCCAGCCCGAGAGCCCATCCTGGAGTTAGTTCGAGAATGGGAACCTGTCCTGCGCTCCGGCCCGGCCTGCAGCTGTGCCCATGTGAAGGTGCTGAGGTCGCCACAGCTGCGCAGGTGCAGGATGCCCGGCCGCTTGCGCAGCGGCAGCGTGTTGGAGGTGAGCTCCATCTGCGCCTGTCTGCGGAGGGTGGACTGCGCTGGTGCAACCTCTGAAACAGTAATGGCCTGCAAACATTAATGAAAATGACCTGTCAGGAAATTATTGCAACAAAAATGGACAAACAGGATATTAAAGTGACACTTCACCCAAAAATGACCATCATTTACTCACCCTCATGTTGTTCCAAACCTGTATGAGTTTCTTTCTTATGTTGTGCATAAAAGAAAAAATATTTTGAAGGATGCTGGTAATCAAACATTTGTTGGTCCACATTGACTTCCGTAGTATTTCTGTCAATGGGGACCAACTGTTTGGTTCTTCAATATTCTTCAAAATATCTTCTTTTGTGTTCAACATAAGAAACTTATACAGGTTTAGAACGACTTGAGGGTGATTAAATGATGACAAAATTTTCATTTTTGGGTGAAATATTCCTTTAACCTTACAGTAGTTACCCTACAAACAGTGACCCAACAGCCCTGATATGATAGTGTAAGGATGAAAGAACCTCAGATACTTTGATCTCCTGAGAAACAGACAATACAAACATGCACGGGCATCTTCGAGACACCTCACAGAGTGGAGGTGCAGGAAACTTCCTTCCCTTTTGTCCATTTGTTTCTTCTTAAATCCCCTCACCCATCCTTCCCTTCACTCAACTCACTCAGAATGGTCGATAGTAGAATGTAATGTTCTACATGAATGCAAGTGATATTTACAGTCATGTTTGGTATCATTTGAAGCGTCTGGTACAATGGTCTCATTCTTACAAGAAGTAAACTAAAAGGTAATACAGATCCTAAGAGATTAGAGATGTATTGCACACTGTAGAGGGTGGGTCAGTTCCCTGTACCTTTCATGCAAATTACCTTCTGTCCCTAAAGGTGTTAACTCAACTTGATCAAAGCAAATTCCAATTGTTAGTTCCTGTCTCCATTTCGGGGGATGTTTATCTTGGTCAGAAGTACTTAAGGAAATGTTGCAAAAGGATCGGCGCGATTCTGTAGCCAGAAGCCTGTAGTGTGTGGTGTGTCTCAATACTTCACACTATGTATTTCTATAAAGTCAGGTATGCATCCTTTACTCGTAGATTTATCTTTGAGAATTCGATGTTTTGTATTGATATGATTTGATCTCTTTGAATTGCTGTGTAATTGACATAATACATACAGTATTTACCTGACTGATAATAAATTGTTACATTTGACCTTATTCTGTTTTACTCTGTAATTATTGACTCTAGTAGATTACGTTGTATCCTTGTTAAAGACATGAGCAACCGAATGAACGAGTAAATATAAAGTCAAGAGTTAACTAGAATAATCAAATATCAGAAGAATACTAATTAGAAATAGACAAACAATCAATTTGCATTTCAACCGAAATACAAGGTCATAATAAAATGGAGTCAGATTAAATAATAAAATGGAGTCAGATTAGAGTTTAACTTAAAGAACTTTGCGCATTGAAAAGACCAAACACGCAGGAAACCTTCAACCACCATTGGATACCTTCTTTGGGCCAAATGTGTGGACCTTACAAAAGAATATTTCTATGGCCTCTAAATGATCAAAAATGGTTTGCACAAAAAAGTGTTGTACATTAATATCTACTATATGTCTTCTGTTGTTTGATTGATCTTTTATACTAGCAAGTACAATTGAAATCAATTGAATCAATTGAAAGTTTGGTCTCGTACTGTATCGTGTATCTTGTCAGTGTGTGCACTTGCTTGGCCATTTGTAGTTGATAAACAGGAAAGTGGGTTCAAGCGCCAGCAGAGGCAGTGTAATGAAGTGGTCTTTAAGAGAAGCAGTCTATCAGCGGAAGTTTAAAATCAGCTCGTAAGTGTATTTACTTGTCTCAGTGTTTAGCGCATTTGCCGTTGCTAGGAAACGCTTATTTTGTTTACTAGGATGAGAGTTGCTGAAATCGCGTTTGGTCTCGAACTGTATCGCGTATCTTGTCAGTGTGTGCACTTGCTTGGCCATTTGTAGTTGATAAACAGGAAAGTGGGTCCAGCTGATTTGAAATGATCATTTGTTGGACTGGTATAATAAAGGTTATTATACCGCGGCAGCGGTCGCGGCAGTCGTCGTGTGAAGCCCTCTTAGTGTAAAGACCATCGACTCTACCGTGCGACTCCACCGGGCAGGGACACCGGCAAGGGATAGTATTATCGCTTTTTATTTAATTTTTTCATTGATATGTTTATTATTGAAATGTTGTTATATGCATGTGTCAATTTTATTTAATTTCTTTATTTTCTTAAATATGTGGGTATATAGTATTTATAGAGTTGTAACTTTTTAGTTTTAGTTACTTTTTCTTATTTGTAAGTCGCTTTGGACAAAAGCGTCTGCTAAATGACAAAAGTAAGTAAGTAAGTAAGTACAAGGCCTTTCAATATTATTTCAAAAATGTCCACCTTCAAGTCATGGTACACTTGTCTTTTAGCTGTGAAATATTTACAGATAATTTAAGTAAATTTAAGAACTACTTTTATATTGTAGGTAATTCTTCAGGATGAGCACTTGCTGGGCTGTAGCAAGAAAAATCATGCTAAAAAATGTGATACATCAGGCTTTTGAGGAATGTTTATTTGTACATCTCTCCATCATCACTGTACTGCATTGCATTTTGTTATATGTAAATTAGCATTTAAATATCTTACTAAGACATATTATTGGAAGATACAGGGTGGCAACTAATATTTCAATGCATTTTAAGTAGTCTGCTATATATATATATATATATATAAAAATATATATAAATATAAATATAAATATATATAAGAGACTTACATTACAAGCTAAAATAATTTCATCTGACTTTTTTGCTATATAAATATCAGCAACGGCACCAAATCGCATATTTTTGCTTAGTTTGAGCCTCTAAATAAAATTAAGATCTTTTTTCCTCAGTACAAGTATGAGCTCCATATTGTTTTATATCATACTGTATGAGAGTCATAAAAGTCTGGTGTATCTAATATGATACTCAACAAAAAACATGCTGGATTCAAACACAATTCACCCGCTTGAGCACCAAAGCTCTATGTATTAGAGCACGTGCTTTGAGTCCTCGATAACTTGATGTGTTTTCATGCCATGTGTCTTGCCTGGTCAATGAAGCTGGCGCAGCGAACGGCCTCCTCCATGTGTTCCTCATCGGAGCGCAGCACGGTTTTGATGCTGTTGACCAGCTCCTGTACCTCAGGGGTCAAGCTGCAGGAGGATTGCTCCAAAAAACGGGCCACCAGCAGTTTTGTGTCTCTATAGCTCTGGTAGTCCACCATAGAGTTGGGACGAGGCTTCGGTTTGCCACGGCCCTGTCGTAGCGTAACGGTCCCATGCTCCGTTACAGTCACTGAGCCTGGAGCAGGAGCCGAACCAGGACCTAATTCTGTCTGTGTAGCTGCTTCACAACTCATTACTGAAAGAGACAGAAACCAATGAGATATAGCTTGCCATGTTTTTGACAAATATTTGTCAAATAATGTATACTCACAAGAGATGACAAATACATGGGGCTACATGAAGTGGGGCTACACAATTTGGAGAAAAATATCTAACTCCCAATTTTCTAATAAAAATTGTAATTGCAATTTAAAATTTAAGAAAAAAAAACTGCTGTGCTTGTTTGTCAGGCTGCACAATAATTGTAACTATAATAATAATTACATATAAATACATATAAATTCAGTGTAACGACGAACACCACTGTTGTATCAATTAAGAACCTTTACTACTCACCATCATGTCATTCCAAACTTGAATGACTTTTTTCTGCACAAAAGAAGATATTTTGAAGGATGTTGGTAACCGAACATTTATGGTTACCATCAACATTCATTGTTTGTACCAAAAAAAAATATATATATATATATATTATTATTTATTTATTAAAATATCTCCTTTTATGTTCCACAGAAGAATAAAATGTCATACATTAGATGTTTGGAATTAAATTAGGGCGAGTAAATGATGACTGAATTTGAATTTTTGAATGATCTATGCCTTTAAAGTTCTTTGCAAAGTGATCGCTCTCTGCTGACCCCCATCAGCAACACAGAGACAGAGAGTCCTATATTTAAAATGGGCTTAAAGTAACCACTGACAGCTATAGCTTCTCTATAAGTATCAAACCAAGTCCTCTGATCTGGACACACACACCAAGTAAAAAGAAACCTCCATCTGTCATCAGAGAGAAGCCAGTGGTCATAAACTAATTATAAAGAACTGTGTCAGTGCCTGTGCTTCGACCTTTTATAGAAACCTCATTCATTATATATACATTTAGGCTTGAAATGAGACAAATCTGCCTGTGGGCTTTTAAAACGCACAGAAGCAGCACATATATCCTCTGAAAACAAGTCCGATTTAATTTCATTGGTTGTCTGTGCCAACCAATATACAGTGTAGGGGTCATTATGCAATAACATTTGACTGTAGACTCCCACAAATGACATAACAGACCATTTGAGAATTCCTTCCCCTACCTTTGGCGGTCAGGTCTAGCAGGACGGGGTCACTGTTGGACCTGCGGAGGCGAGGTCTGTGAGGTTTTCTGCCGGAGGAGACTGCGCTGTGAGGCTGTCTGGACTGTGTGTCCGGAGGTGTGGGGCTCAATATGGCCATCTGACGGCACCTGTCTGAATAAAACACACAAACAAAGGACAAAAGCATGTTAACCTTTTAGGGCTTTTCACACTTTAAATTAGTTAACCCGGGGTAAAAATGGAATCTTGCTTCTTGTTTCACCCTGCTTACACTGTCAATAATCTCAACAGAGGGGGATCCCAAGCAATGTGCTGTACAAGGAGCCTAGAATCCCTAGAAGCACCCCTGCTGCTGACTGTACTATCAAGTTTTTCCTGAACTTGATTTGGACTTTCCTGGTAGGAATATTAATAAGGTAAGAATAAAAAAAGGTAAGAATAAAAAAAGTCTCTTCTTCAATCCATTTCATGTGTTTTCTGTCAGCATTTGATATTTTTCCATCTTGTTGCTTCATAATGAACAACATACATTTATGTCTATACGTACTACCATTTGGAGTCAGTATGATGCTTTAATGTTTTTAAAAGAAGTCTCTTATGCTCACCTGCATTTTTTAAATTGTAAAACAGAAAATACAGTAAAACAGAAATAGTAAAATTACAATTACAATTCAAAATAACTGTTTTCTATTGTAATATACAAACCCGATTCCAAAAAAGTTGGGACACTGTACAAATTGTGAATAAAAACAGAATGCAATGATGTGGAAGTTTCAAATTTCAATTTTTTATTCAGAATACAACATAGATGACATATCAAATGTTTAAACTGAGAAAATGTATAATTTTAAGGGAAAAATAAGTTTATTTTAAATTTCATGGCATCGACACATCTCAAAAAAGTTGGGACAAGGCCATGTTTACCACTGTGTGGCATCCCCTCTTCTTTTTATAACAGTCTGCAAACGTCTGGGGACTGAGGAGACAAGTTGCTCAAGTTTAGGAATAGGAATGTTGTCCCATTCTTGTCTAATACAGGCTTCTAGTTGCTCAACTGTCTTAGGTCTTCTTTGTCGCATCTTCCTCTTTATGATGCGCCAAATGTTTTCTATGGGTGAAAGATCTGGACTGCAGGCTGGCCATTTCAGTACCCGGATCCTCCTTCTACGCAGCCATGATGTTGTAATTGATGCAGTATGTGGTCTGGCATTGTCATGTTGGAAAATGCAAGGTCTTCCCTGAAAGAGACAACGTCTCGATGGGAGCATATGCTGTTCTAGAACTTGGATATACCTTTCAGCATTGATGGTGCCTTTCCAGATGTGTAAGCTGCCCATGCCACACGCACTCATGCAACCCCATACCATCAGAGATGCAGGCTTCTGAACTGAGCGCTGATAACAACTTGGGTTGTCCTTGTCCTCTTTAGTCCGGATGACATGGCGTCCCAATTTTCCAAAAAGAACCTCAAATTTTGATTCGTCTGACCACAGAACAGTTTTCCACTTTGCCACAGTTCATTTTAAATAAGCCTTGGCCCAGAGAAAATGCCTGCACTTCTGGATCATGTTTAGATATGGCTTCTTTTTTGACCTATAGAGTTTTAGCCGAAAACGGCGAATGGCACGGTGGATTGTGTTCACCGACAATGTTTTCAGGAAGTATTCCTGAGCCCATGTTGTGATTTCCATTACAGTAGCATTACTGTATGTGATGCAGTGCCGTCTAAGGGCCCGAAGATCACGGGCATCCAGTATGGTTTTCCAGCCTTGACCCTTACGCACAGAGATTGTTCCAGATTCTCTGAATCTTTGGATGATATTATGCACTGTAGATGATGATAACTTCAAAGTCTTTGCAATGTTTCTCTGAGAAACTCCTTTCTAATATTGCTCCACTATTTTTCGCTGCAGCATTGGGGGAATTGGTGATCCTCTTGCATCTTGACTTCTGAGAGACACTGCCACTCTGAGAGGCTCTTTTTATACCCAATCATGTTGCCAATTGACCTAATAAGTTGCAAATTGGTCCTCCAGCTGTTCCTTACATGTACATTTAACTTTTCCGGCCTCTTATTGCTACCTGTCCCAACTTTTTTGGAATGTGTAGCTCTCATGAAATCCCAAATGAGCCAATATTTGGCATGACATTTCAAAATGTCTCACTTTCAACATTTGATATGTTATCTATATTCCATTGTGAATAAAATATAAGTTTATGAGATTAAGTTGAGTAAATTATTGCATTCCTTTTTTATTCGTAATTTGTACAGTGTCCCAATTTTTTTGGAATCGGGTTTGTATTTTAAAATGTAATTAATTTCAGAATTTTCAGCTCTCATTACTCCAGTCTTCAGTGTCACATGATCCTTCAGAAATCATTCATATATGCTGATATGGTAACAAGTAATATTTCTTATCATTGTTGAAAATAGTTGTACTCCTTGATATTTTTGTGGAAACCAAAGTACTTTTTTGTGAACTTCAAAGTAAAGCATTTACTTAAAATAGAAACCTTTTGGAATATTATATATATTTTACTGTCACTTTTGGTCCATTTATTGAATCTTTGCTGAATAAAATATTAATAAAAAAAAAAAAGTACATTACTGACTCCTGAACAGTTGTTTACACATTAAAAATGTAGGATTTATACCTGGATATGACCAAGTTATCAGATTTAAAAAAAAAATCTAAAATGAAGAAAACGTTGCATGAACATCATTTTTGATAAATTTGTGGAGTTCATGTAGTTCAAAGTTATTCTTTCATTAAATAAATTTTTTTCAATTCAACATTTTCAATTGTTATGCTAATAATATAATTGAAAATGAAAAAATTATGAAATTCGAAGAATGCAAAACATTTAGCCAAGTGGCCGCTATTTGTGATTTGTGAAAGATCATTAAAAACATGCAGGACTATCTTTGAAAGTGTTGAAGGATACAGACAGCTATATAAAGAAAAATAAATCCCTCACAGAAGAGGACTGGAGATACAACTGACACCACTAAAATACATGTCTTTTAATACACAGATGACATAATTTTGGATGGGTACTGTGAAATGCTGTAAGCATCCTGATTAAATATAGAGCACCAAAGGCACTAGGTTCATTTAAGCCGTGTCAATGACACATTTCATGTAGGCCTAAGAGGCAGCTCCATTTTCTAATTCCAAATTTTCCTATGGGAATTTTGTATTTGCTTGTTTTCTACTTTTGTTCTAAAATACTTTCTCCTGTCCCGGTTCAATGTGCAAAAACCACTGTAAGTGTTAAATGTCAGTGTTTATCAATACTGCTCCTCTCCACAGGCCTATATATAAGAATACAAATGGTTCATACCATCACCGGGCGTCTCTGCCTCTGCACTCTCTGTCAGGACCTCAGTCAGATCGGTCATTTGCACCTCAGTATTCTGGGCCTGATATAAATACAGAGGGTCAGTGAGCAGATAAGGACTGTATTTGATTGAGCTGTTGCCAATGTAAGCTTGGTAGACCAGAACACAGCGCCATGTTTGCTGATACAAGGTCTAATTTACAAATGCTATCAGGAATTAATACTGAATGCGAACTGCCTTTTGATTTTCATCACAGAGATGATTATTGGATAGCATATAGATGGCATATAATAACTGTATAAATCAGTACCTGTACTGTTGGGTTTGATGCAACAGCTTCATAAGGTGGAGGAGGGTCTAGAGGACAGAAGACCTCCACTCCTTTAATTCTGGCACCATATATATGAGGCAGAGGAATCATACCATCACCAAACATCCTGCCAAAACACACACATTTACATTGTAAACAACCCACGAGAAGATATAATGGCAGTAAACAACTGCTTCTAGACAAACCCATTAGTGTTTGATCAGAACATCCAATGAAATGGGAGAATATCATGCTTTCCCACACACAAACTTCAATCTTGTTTAACGTTGTCAAAACATTTTGGTTGCCTGCCAATCACTGAGCCAACCACCCACAAATCTGCTAAATCCTGCTGTATTTTTGGTTAAGAGTTCAAGGTTAAAGTGCAGGTTTGTGTGTGTGTGTGTGTGTGTGTGTGCGCGAGAGAGAGAGAGAGAGAGAGAGAGAGCGTGAGACACACTTAAGCAAGCTATAGATCATGAAATGCAGGACAGATTTTAATCACGAATATGCACGTAACCTTAAAATACCTTTAATATGTACAAGTTACATTAAAACCTTAAAATTTGGAATTGACTAGAACCCTAGCGCATATATATATATATATATATATATATATATACACACACACAGTTGGGCAAAAAAGTATTTAGTCAGCCATCAATTGTGCAAGTTCTCCCACTTAAAAAGATGAGAGAGGCCTGTAATTTTCATCATAGGTACACTTCAACTATGAGAGACAGAATGGGGGGAAAGAATCCAGGAAATCACATTGTGGGATTTTTAATGAATTACTTGGTAAATTCCTCGGTAAAATAAGTATTTGGTCACCTACAAACAAGCAAGATTTCTGGCTCTCACAGACCTGTAACTTCTTCTTTAAGAGGCTCTTCTGTCCTCCACTCGTTACCTGTATTAATGGCACCTGTTTGAACTCGGTGTCAGTATAAAAGACACCTGTCCACAACCTCAAACAGTCACACTCCAAACTCCACTATGACCAAGACCAAAGAGCTGTCAAAAGGACACCAGAAACAAAATTGTAGACCTGCACCAGGCTGGGAAGACTGAATCTGCAATAGGCAAGCAGCTTGGTGTGAAGAAATCAACTGTGGGAGCAATTATTAGAAAATGGAAGACATACAAGACCACTGATAATCTCCCTCGATCTGGGGCTCCACGCAAGATCCCAACCACACGGGGGGACCTAGTGAATGACCTGCAGAGAGTTGGGACCAAAGTAACAAAGGCTACCATCAGTAACACACTACGCCGCCAGGGACTCAAATCCTGCAGTGCCAGACGTGTCCCCCTGCTTAAGCCAGTACATGTCCGAGCCCGTCTGAAGTTTGCTAGAGAGCATTTGGATGATCCAGAAGAGGATTGGGAGAATGTCATATGGTCAGATGAAACCAAAATAGAACTTTTTGTTAACTCAACTCGTCGTGTTTGGAGTAGAAAGAATGCTGAGTTGCATCCAAAGAACACCATACCTACTGTGAAGCATGGGGGTGGAAACATCATGCTTTGGGGCTGTTTTTCTGCAAAGGGACCAGGACGACTGATCCGTGTAAAGGAAAGAATGAATGGGGCCATGTATCGTGAGATTTTGAGTGAAAACCTCCTTCCATCAGCAAGGGCATTGAAGATGAAACATGGCTGGGTCTTTCAGCATGACAATGATCCCAAACACACCGCCCGGGCAACGAAGGAGTGGCTTCGTAAGAAGCATTTCAAGGTCCTGGAGTGGCCTAGCCAGTCTCCAGATCTCAACCCCATAGAAAATCTTTGGAGGGAGTCGAAAGTCCGTGTTGCCTAGCGACAGCCCCAAAACCTTGTGTGAAAACCTTGTGAAGACTTACAGAAAATGTTTGACCTCTGTCATTGCCAACAAAGGGTATATAACATAGTATTGAGATTAACTTTTGTTATTGACCAAATACTTATTTTCCACCATAATTTGCAAATAAATTATTTAAAAATCAGACAATGTGATTTCCTGGATTCTTTTCCCCCATTCTGTCTCTCATAGTTGAAGGGTACCTATGATGAAAATTACAGGCCTCTCTCATCTTTTTAAGTGGGAGAACTAGCACAATTGGTGGCTGACTAAATACTTTTTTGCCCAACTGTGTGTGTGTGTGTGTGTATATATATATATATATATATATATATATATATATATATATATATATATATATATATATATATATATATATATATATCTATATATATATCATTTAAAGTTTTGGTGTTTTATTTATTTAATTTATTTATTATTATTATTATTTTTGAATGAATGAATGAAAGAAACCAATTCTTGGATCAGCAAGGACACATAAAAAAATGTCACAAAAGATTTGTATTCCAAATAAACACTGTTCTTTTGAACTTTCTATTCAAAGAATTCTGACTAAATGTATCAGTTTTCTCAAAATTTAGCACAATTGTTTTAAACATTGAAAATAATAAGAAATATTTCCTGAGCAGCAAATCAGCATATTAGAATGATTTTTGAAGTATATTGTGACATTCAAGACTGAAGCAATGGCTGCTGAAAATTCAGCTTTGCCATCACAGGAATAAATTACATTTAAAACATATTAAACTAGTAAACAGTTATTTTAAAGATTTGACAATATTATTGTTTTTACTGCACCAAATAAATACAGGCTTGATGAGCTTTTTTTTTTTTTTTATAATTAAAAATCTTGCCACCCCCAAACGTTTGAACAACAGCGTGTTGTACATTATTATTTTTATTTAATAATTATTTTTTTTAAATATATATTTTATGTTTAATGATTATTTTAAATGTTCACATTTCATTTAATGTTTAAAGTTTTGAAATTCATGGAATAAAAAGTATATATTACATTATGTGTCTTTAAAAATAAACTCAATGCAGTCACGTAGGTTCAGTTATAATAACTAAACAAAATTTTGACTTGAATATACAGTTCATTTCAACGTTATCACATTTTAGGTAGCCTAAAACATTTTTTGGAGTGTGCTGTGTAACTATGAGTATAGAGGGCTTGTGTGTGATACCTGCGAGCCAGGCGTGGGGTGTAAGAGTAGAAGGTGGAGAAGTATGAAGGAGGAGGCGCCGGAGCAACAAATTCGTCAGGGTCAGGAAGAGGAGTCTGCTCCTCCAATTCCTCTGGAACAGGCCTGGCCTCTTCCTGCCAAAGATGATCATAATCACATCACTATTAGCATTTGACCAGCGCAGAGAGACATCAGACACCTCTGAGCTTCTCACAGCATTTCTAAAGAGCCTTATAATCTATGCCACACACTGACCAAGAAATAAATCATGTGTTTTCTTCTCATATTTTCCGTTATATGATTTCTCACCATGCAGGGCCGTCTGGTTGAGAAGATCTGGAGATATCTGAGTGCAGCAGCCACCAGACACACAGCTGTGGCCAAAGCATTCAGCGCACACAACGCAAACAGCACTTTCTGAAAGAGACAGAACTCTATAACACCCAAATCTATCGCTAGTAAATAAAACTTTGCAAGCATATTCCTCTCACTCCTAATATAAGATACTTTATTCTGATTGGTCAGTCATGGCATTTTACAAACTGGTAGCAGGTAAATGTTCCCAAAACTTCTTAATTCATTAAATCACGTTGTACTAATTCGCTATCTTGTTTTGGTTTAGTAAATCATGGTCACGATTAATTTGTGGCCACAATAAACATATTTTTGCCTGCATGTCATGGATAGGGCTTTGTAAAACAGTCCAAATTACACAAAATAGAACTGAAAAAAATATTTATTATAAAATGTACACACCTTAAGCAGGATTCTCATTGTGCCACATGCATGACCTGCGTAGATCTCAATCAACTTGTCCCCTTGGCACTGTGTACTTGGAATCTCTGAACAACAGTAACAGAGGTCACCCCTCTCATTCTGAAACACAGAAACACATTTATTATGTTTGTTCATTATAATATCTGATGACATGGTATTACTAATACTTAAAGAACTGCCTGGATCCTTTCTACATTTGTCTTTTTGAGTGGTCTGGCGCTGCATGCGATAACAGCTCAAAGATATGAGGTCACCAATATGGCAGGAGATTTCCATGACAAGTGGAAATGATGAAAGAGCAGCCTTCAGACACTGGAATTGACAGCACCCCAAAAACTAAATAAATTCCAGGAAAAACTGGAACCTGCTTTGACTCTCAAATTCAGGGCTTTCTTTGACTTGGACAGACTTCATTCCTCTAAGCAGATGGTCTGTACAGATGTGCATTTTTCCAGTGTGTTACTAATACGTGCATCAACCAAGCAGCCCATCAGCCCGTGTTATTGTTTTTCAATTACACACTAGAAGAAAGTTTTAGAAGTGCTTGTAAGAGCAGTGCGTGGGTGTTCGCCAGAGTGTTGCAATGAGGTTGCTAGGGTGTTCTATGTGGTTGCTATGCAGCTGCTTACAAGTATGTAGTTAATGCCACTTATTATTCTTTGCCAACTCTAACACTACAACGAATGTTATTATGTAGTGTAGATAAATGTACATATGTATTAATAAGGTTTGCCCCACATCAGTTGGTGATTGTTTATATTTTGCATCTAGGTTTGTGAATACAATCGTCAATACATGAGTCATCTGACAAGTCATTATTGATGTTATTATCTCTACCACAGCACATGTCCAAATGCACAGATTCCTCACCAGCTGGCAGTTAATGGTACTGGAGACCAGCTGAGCCCCCTGACAGCAGAGGATGAAGCCTGCCAGGTTTAGCAGGATACAGACCACTGACAGCAATACAAACAGATTTACCTGTGTGAGAAATTAGATGAAACGAGTTAATGGTACAGGGCAAGATTAGTCAGTGTTTTTACAGTGGCATGTGAAAGTTTGGGAACCCCTTGCAGATCTGTGAAAATGTGAATAATTTGAACAAAATAAGAGAGATTTGATGAAATCTGTATTTGATGAACATAATATCAGCACTCAAATCTGGAATTAGAAAATGACACTTACACTACTGTTTAAAGTTTGGATTCGATGAGATTTGTTAATGGTTTTTAAAGAAGTCTCTTATGTTCACCAAGGCTGTATTCATTTGATCAAAAATAGAGTAAAAACTATTTTTTTAATATATTTGAAAACGTAATTCATTCCTGTGATGGCAAAGTTGAATTTTCTTTTCATTCTTCGGCATCACATGATCTTTCAGAAATCACTCTATTATGTTGATTTTGTGCTCCAGAAACATTTAATTATTATCATTTAATAATCTTTTTTTTTTTTTTTTTCTCAATTTAATGCATTTTTAGTGAATTAAAAGAAATCTCACTGACCCCAAACTTTTGAACTGTACTGTATATGAATGGCAGTAGGCAGGAGATGACAGTCGGCTTGAGACTTAATTAACAAGGTCTTAACTGAATGTCTGGTGGACACAGATCCTATTTAAAAGGTCTTTTAAGGGCCAAACAACTGGCCCCTTAACATACTGTAAGGACACGGACATGCAGAAGATTACACGGAAAACATATGTTCAGGACAATACAGGACTGATTTAGTGTAGTAAACATCATCTAACTATTTTCAAGTAAAAATAAACTCATCTGCTTATTAAAACAGAAACATTAGGCTGCTGCCTTAAAGACCACACATACCAGCAGAAGCATCGGCCGTTTCCATGTGGTTAGTCCTATAATCCCAGAGAGGATGACCTGCAGAAAACAATCAGTCCGTTCAGCAAAGAGGCAAACACTCACAGACAGATTAACTGATAATGAACCCATTATTACCCATTAGATGGTGTACACTCTCAAAACGGCCTTCAGCACTTTTAAATCCTGTTTTAATGACTCATCTCACTCAGTGTGTCATCGGCCGAGCTGTCTCTAGCAGCCTCATTCAAATATCATTGTCCATACTCGGCTCCCTCTCGTTTCCACTAACCCTGCCACTTCCTGTCATTTACACCAGCTGATGGGTTAGCTTGTGTTTAGCTCTTTTTCTTCAGACATAACAATCTAAAGCATTTCACTAAATCCGTAACTGTAAAATGCTTTGTGAGGTAACCTATAAAAAATACTTAAATTCATTGATTTTTTTCAAATCAACAATATTCTGTAATCAACTTCACAATATTACATTGTGAATTTTTTTTCACGTCATTACAACATTTTTATTTCCATCTCTGTAAAAGGTCACAATTATTTTAATGAGTTTTCAGTGTTTGATTTTCTTCATCAGTAATGGAGTCCAACTTCAGAAGTATAAATAAACATTAGATTTTAACTAGCTGTTGTTTTGCACTTGGTTAGAGGTATGCATAATATGGCAGCTTTACTTCTAAACAGTAACTCACTATAGAGTGTTACGCAGTAAAAGAGGTTCACACTTAGCCATGACTTTACTGACCAGTTCACTCAACTCCTGCCAATGACCACAAATATTAACCATACGTAAATGTGGAAATTATATTTTAAATTGCATAACTTTGGATAACTTTGACCAACTTCAACCACAGCACTAAGGAAGTTTCTAAATATCTAGAAACTTAAGAAACTAGACAATATCAAGATGTTTAAGGTATTAAAAGTTAAAACAATATAATTTGCTGTGGATAAATACATGAATGCTAATGTAAAATGTAAACAAGCTTGGTAAATGTGAAAAACTTCTGGTAAATGTGCCAGGATCTAAATAATCATTAATGTCATATTGACTAATAAATCTGACAAAAGTAAAAATGACATTGTCATTCATTGAAATCTGGTCACTAGATTGGATATTAGACTACACTGTGAAACTATATACTGTAAAAATGTTGAACTGTAAACTGTTCACTGTAAAATTTTGAATCCTAAATATGTGCTTCAAGTTGTAACATCTGAATTAAGTCAAATTCCAATTAAATTATTGTTTAACTAAATCAACCATTATTTGACTAAACCAACTGCATTAGGTACCACTGCACCAGTAAAAAAAATAATGGACCAAGCTGAAATATTTCCTTGAGGCAGCAACTACAGGGTACTTTTTAAAAGTCTAATTAATAACTTTGCTAATAATTTACAACATATTGACAGATCAGTATGGTTTATCATAGTGCATTACTGGTAAATAACAGTGTCTGGTGTGCTCATATACTCAGAAATAGACTGAACTAAAAGTGCAGCACCACGTTTCTGTATCAGACTGCATTGGAAACACATTAGACCATAATAAAACTTCTCCTCTATACCTGTTGGTTTGTAATGGAGCGATGAAAAGCTGTAGACTAATACAGTGGCATACTGACAAGCATGCATTTTAATACGAGTAGCATGCATATGTACCGTAAAATAAAAACATTAGCACCTCTGATTATGGCCAGTAATATAATACTCACAGAAGATCCGGCCCAAAACGGACAGGAGTTTCTAATAGGGGGCGAGTTGCTAAGGGACAGAGCCCCGAAAGAGAGCGCCACCATGGAGCAGCCGAGAACCAGCTGCAGCAAGCCGAGGGAGAGCAGCGGGCGAGCGGGCAGCAGCGCCGGGATGAGCCGCGTCTGAGATCCGGACATACGGGACGGAAGAGCGGACACACAACGGCTGCGGCTTCTGTGAGAGGCGTCTGCGAGATGATGGGCCAAAGCAGCCCCTGTTAAACGACAGCAAGATCCAGGCAGAACTACGGGCAGAGACATTGGGGACCCGCGAGCAGCCAAACAACAACAAAACACAGTAAACGAGCACAGCGGCGCTCCCTCATTTTACTCTGTCTCTCACGGCGACGATTATTTCTTTAAACTGCCCGTTCCGCGTTACTTCCATGGTCCTGTCGAGGTAGTTCAGTGTTGGTTTTAAAATAACTAGGCTCTGTGACCTGCTGCTCGGATTTGGTTTCACATTTTTTGGGCAGAGCGAGCGGACAGGCGCGGGAGGGGTGCGTGGGAAGAGGAGGCCACACACACCCCCGGGTCTCCCTCTCTGTCAAGTTTTCCGCAAATGTGAAGAAAGACACCATCAAGACGCTGAAATTATGACGAAACATTTATGTCGCGTTGTGTTTAATGCTGAAAGGACAACATTCACGCGCTCTTTGGTGCGTATCATTACTTCAGAGTGAAACTCTACCGATCTTTATGAAGAAATAGACTAATCGCATCCAAAATAAAAGATTTTGTTTATATAATATATGTGTGTATACTGTGTATATTTATTATGTATATATTAATACAAACACAAGCATGTATATATTTATGAAAAATATGCCATGTTTATACGTTAAATAGATTTATATAAATATATAGATGTAAATACATGTCAATATTTTCTAAATGTTTACTGTATGTGTATGTATTTATATAAACATAATAAATAAACACAGTACACATACCTATATTATGTAAACAAAAACTTTTATTGTGGATGCGATTAATCATTTGACAGCAATATAAAGAAATAAACAGCTGAACACCAAAACACTGACTTACGTAGTTTTTAGTAAAAAAAGACATAATTTTGCATGGCATAATGAAAATTTATGTTTATACAGTCAATACAAAAACTGCAGAATGATAAATCTTTTGCTGTATGTAGGATATGCAATTTTATCAAAAACATCTTCATTGGAAAAATGAAGAAGTTTAATTTATAATCTTTCTTTATAATATTTTTTTAACCCAAAAAAAAAAAAATCTATTTATATTATTGTCTATACACGTGTTTCTATAGCACATAAAAATACAACAAATGTTGACAAAAGTGCAGTATAAGATAACACAAAATAAAAAAACATGAATTTGTAAAAAAATAAAAAACTATAACATTTATGTGTCTATATTTTAGCATTGCTGTGTCATTAAATAATATAACGTTAATATTATACTATATTAGAATATATCATGTTTTTAAACATAATTATACATATATATTTAAATATTTAGACTGAATATAATATAACGTTGTACTGAAGGTTATATTATAATTAATGGTTCTTTATTTATTTATTTATTTAAATATTTTTCCATATATTTTTTTAATGTGTGTGGCACGGCAACTTACACTTTCTTTCAACTAAATTATTGCCTTTAAATATATATTAAAATATTTATATATGATATGTTTTCACTGTATATTATAAGATAATTCATGCTTGTTTATTATATATTTGTTCATATATTTTTTTAGGCAAGGCAACTTACACTTAACCAATTAGAATGTTTCTTACCTTTTTTATTAACATTTTTACATTTAATTGAAGGATTTTGCGACATTGATTATTGTGACAGATATCGCATGTTTCTGGTGCATGTGGTAAAGGCCCACTGGATTATTTTATATAATTATGTTATGATTAAACACAATCATGGCCTGTATCAAAGTCCCTTTGCCTGTTTTTTTTTTTTTTTTATTGCAATTGAACAATCAAATAACAAATAATAATACACTTGAACATCCATAACAATGAAATGACAGTGGATGACAAAAACACAAGGAAGACAATAGAAACATTTTAAGTAGTCCTACAAAGAAAAAAGACATATTAAAGTCCCTTTGCCTGTATGAATGGAAAGCCATAGGAAGTGACGTTTTACGAGCTCTGTGGTCGCTATGGTGATGATGGTGGCTTCATTGCGCCTGTTTGCAAATTAGCAAGCAAGTTAGCTAGCTTTGGCCAAATCTTGCTGCAAATGCAAACAAAATAAATGTACCTTCAATTTAAAACTGGTTGTACTTCCAATTTAATTTGTAGCTAAAGCGAATATCCCGCTTGTACAGGATGCTTTCTGGCAACCACCTGCTGTCCACCGGAAGGGTTTCGGCGAGCTACTTCTCCAGAACAAAGCTACTGTGTGAGTTGGCAAGTTAATCTGGTTGCACATATTTATCTGTAAATAATATGTAATAATATTCAGATCGTACAGTGAGTAGTTCCTACAAGTGGAAATTAAGTTTAATAAATTTACTATGGATAATTAACAAATATGCTAAGAAATCAAAACATTTGTCTTTTATTTATTTATTAGATCTACAGATTTAGTGGATTTCTATATTGTATTTTACCTACAGCTGCTATCAACCTAGAATAAGAGTAAAAATGATGATTAGTTTGATCATGTTTTATTAGAACATCACAAAAGTACAAACACAGTAGAAAAGCAGTGTACACACACCATACAAAAGAACACACTATTGTCAAAGTATAGCACATAATATAGATGGAACCGACCCTTTGTATTTGTCTCTCTGGGGAACTTGGTTTTAAGGTTACTGTGAGTGATCCATCCCATCACATTATACAGGTCCTTTTAAAAAAATTAGCATATTGTGATAAAGTTCATTATTTTCTGTAATGTACTGATAAACATTAGGCTTTCATATATTTTAGATTCATTACAACACAACTGAAGTAGTTCAAGCCTTTTATTGTTTTAATATTGATGATTTTGGCATACAGCTCATGAAAACCCAAAATTCCTATCTCAAAAAATTAGCATATTTCATCCGACCAATAAAAGAAAAGTGTTTTTAATACAAAAAAAGTCAACCTTCAAATAATTATGTTCAGTTATGCACTCAATACTTGGTCGGGAATCCTTTTGCAGAAATGACTGCTTCAATGCGGCGTGGCATGGAGGCAATCAGCCTGTGGCACTGCTGAGGTGTTATGGAGGCCCAGGATGCTTCGATAGCGGCCTTAAGCTCATCCAGAGTGTTGGGTCTTGCGTCTCTCAACTTTCTTTTATGTTCTGTTACAGCTCATTACCAGTCATGACCAGAAGGTGGCAATATTGACTGAGAAATTTTGGTGCCTACAGACTTCCCTCTTTAGTTACAGTAAGTTCTCATATATATATATCCTCCCAAATAAATAATTTTCATTCTGTCACTTTTTGATTAAAATGGTTCTGTTTCATGTTTAAGTTAGAAAACCGGCTGAAAGTTTATCCTGTTTACCCCAGAGAAAGATAAATGAGCTGGAGTCAACAACAAGGTAATGAGACACAAAACACAAAAACTGGAGAACTTGGATGCTGTGATGATAGATGTTTCACATTAGCACTGTCTGACTGATGCATCTGGTATGCTTGATAGCCTTCATATGCTCAATGTGGCTGTACTCTACAAAGAGAGCAGGGTTTGTTGCAATGTAACTGAGTTGGCTGCTGGTTCAGGTCAGTGGAAGAGGAGCTGGCTCAATCCCAGTCCCAGGCCAAGAAGGCCGTGAGAGGAAGGGATCTCTCAGCCCAATTACAAACACAGCTCTGCCAACTTACAGTAATAAACAGCAGTGTTTAAGACAAGTTTGTTATGTTTGCTTTTTCTTTTCAGGGTTTTTTTTGGGGGGGGGGTTATAAGAACTCTTACAGACATGTCAACAGGAATTTTCTATTTTAACACTGTGTCTCTGTGACACTAACAAAACATTGATTAGTTTGTTTGTGCATCTAGACTAGCCCAAAGACATCTCAACTTTAGTTCAAGCAATAGCTGAGATTAGGACAGGCTTATCTATTTGACTGACCAATGACAGGCAGAGGAGGGGTCAGTCTTTATTTTTGCAGTTCCACTTGGGGACACTATTGGGCCAAAAAAAAACCTTTCAGCATTAGGAAATGTTATGAACAGTAAATGTGCTAGTCAGTGGTCTTTATCAGAGGTATTTAACCTTATACTGATATACATTGGCGGCATCACACCAAAGCAGAAGTTTTTATTACAGATGCCGTAGTAGAATCTCCTGTTGACAAGTGTACACTACCATTCAACACTGAAATGATCAAAAGTGACAATATGACATTTATAATGTTACAAAATATTTCTATTTCAAATAAGTGATGTTCATTTGAACTTTCTAGTCATTATAGAATCCCGGGGGAAAAACGGTTGCCACAAAAATTTTAAACAGCATTTTCAACACTGATAATGAGTTTCTTGTAAAATTAGAAATAAAAAGTTTCTTGAGCAGAAATCAGCATATTAGAATGATTTCTCAAGGATCATGTGACCCTGCAGACTCGAGTAGTGGCCATCACAGAAATAAATGACATTTTAAAATGTATTAAAATAGAAATCAGTTATTTTAAATTGTAATAATATTTCTGTGTTTACTGTATTTTTGATTTTAAAAACTGCACCCTTGTTGAGTATAAGACACTTTTGATCTGTTGGCAGAGACAGAACAGAGTCTGCACAGTCAGATAGAATTGATTTGAGATCAGCTTTATCAAGCCAAGAGAGAGGCAGGTCAGCACAGCCTGTATCAGCCTCAGACTTGAACAGGAATAAGTGCAATTGCATTGTGTATTACAGGATTTAGCACATTCATTGTGATTGTTCAGAATGATGCAAAGAGGAATCACTGTTTCAACACCATTGATAAATGTTCTTAATTATTAACTTGACACATGACTGTTGACATAAGGCGACATCATCTGTTCTCACATTATTTATAGCAGTGGTTTTGCTTTCATTTGAGATGAAGACGCCTACCGAACAAAGTAGCAAAGTTGCCTATCCTACAAAAGTAAACAAATAGCTCCTTAAAATAAAATTAAATGATAAATATCACCATGAGCTTAATACTATATACAAAAGTGATTTCTCCTCCCTTTTAATAGCTGATGATTTAATAGCTTTAATAGCTTAATGGCTTTTTTTTTTTTTGCATCTTCGTAACTATGCACAATTATATTGAAGGATTTTTTGTGAAAAAAGCTGTAAATTTACTCATACAAGATGTAGATGAGTGCCTTTCTTTATCGGAACAGATTTGGAGAGATTTAGCTTTACATTACTTGCTCATCAATGGATCCTCTGCAGTGAATGGGTGCCGTCAGAATAAGAGTCCAAACTACTGATAAAAAAAGAATCACAATAAGTAATCCAGTCCATCAATAATGTCTTGTGAAGTGAAACACTGCATTTATTTAGAACTATTTTGGAAGACTGAGTCAGACATGATGACTTTTTTTACTGGAGAAAACAATAATATGGACAAAGGATTTGTATTTTAGCTGAAAGCAACAGTTTGAGGATAAAAACTTTTGGATTTTTATTTTTTCTAAGCACGCAGCTTTTTACTTCATTCGATGTTGATTGATTCCCTGGAGTTGTGGATTTCTTCTGGATTATTGTGATATTTTTATCAGCTGTTTGTTTCTCATTCTGACGACACCCATTCACTGCAGAGGTGAAAAATAAAAAAAACTCATCTACATCGTGGATGACCGAAGGTTGAGTAAATTTTCCGCAAATTTTAATTTTTGGGTGAATTATTCCTTTAATTGCTTTTATCTGCCTTTTTCTAGATATCTGTAAACCCTTTTTAACAGACTGTGACCCACCATTTGAAAACAACTGGTTCTTCAGAGAATGTAGCCGTTTTTTGCTCATCAATGAAGCATTGAAAGAGCTGCTCGGCAGTAAGACTTGTGAGCTGGAACGAGAGAACCTGAAACTCAAGACCCAGCTGAGGACCGTACGGGCTGAGCTGGACCAGGCCAACAGTTCCTTGAGAACACTGGAGGAAGCTGATGGGCATGGTACTGTACAAACACACACATTTTAAATGATCAATTCTTTAAGCTGAGCACTCAGATTCGCCCTCAGTAACCTCACAGGACTGGCCCCTGAGATCAAAGCTTTGAGAAAAAATTTCAGGAAAGTCCTAATTACACTCAAATACAAATATAGGCATCCGTACCATTCATAGCACTGCTGATATTTAAAATAAGGATGTTTTTACACCGTCTGCAGTGTTACCTCAGGAAAAACCAGAACTAGGCCAAGTGTATATAAAATAAAGGACGGAAGACCACACCTTACGTTACTGGATTCATTTACGTTCTTTACAGAGAGCCAGTGTGTGGCCATCGTTTTGTTGTTCTGCGTTCTGGATAATGGCAGGAAGACAGCGTACTGAGATTATAGATCTTGTCCATGCACTCCTGCTGTTATTCCACTATGTACTTTTCCATCACTTAATCTGTATAAAGTATAGCATTTGAACATTTCTACAATGTTCTCAGCTGTTTGTCTTCAGTGTACTGAGACATTGTTAAAGAACACTTGTTCTCGCTTTGTGCCGTTACATAATGTAGCTATGATTTCTTAGGTCTGACCTCTGTAACCCTCCATTGTTTCATTTTGTCCTATTCAATTGTGAGAGGGACTGAATGGGAAAATGGTCTCATATGACGTAAGTTTCAGTTCATTGGTTCACTGGACAAAGTGTTTTTTGAAAAGCAGACAATGCATTAACAGTATAGTTCAAGTTATTCTCTTGTGAACGTGATGCAGCTAACATAACAACCTGAGTTCATTCAGTTTGAATGTCAAGCATTTCACAGATAGGGCGACACCTCACTGAACATAATATTCCTTTTTCTGACAGGACAGTGACTAATTATTTTTCAGAGAGTTTTATTCGTGGTACTTACCACGGTTGACTGTTTTATATGTATTTCAGGTCTTAAGATTGCTCTGGGAATGCAGAAACAGATCACTGCTAAAAGGGAGCAGACTGATTTCCTGCAAAGCCAAATTCAGCTGCTGGAGGAGAACATAGAGAAGCTCAAGATGGTGGGGTGCATCCCTAATAACAACTTTCTGTTTCTCACAATACCACCTTTTTACTAATTAGTGTGTCTGTGTGATCAGTGTTGGACGAAATACACAAGTCAAGTACTTGAGATACCCTAATAAATTATAACTCCAGTAAAAGTAGTAATTTTACAGTAAAAGTCAATGAACCATGTTAATTATTTATTCTAGCCAGCTTTTTCTTTTTATACACTATTAAAATATGAAACTTATAAAATATACTGTAAATTACTGATAATTCAAATGTGCAAACAAATTAAATTTGTATTTTAAGTAGTTTAGAAATTACTGTACAATTTGCGAACGAATCGTTCAGTGTAACTGGTGAATTTAACCAGCTCATTGAAAACAAACAGCTTGTTTACAAATCTGACATCACTCTTGAGTCTCAAGAGGAGGTGGCAAGGAATTATATGTTTTTATGAAATGTGGAGTTAAAATATAATATTATGCTTTTAGAATGTAGTGAAGTAAGTATAAACGCCCCCCCCCCCCCCCCCCGCCCCCCATAAAAAAGGTGGTGTCCAGGCCCAGACTGTTCAAGCTGCTATTAAATTACAGACCGTTTGGAAACACATCTGATATCATAATGTTCAGATCAAAAAAACAACTTTTCTATTAGTTCAAAATAACTGGAGAAAGATATTTTCTCAGATGTTTCAAAGCATTGTAAAATGAGTTTTGGAGTTTCGGCCTATGTCCTGAATAGACATGCCATTTGAGAGGAGGTCTCTCTTCAGTGGGATAGTCCACAGGGGGGCTACCAGCATCTCCACCAGTTCTGGGAACCACGGCTGATTGGGCCATTTCGGTGCCACTAACAGAACAGATTCCTTTTCCTCTCTGACTTTGCAAAGCACGCGAGGCAGAAGTTTCACTGGATGAAAGGCATACTTGCGTACTTTCGGCCAGCTGTGAGCTAGTGCATCCACTCCCAGGGGAGAGTGTGTCAGTGAATAAAACAGCGGGCAGTGAGTGTTCTCCGCTGATGCGAAGAGATCCACCTCCGCCCTGCCGAATACACTCCAAATCATTTTGACTGTCAGAGGGTGTAATCTCCACTCCCCGTGGATTACTCCGCCCCTCGACAGTAAATCCGCGCCGTAGTTCAGGCGTCCGGGGACATGTACTGCACGGATGGAGAGGATGTGTCGATATGCCCACAGAAGGAGGTCTCTCGCCAGCTGCAGCAGTGGTCGCGAGCTCACACCGCCTTGGTGATTTATAAACGCTTCCACTGTCATGTTGTCCGTCCTGATGAGAACGTGACGGTGAAGAATGTCTGGGAGAAAGCACTCGAGCGCTAGGTGTACAGCACGGAGCTCCAGACAGTTTATGTTCCATGACTTCTCCGTTTCTGACCATGTCCCGAAGACTGGACTGCCATCCCATACGGCTGCCCAGCCCGTGCTCGATGCATCTGTCGTAACATTCTTTCTCCTGATCACATGGCCGATACGAACACACACCGGGGGAGGGGCGGAGATCAGCGGTCATGAAGTGCACTGGAAGGGGACCTGCAGCAGGGGGGTGAGGAGCACGTGGGCACTGAGCCGGCGCGGGCTCGTCACCTGATCCTGACAGATCTGCATCAGAAACTCGCGGCACTTTCCTCCTTGTCTCGAAAGAGGCTGCAGAGGAAGAGCGCGGCAGAGCTAGTTGGGCGAGTTCATCGCCTTGGACGATGGCCACACGGAGCCGGAGACTCATATCTCCGCAGTGGGGGCAGCAGGGGCGTGTCTACGTGGTGGCCAGGGGTGGCACCGGCCCCCCCTGAAATTTGGCTGGTCACCCCAGGTGCCCCCCCTACCAGATGTCTTGCGATAGGCTTGTTTTTAGTTAATTTCTAACTGCATCTGATCTGGCGTACCTTGGCATGTGTAGGCAGCTGCCTAGGGCCGCTTTCTTCTCTTCTTTATTCATTTTAGGCATTTAGCGTGATCTAAATAACAAATGTCGAGAGCGCATAATGTTACGCGATCATGTAATGCGCGAGCACGAATCTCTCCACTCGCAAGCGGATTTCCTTCACTCGCACAAAACTGGACGTGTGCTTTTAAATCTACATTGTTCTTTTATGAATTGGCTCGGGTCTCACTCAGATATTGTGAGTATGCTCAAACGTTATCCTCGCTGAAGACCAGAAAAGCTTTTTTTTCTAATTCAAGTGAAGAGTAGGCTTTTCTCACTAAATGGAAGCAAGCTGAATATAGTTGGCCTTCTCTAGTTATTAATTTTATTAATACATATTTTAGTTAAGTGCTTAAATTGTAAATATGCATTTATTAAATTATTTTATGTAGTACATTTGTATTTTGTTGTTTTTGTATATAGTTAGCTATAGAAGCATATCAACCAGGTTCCAGAAATAATCACTAAGGCTGCTTCTGAAATAAGTGGGGGTGCTCTCTTAATGCACATTTTCACATATTTTGTCCCTTCTATTGCTATCAATATGCTGCTACTTTGAGAGCGAATCACGCATAAATATGCAGATGTCATTCCCAAAACTTTGCAACGTGTGTGTGGGCAAAAAACAAAGTTGTACATTTTAAATGGATTGCTTAGAAAGCTCGCAAAGAGTGCTCATAACTAATAAAGCTGTCACTCGATCTCACAAAGTTCTGTGAGGACCAATGAATCGCACACTGTGCAATTAATAGCCTATATAATATAGGCCTATTAACATCATGTATCCCCCCACCCCCGGCCACCCTCTTTTAAGGCAGTGCCCCAGACTGGTCCCCCCATTTAAAATGCACTAGACACGCCCTTGGGGGGCAGTCCGACCCCCCCCAAGCGCCGCCTCTGCGTGGGCACGACCTAGGCAGAAGACGCACGATTCGTGAGATTGAGGTCTCTGCAGAGTAAAAGAGGGCGTTTCTGAATTTGTGGGTGTTTTCAAACTGCTGGGAGTTTCTCAATCATACAAACAAAATTATCCCCCTTACCTAACCCCACCCCTAAACCTACCATCACTATGACGTCAGCCAATCAGGACACATGGTCTAAAAACGCCCCGATTTGGTAACTCCCATTACTTAGCTGCAGAGACCTATACTTGCGATTCGTGGCCATCAGAGAGTTCGATTGGCTCCGCACAGGAGAGGCAATCGCGAATCATCTTCGCTTCCGAAGCTCACCGAAACACAGCAGGGGACGTGCTGCAGCGTGTAGATCACGGTGAGTAGTTCTTCTTGTTGAAACTGTGTTTCTCAGGCATGACTGGCTCATTTGAATGCAATAGTCAGGGAGGAGGAGAAGCTGGTAGTCTCTTATCTCAGCATCATTGGGGTCGTGAACGCGGACTTCCCGATGATAGAAGAGGGAAAACCTTTCTGCCTTTGAGACTAAAAGAAAAAAAAATAAACGGAGACATACCGCGAGGTTCTCCAGTAGAAGTTCAGAACGAGAGAGAAAGAAAGAATAGTGTTATTATTGTTTTTTTTTCCTACAGATTAGCCAATTTAAAACATCAAAAATGACTAGAAGATCTTGTGCCATTTACGCAACCGGGATCGTGTGCGCTCATTTGCTCATTTTGGGAATCACCCTTCTGGTGGCTCAAGACTTCCAAACAATGATTCAGGAACGGATAAAAAAGGTAAGTAATTTATAAAGTGTTTAATTCTACGAAAAGCTCATGTTCTGCTGTAAAACCGGCTTTTAAAGTGATTCGGGGCTAATTTTGTCCTACACGAGGCTTCTGAGCATCAGCTAATATCACTTGAGGTAAGCTTTGCGAAATCATACCACAAACAAGTCTAAAAGCTGTCATATTATTCTCTTCAATGAGAGACAAGTTCTTGTTCTTCCTCGCGGTGAGACCCAGACTACACAATTTCACGTTATGTAGACTAAAAATCTGTCGTGTGGTCATTTAATGCCCCCTCTTTAGTGTGTAGGTGGTCAAAGCATGATATTAAATTACCGTGATGTAAATGTGGTTTTGTTAATAACTCTGATTAAAAGTGGGCTGGTCGCTGTCTGTGACCACGAAGCCTATCATATAAAAAATACTTGGAATTCTGACCTCCACCCTCAGTATTTTTAACTAAGTGTAGTATTCAGTGTGATTCCCTTAACCTGGAATTCATGGGTGGGTGTTTGTGGTGGTCTGTGGGCGAAGTCAACTTTGCTGGATGTTGTACCATTTATTGACAGTTGCTTCAAAGCTTTATAACTGAGCTTATAAACTGTGAACTTTTGATATTCAGTAAGTCAACTGTGACACTCAAACATGTCACACTGAGCCGTCAGGCTTTCCCCGAGTTCACACTTACATATAATAATAACAAGAGTAAGTTTATGCGTATTTGGCGTGCTGTCCAGGGGCAGGGCTCCGAGCTCGGTAATCATTCCCGAGCCCGGGGTACTCCCCTCGACCGGGGAGAGGGTACGAGCTCGGCATTTAGCCCGGACCCAGAGGGAAATACAGATAGGGCTCCTGCGGGAGCAGTCACTGCTGCGGCAGTGGGGAAATACAGATAGGGCTCCTGCGGGAGCAGTCACTGCTGCGGCAGTGGGGAAATACAGATAGGGCTCCTGCGGGAGCAGTCACTGCTGCGGCAGTGGGGAAATACAGATAGGGCTCCTGCGGGAGCAGTCACTGCTGCGGCAGTGGAGAAATATAAAAACGGCTCCTGCGGGAGCAGTTACTGCGGCGGCAGTGGAGAAATATAGGAAAAGCTCCTGCGGGAGCAGTCACTGTGGCGGCAGTGGGGAAATACAGATAGGCTCCTGCGGGAGCAGTCACTGCTGCGGCAGTGGGGAAATACAGATAGGCTCCTGCGGGATCAGTCACTGCTGCGGCAGAGGGGAAATACAGATAGGCTCCTGCGGGAGCAGTCACTGCAGCGGCAGTGGAGGAATATAGAAAAGGCTCCTGCGGGAGCAGACACTGCAGCGGCAGTGGAGGAATACAGCTGGGCTCCTGCGGGAGCAGTCACTGCTGCGGCAGTGGGGGAGTATGGACAAGGCTGGAAGTAGTGCTGTTGAAATGAATGGGGTGGGGATGGGCCGTTGAGGGAGGATATAGGTGATGTTAAAGGGGGGTTGGCTATGGAGGGTCTGAAGTTTGGGTTCTTAGGGATGTATATCATTAGAGGGGTAGGCCGACTAGTGTTTGGTGAGCTTCCTTGATGTGGGAGCGGTCTGATCGAATATAGCTTTTGAAAGCTTCTGACGACCAGCGGCCAAGCTCTTGAATCTGCTGTGGTTGCTGCGCCTATTCGGAACGAATGGCTGGAAAAGTTTTCGGCTGGGGTACCAGAAAGGAGCAGGACTGACTTAAGGTGCTTTTGGAACCAGAAGCGAGTGACGGGGCGGTTGGAGTCGTCTGTAAACAGGGGGTCGGATGGGAGTTTGGCCTGTGATTTCCTGAGGTGGAGGAACGTTAGGAGGGCTTGGTATGGTAATATGGGCGATAGGAGGTTGAAGGTGTAAATGAAGTGGCCTTTCTTTGACTGGTCTGTTTTACTTCGCTTAATGAAGTAAGAGATAGTTTCATCGTCCAGCACCGCTAGATCAGAAATGGTGGGGTGAATGATTGGGTTAAAGCTAGATGTGATAGCGAGCTCAGAGCATCTGAGAAAGCCGAAAAAAGCCAGGATAAACATGGCGTCGAGCGTGCGGGCGGTGTGGACGGAATGGTAACCTCTGCGGAGGGTGGAAATACATTCAGTCAAAATCCTTAAGGTTATGGGTTGCCTGGAGTCTGGGCGGGTGGGATGGGCTTTTTGGATACCTTTGATGAGTAGGGAGGTTTGGGAATTGGCTATTTGGGGGGAAGGGCAACCATATAAAAGTATGTGGAAAAATTGAATTCCGCTTAGATAACCTTTAATAGAGCTGATTTGGAGCTTTTGACATTAAGATGGGAGATGAAAGAGGTGATGGAGAGCAGGGAAAAGTCGGGGAACAGCAGGTTGTAAGCTGATTGAAAAATTTTGAAGCATTCCCATGCTGTTAGGTAAGACTGTAGGGTCCTGGGGGATACTGCTTGAAGAATCGAATTGTAGGACGCGTCGAGGAGAGGTTTCAGAGGATGATTTACGGGAATATCAGCTTGGAATAGGGAGGTACCGGGTTTGGGAGCGGGTCCGCCTCTGGCGCCAACGTCCTGAATTTCTGGAAGGCAAAGCGAGAGAGAGAGTCGGCTATTAGATTTTTGGACCCGGGAATATGTTTTGCAGTTATGATGAATTGCTCGCGAGCTGAAATCCAAATCAGGCGTCTTAGCAAGGACATTAGCGCAGGTGAATGGGAACGGCCTTTGTTAATGCAGTGCACTGTAGCCTCGTTGTCGCAGTGGATAATTATGCTAGTGGCAGACCACTCTTTGCCCACAAAGAAAATTTTGGGGCTGCTTCTGCAGCCGAAATGAGGTGGACGGAAAAGTACAATTCTTCCTGCCAGCAGATGCCGAATAAATGCCAAAAGTCTGAGTGGATGGGCATTACTTTAAAGGCAGAGGTGATGTCGACTTTGGCCAGCCAAGCGCCACGACCCGCAATTTTGATCAGCTTAATGGCTTGGTCAATGTCGTGGTAGTGGAGGGAAAATTCTTCGAGCGGAATGAGGCTGTTAATGCTCGGGAACGGGGAATTGTGTGGTGATGATAAATCACTTATGAGGCGTTTTTTACCTGAAAATTTCCTGGTAGCTATGCCGATGGGGTTAACTCGGAAAATGTTGAAGGGGGTAACGGAAAAGGGGCCGATCATGAAGTTTGCATCTATTTCTTTTTTGATTAGGATATCGACGGTTTCGGGTTCGGTGAGAGCGGACTGGAGATTGGGGCAGATGAGGCTTTGGGTGGGGAGATTTCCGATGCCGGGGTGGAAACCGTGTGAGAGACCTGATATGACATAATCGAAGAAATATGGGTCGGGGTGATGGAGCAGTTCTGTGGGTAAACGAGAAACATTTACAGGAGTCAAATATTTTAGTGGGGTGGGGCCGGGGCTTTGGGTGGCTCCTCGCCGCTAGCGGAGGTGTGCTCGCTCGGATGCGGCGGCTTGTGGAGGCTAAGGCCAGCTCTTCGCCAGGGTGGGTTAAAAGTTCGGTGACTCGAGGAGGAGGGTGGCTGCTGGTGGCGGCGGCATCCAGGGTGCGGCCTAGGCTTGCTGAAGGCCTTCTGGTGCGGCTTTGTGGCCAGAGGCCCATCCCCGAAGGAGTGGTGAATTGTTCTTGACGTGAATAAGGAACGCCGCGGCCCTGACTCGTTTTAGCCACTGCTTTGGACGGAGGTGGAGAATTTGAAGGCTCCCCGGACTGAAGAGAAGCGTAGAGGGCGAGGAGTTCCGGCTTGGTAGAACGGCTTGGAATGAAGACGCTGGCGCTGGTGAGTACCTGGCGAAGTCCTGCCACGGTCCATTTCCCGCGGCTGGGGCGTAGGAAACGGCTGATGTGAAGGATGATGCTGGAGAAGGTGGCTGACGCCTTGGAGATGAAGATGACGGCGTGCCTCGACGCCTGGATGTGTGAGCAGGTGCTGCACGGGAAGGCCGGTGGCCCCGTGTTGCAGCCGTGGGCTGGAACGTGATGTCCTGCGGAGCGCTGGTGCAGAGGACAGCAGCTGGTGATGCAGGAGGATCCGTCGTTTCATAGGATTCCTCGTTTACAAACAGTTCAATCTCTGACATGATTTCTTCGATTGGGTGTGCCAATGTTGGAAGACGAGAGATAATGACGGTAAGACTGCTTGGTTATTTATAGGGATTCTCTCTCGAGCTGATTGGATAGGTGGTGTAATTGCTGATAATGAATTGGCCGTGTTAAATATCTGCGCGTGCTCCTCCCGAAATTTGTTAATAAAACATCACAAGTTCTCTCTACAAAACAACTTTTTCAAGCCCTCAGGTGATATGTGTCTTTTCGAGTAGGGTGTGGAAACAGAGAGTCATGTTTAAGGAGTTTGTGACACAGTATGCAGCTCTGAGGCAGTTTTTATTCAGTTTTTTATCTCTTTTGACAGTTAATACTTCCTTTGCTTGCTGCTTTTGCAGCAGCTTTTAGCTCAAGTTCAATGATTGATTTTGAAACAAACAACTTTTTTTTTCAACATAAGGCGCTTCTTTAAATAGTGATTCTAGCAAATCACTTTCCTGTAAGGACCTTTGAGACGCCGAGGGTCCAGTGAACGGGGGCCGTGATGTTTGTTGATTTGAAGCGTCTGTTCTGCTCCACTGCTGAAGTCATGGCTTCTGATTCCAGATAGCGTTATCCGCATTTCAAGGCAGCATTCTGGAGTAAAACCTCCTGGATGTTATGAGTTTGTCACGAGTCACCCTTTGGAGCCTCGTTTTGTCTATTACTACAAAATGTTGTGCTGTCACATGTAGTCATGAATGACATTGTTCTGAAATTAGTTTGTTGTGTCGAAATAAACCTTGTTCTTCCGTCTGAGTTCAAATCACGACACTCAAGAAGTGAGAAGTGGGACTGCTGAACCTACGTTCTGATGAAAATTCAAATACCAGGGAAACGTGTGTCGTGGGTCGCTGATGTTGATGTTTCTCTTCGTCTTCTGTAACTCTGAATCAGTCAAAACGTCAGCCGGCATTCCGCTTTTGTGTTCGTTCTTCCCTAAATTTGATTGAAACTCAGTTTAAACATTGACTTTAACCTCTTTGAACAGACAGCATCTTCTGGTCCTTTGGTGCTCTCTCTTGACCTCTGACTCTGTTTCATTCACAGGAGATCACGCTGGCTGAGAACAGTAGAGTTTTGGAGGGCTGGAAAAATCCACCACCACCTGTTTACATGCAGTATTTCTTCTTCAATGTTACCAACCCAGAGGAGTTTTTGGCTGGGAAGGAGAAGCCCAAAGTCACTCAAATAGGGCCATATACCTACAGGTGATTTACACATCTTTATATGTGATGTTGATTTACCAGTCTTGAAATATACTCAATATTCAGATGTTCATTTTTATGATTCTGGGCCGTCTGAAGTGTTTTGTTTTCTAAACGATACTGTCTGTTGTCAGTGACAACAAGTTTTGCCCCCAAAGTATAGAAATGACTCGGGCTTTTTTTTTCGTAGATAGAAAACAGGAAACGTTCACCTACCCACTTTAAACTAAATATCAAATATTTATCATGCGCTTGTAAAATTGTTATTATTTGCAAAGTATATGTGTTTGTTAAAGAAATTAAGACATTTATTCGAGGATGCATTGAGAAGATCAAAAGCGACAGTGAAGACATGAATATTGATAGAAAATAGTTCAGTTTCAAAAAAATACTTTCTATTCATGAACAAATCCTGATTTTTTTTTTTATATTTTAAACATTGATAATACTAAAGAGTGTTTCTTGAGCAGCAAATCATGATTTAGCATGATTTCTGAAGGATCATGTGACACTGAAGACTGGAATAATGGCTGCTGAAAATTCAGCTTTGCCATCAAAGAAATAAATTACATTTAAATATATATTAAATTAGTACTCAGTTTTGTTTAAATTGTAGCATTTTACAATATTATTTTACTATATATTTTTGATCATATATATGCAGGCTTGATTGTAAAATTAAATTAAAATGCTTCTTTCTATTATCAGGGAATATCGACCCAAGGAAAATGTCACTTTCCTTGAGAACGGGACAAAAATCTTTGCCACAAATCCCAAGAGCTTTGTGTTTCTTCGCAACATGTCATCAGGAGATCCTGAGGTTGACCGTGTGATAACGGTTAACATTCCATTCATTGTAAGAAGGGTTTTGTTTTGCATTGGCAACAATTCATTTTGCATTTAAATTTAGTCTGCCCATAGCATTTGTTAAACTGATTATCTTTGCTTATAATTTGCTTTTGAATTCTTTCCCTCTTGTTTCAGGCTGTGATGAACGAGTTGAACTCCTACTCCTTCTTTCTGAGGACTGCTGTGTCTATGTGGATGGGATCCATGGGCATTGAGGTGTTTATGAATCGCACAGTCCATGAGGTCCTGTGGGGTTTCAAAGATCCGCTGCTGTCCAAAATCCATGACATGAGACCAGAAGTGGATGAGCATTTCGGCCTTATGTACAATGTAAGAATCTGCAGTTTCATCATATTCAGTGCCTTAGCCAGTCTAAATAGAGATAAAATGCGGCCTATATGGGTCATATATTTGTGCAACCAACACAAAGTAGCACACGCAAGATCTAAAGCACATATACGATCTGAACAGGATAAGCAAATGATGTTATCATGACGCTGTGCGTCGTAGACTGCAGATGTTGACCAGTGTGTCAGCCTTGACATAGTGGCCTGGTTTACTCTAATGGGTTTTAGACTTTCTTCAGGGATTATATATGGTTTAGATTTAGGACAGATATTAAATATCTTTGTGTAATCGTAGGTATAATGTCAGTACCTTGAACCAACGAGTAAGCAGTTTGCATTAATAAAACATTTAGTCTTTCACTCTGCATTCATATCATGGCCGCCAAACACTTTTTGAGGACTTTCTACTCATCTTTACCCTTCTGTGACTTATGTGATTATTTTCCGCTAAAGGTTGAAGCATTATATTAAATTCCATTTATGTTCTGACCACAGAAAAATGGAACCCATGAGGGTGAATTTGTCTTCCACACTGGAGAGAAGAACTACATGGACTACGGCAAGATTGACACGTGGAATGGCATCAGGTACCTCAATGCTTGCGTAATCTGCATTGCCTTACTGACATAGTGAGAATTCTTGCATGCTCATTGGTGTCTGTTCTCATGCCTTAGGAAATTGGGTTAAACACACAGCATGCCTGCATTAGATGCTAGATAAGTCCATATCAAAGTATAAAGTCCAAGAAAAGAGCTCCTGCGCTTCTCAGTTACCCCATATCCTGATTTCAGTTGACCCATATCCCAATAAATACAACTTCAAATCTCTTTGCAGATACAGAATATTCTGCATGTACACTACGGGTCAAAAGTTTGGAATAGTGTTGTTGTTTTTTCATGAATCTCATTTATTTTCAACAAATCTCTTGTACAATATAATATGTCCTTGCTGAATAAAAGTGGGTGCTTATAAAACAGCTATTTTAAATTCTAATAATATTTTACAATATTTCTGTTAATCAAATAAATGCTGCCTTCGTAAGCATAAGAGACTTTTGAAATGCCATTATTCCAAACATTTGAAATGTAATGTACATTTTTGGATTATAATTATGGAGAATTAAATGCGTAATAAACCCTCCTTTTCCTCCTTAGTACCTGTGACAAAAACAATGTTCACATCTATTAATTTTCTCACTCGCAGACAGATGAACTGGTGGTCGTCTAACCAGAGCAACATGATCAATGGTACCGATGGCAGTGTCTTCCACACCTTCCTGTCCAGGAAAGAGCTCCTCTACATCTTTGCTGCAGATCTGTGCCGGTAAGTAACGTGTTTTAACACTTACAAGGTACTTTGTTACTTGTACATGGTTGCTTACGTTTGTTATTACACGTAGATCCATTCATTTGGGTTACGTGGCTGACACAGAAGTGAAGGGCATCCCTGCCTTCCGCTTCGCCCCTCCTTCAGATGTACTCGCTCCTCCAGATGAGAACCCCAATAACGCTGGTTTCTGCGTGCCTGCTGGGGATTGTCTAGGAAAAGGTGTGCTCAAAGTCAGCGTCTGTCGGGAAGGTAAGCCTGTCGTGTTGTGTTTAGTAGGTTTTTTACAGTGGAAAAGGTGTGGGATGTTTTCAAAAGAAGCAATTACCATGAATTGCATGGGAAAAATGGGGTAACTTTTTAAATATGGTAAAGCAGTCTAAGTGTGCTAAAGATTTGGGTGCCCTGAATAGCTAGTTCAGACTGACATTCAACCAAAGCAAACCAAGCATGTGTAAATAGTATTGAATTTCAGGGTTTATGGTTACTGATCGGTGGCCTCGTAACCTGAGTTCAAGTTAAATTGGTCTGCTTTTGTTTGCACACTCTTGGACTATGAAAGGGAAATCAGGGTTCAATGCTTAATGAATAACTTTTAGTGCAGTTTTATGACTCGAGCACTTGATTCACTTTAGGTGTCCTCTGACAGATTACGCTATCTCGGCCTCTATTGTTTCTGCCATAAACTAGTAGGCTAATATTATTATTGAACGAATGTAAACTCTCACTTTTATCATGTGAGTGCTCATGATAGGAAACAGCTGTCGTAATATGCACATGCTTTGATTAGTCATCATTCCTAGAAGGGTTCATGACTGTTCATTAATAGTTATATTTAGAGTGTTATTAAGGAATGGGACATGGGATATAAATCAGTGATATGGTACATATTACTCTTAGCTAATGATGGTCTAAGCACCTAAAATGTGGTAGTTTGTGTTTTTGGTGGTTGTTCATGTACTTTCCGTCTTATCTTTGAGTATGTGCCAACAAAAGAGGAAGTTAAATTTTCTGTTAGTGTGCATAAAAAACAAAAAAAGTCCCAGAAAATGCCGCAGGGACGTTATTTTAGATAATGGAAAATGTCAAGAACTGCAGATTTGCAGTCTGAAGTGTCACCTGCTCCATTGAGGCAAGTGGGGCGTTTTTACTTGCTTTGCATTCGTTGATCATTTACATGTCTTTATGACTTACAAACTTAAGCATTTGCGTTTGGAGAAATACATACTCTATCGTTCAAATCAAAAGTGTAAGATTTCTTTTTATAGAAATGTATACTTTTATTTGGCAAGGACACAAATTGATCAGGAGTGAGAAGTGAAGACTTTTACAATGTTACAAAAAAAAATCTATTTTAAATTTATATTGTTCTTTTATACTTTTCCATTCATCAAAGAATTCTGGAACAAAAATGAATCAATATTTCCACCAAAATATCAAGCACCAAAACCAAAACCTCATATTAGAATGATTTCTAAAGGACCATTTGACATTTTAAGACTGGAGCAAGGAATAAATGTATTTATTATATAAAAAGAAATATATTTAAATAGAAAACTGTCATTTAAAATTGTTATAATATTTCGCAATATTATTAATATAAATAAATGAGCTTAAATGAGACTTCTTTCAGAAACGTTGTTAAAAATCGTACTGTCGTTTTTCTTTGTATGCCATCAAGTGTATGCATTTGTAAATGTCATGGAAGTTATGTTATAGTTGTAAAATTTAAAATGTCACATTTACATTTTTTTGGTGTGGCCAGGAAAAAAAAATCTGAACTACTGGACTAGTCTGTTAGCCTGAGGCTTGACATGACTTTAATCATTTTTATGGTTTAATTGGTCTTTATGACCAGTGATTATAAAGCAATAGATGATAAAGAAGTTGTTATTATTGCATATTCACCGTAGAGCTTTCCTAGATGGGTGATTGTCAACCACTGATCCGAATAAAAGAACAGCAACTAATGCCTATTTCCCCTTCACTGTACAGGTGCACCCATTGTTGTGTCATTCCCTCATTTCTATCAAGCCGATGAGAGGTACATCAAAGCCATTGATGGAATGAACCCAAATCAGGAAGAACACGAAACATACCTCGACATCAACCCGGTAAGCAGTGCAGACGCTTTGTGATTTTACTGTTTTACAGCGACAGTACTGACTTGTGGTTTATAATCTGAAAGTCGTATACACCCGACCTTACCATGACAGGAAAAAGTAAGGTGATTCACCCCGATAACCACAAGTGAATGTGAAACTGAACCTACCTAACTCTATCTAGAATCCCAGTGATTGTTTTTGTAGCATGTCGTGATGGAAAATTGACTCATTAAGTTGGTGTTTGACGAACTCATCTTATTCCACACGTTGTTTCGGGTGGAACCAAGCAAAGACTGTGTGTATTGTGGTGAATATTGGTTGATTTCCAATAGTAACTTGTCCCATTGCTTTTTTTTCTGCAGACCACAGGGGTACCCATTCGTGCCTGTAAGAGAGCTCAGCTCAATGTCATACTGAAGCGAGTCCCTGGCTTCCCGTGAGTAAAATCGTCACAAAAACAACTTAAAGAATGTTCTGGAGTGAAGAAATGGAAGTCTCATTAGCCTTTTTTTCCTTTTCAGCAAAACAAATTTCCTGAATGAGACCATTTTCCCCATCATGTATGTCAACGAGGTGAGTGTTCATGTCATCCTTGCTCTCTTCGGAATATCAGTTTTTCTGTTCAAAAAAATTCATTTGTTTTGTTTTCTGCTGAATTTTTAGACTGCAACTATCGACGATGAGTCTGCAGCCCAGATGAGGACACTTCTTAATGTAAACAAGCTTGGTAAATGTGAAAAACTTCTGGTAAATGTGCCAGGATCTAAATAATCATTAATGTCATATTGACTAATAAATCTGACAAAAGTAAAAATGACATCGTCATTCATTGAAATCTGGTCACTAGATTGGATATTAGACTACACTGTGAAACTATATACTGTAAAAATGTTGAACTGTAAACTGTTCACTGTAAAATTTTGAATCCTAAATATGTGCTTCAAGTTGTAACATCTGAATTAAGTCAAATTCCAATTAAATTATTGTTTAACTAAATCAACCATTATTTGACTAAACCAACTGCATTAGGTACCACTGCACCAGTAAAAAAATAATGGACCAAGCTGAAATATTTCCTTGAGGCAGCAACTACAGGGTACTTTTTAAAAGTCTAATTAATAACTTTGCTAATAGTTTACAACATATTGACAGATCAGTATGGTTTATCATAGTGCATTACTGGTAAATAACAGTGTCTGGTGTGCTCATATACTCAGAAATAGACTGAACTAAAAGTGCAGCACCACGTTTCTGTATCAGACTGCATTGGAAACACATTAGACCACAATGAAACTTCTCCTCTATAACTGTTGGTTTGTAATGGAGCGATGAAAAGCTGTAGACTAATACAGTGGCATACTGACAAGCATGCATTTTAATACGAGTAGCATGCATATGTACCGTAAAATAAAAACATTAGCACCTCTGATTATGGCCAGTAATATAATACTCACAGAAGATCCGGTGTTGTGTAATATTCGGTTCCCGTGAAAAACTGTTCCAGTGGGTGGAGTTAACGTGAATAGTCATTAGTTCCCCTGTTGTGATATGTGTCTTTTCGAGTAGGGTGTGGAAACAGAGAGTCATGTTTAAGGAGTTTGTGACACAGTATGCAGCTCTGAGGCAGTTTTTCTTCAGTGTTTTATCTCTTTTGACAGTTAATACTTCCTTTGCTTGCTGCTTTTGCAGCAGCTTTTAGCTCAAGTTAAAATACAGGCTTTGACATAGGCTTATGAATGTATTCATTGCTTGCTGTGAATTCATGTTTACATTTAATTCACTAAAATCTGCACCTCTTGGCAGTGTAAGGACTTTGGTACAACATGGTAGTTATTTATTTAAATATAATTTCCAGTTGCTGGTACCCTCATAAGCAGAAGACCAGCTCTGGTATCCACTTTACTGGCATTTTGTAATGTGAAGTACTTCCACGTAAAGGACAAATGATCTCACTATCTAAATACAAATATTGGTTGTTTTTCTTACCTTGGCTGGAGTTGCTCGATTTTCTAACATGGCTTGATGTCCATTAGGACCTTCAAAGATCTCTCTTCTCAAGGTTGTTGAGCACGCGGTTGTGTGTAGAGGTTAATGCAGTAGTTTTTGTAATCGTGTTTTAACCTTTTTCATTCATTTTGTACGTAGGTAAAAATAAATAAATAATTAGTAATATTCAAAACATATTCCATCGAATAGCTGTAAGAAAGCTAATTAGCTATAAAGAACACAATCATGTACATTACCAAACAAGATTTATTTTACATTGTTACTAAAGATATATTTGAAATATATGCTGGGCTTTCTATTCATCAAAGAAGCCTGACAAACAATTTCATGCTTTCCACAAAAATATTACAAAGCAAAACCGTTTTCAACATTGATAACAATAATAATAAATCAGCACCAAATCAGCTTATTAGAATAATTTCTGAAAGATCATGTGACGCTGAATACTGCAGTAAAGTCTGCTGACAATTCAGTTTGAAACAGAAATAGAAAACAGCTTATAAAAATAGTTTCACAATATTATTGTTTTTACAGCATTTTAAAATCAAAGAAACGGAGCCTTGGAGAGTAGAGACTTGCATTAAAAAATCTTACTCACCCCAACTTTTGGCGTATATGTTCTTGTTAAGGTGTGGTCTGGTGTTTTTGCTAATTAAACTTTAATTGGTGTCTATAAGGTAAAATGCAAGACTAAAATCATCCTTTTTTTAACTAGGTGTAATTAACAACTGTTGTCAGTGTGGGCCCTGTCAGACCTCCTGAGAAACCATGTCCGATTAGAAAAGAGAGTCAATGGGTGTGACGCGACACAGTCTTACTTTAAAGAAAAGCTTTGGTCTGATTTCACTACACATGGTTGAACAAGTTGAATAGCCACAGATTTTCTTTAGTCTCTATACTAGTACTTTATTCTATGGTAAAGCACAGGGTTCCTCCTAATGACAGAGATCCCATTCAGAGCTTACATGTGAGAAGAAGAAAAACACTCTGTTCAAAAGACAGGTGTACTCTTAAATTATATGACCTTTCTGAACAAAGACCTTTATTTTTTTTCTCAGGGTCATAATAATGTAATATTAATGCGCAGTTTGTCGTGAACCAATTGGTGATTTTCAGATTATGGCATAGTTTATATGTTTGAATGATTGATTTTGAAACAAACTACTTTTCTTTTCAACATAAGGCGCTTCTTTAAATAGTGATTCTAGCAAATCACTTTCCTGTAAGGACCTTTGAGACGCCGAGGGTCCAGTGAACGGGGGCCGTGATGTTTGTTGATTTGAAGCGTCTGTTCTGCTCCACTGCTGAAGTCATGGCTTCTGATTCCAGATAGCGTTATCCGCATTTCAAGGCAGCATTCTGGAGTAAAATCTCCTGGATGTTATGAGTTTGTCACGAGTCACCCTTTGGAGCCTCGTTTTGTCTATAACTACAAAATGTTGTGCTGTCACATGTAGTCATGAATGACATTGTTCTGAAATTAGTTTGTTGTGTCGAAATAAACCTTGTTCTTCCGTCTGAGTTCAAATCACGACACTCAAGAAGTGAGAAGTGGGACTGCTGAACCTACGTTCTGATGAAAATTCAAATACCAGGGAAACGTGTGTCGTGGGTCGCTGATGTTGATGTTTCTCTTCGTCTTCTGTAACTCTGAATCAGTCAAAACGTCAGCCGGCATTCCGCTTTTGTGTTCGTTCTTCCCTAAATTTGATTGAAACTCAGTTTAAACATTGACTTTAACCTCTTTGAACAGACAGCATTTTCTGGTCCTTTGGTGCTCTCTCTTGACCTCTGACTCTGTTTCATTCACAGGAGATCACGCTGGCTGAGAACAGTAGAGTTTTGGAGGGCTGGAAAAATCCACCACCACCTGTTTACATGCAGTATTTCTTCTTCAATGTTACCAACCCAGAGGAGTTTTTGGCTGGGAAGGAGAAGCCCAAAGTCACTCAAATAGGGCCATATACCTACAGGTGATTTACACATCTTTATATGTGATGTTGATTTACCAGTCTTGAAATATACTCAATATTCAGATGTTCATTTTTATGATTCTGGGCCGTCTGAAGTGTTTTGTTTTCTAAACGATACTGTCTGTTGTCAGTGACAACAAGTTTTGCCCCCAAAGTATAGAAATGACTCGGGCTTTTTTTTTCGTAGATAGAAAACAGGAAACGTTCACCTACCCACTTTAAACTAAATATCAAATATTTATCATGCGCTTGTAAAATTGTTATTATTTGCAAAGTATATGTGTTTGTTAAAGAAATTAAGACATTTATTCGAGGATGCATTGAGAAGATCAAAAGCGACAGTGAAGACACGAATATTGATAGAAAATAGTTCAGTTTCAAAAAAATACTTTCTATCCATGAAAAAATCCTGATTTTGTTTTTATATTTTAAACATTGATAATACTAAAGAGTGTTTCTTGAGCAGCAAATCATGATTTAGCATGATTTCTGAAGGATCATGTGACACTGAAGACTGGAATAATGGCTGCTGAAAATTCAGCTTTGCCATCAAAGAAATAAATTACATTTAAATATATATTAAATTAGTACTCAGTTTTGTTTAAATTGTAGCATTTTACAATATTATTTTACTATATATTTTTGATCATATATATGCAGGCTTGACTGTAAAATTAACAGGGTTCCCACTCTTCTTGAAAGTACTTGAAAGTACTTGAATTTCAGACATATGGATTCAAGGCCTGGAAAGTACTTGAAAACAAACATAGGTCCTTGAAAGTGCTTGAATTAAATTTAAAATAAATTTAGTTTATGGCGCTATTTCAAAATTGTCCTATATGTGCTGTCACAGAACGAAACGGCACAAATAATTGGGGTGGAGATGGGGTAGTGCGAAAAAAACTTAGCTTGTGTTGATGTGCAGCCTAGAGTTTTCTTGAGCCGCTCCCGCTGAGTGTCTGGCCATTACCGCCCGCTCCCGCAACATGTGTGTCCCGCTCCCGCAAACAGTCTAATATTGTATATCATTTTCGCGCTATTAATTTGAATGAGCGCTCGCAGTTCACTTTCACTTTCGATTACACGATCACGCACACTCTGTGTAAAGTGAGCACATCTTTACAGTGCGTGAATTAGACACGTTGATATTCTGATCATATTTATTTCCAAGAACATTTTACCAATTCCAAACCACATCAATTTTAATAACTACTATTAATTTTGTAATGAATCATTTATAAGTGATATATAATTGTCTATGAAGGCTGGAAGTGAAAAACTCCTTATATTCATGTGTGCAGAATTATTAGGCACATTTTCTTTTACAGATAAAATGAGCCAAAAAAGAGATTTAACTGAAAAGTCAAAAATTATTAAATCCCCAATGAGAAATATTCAAAACTAATGCAATACAGAAATTGTAAAGTTAAGACATGACCATTGGTCAGCGAAATGCTCATTACAGCGGGGTTAGACAAAAACAGGTGGAGAAGATAAGACACACGGTAACTGCAAAATAATTAAGAATTAATGTGAAGAATTAGGTGTAAACCATCAAACATTTAGTCTCCAGCGCAACCATTTTCCAGAACGGCAACCTTCCTGGAGTCTCCAGAATTATAAGATGTTGGGTTCTCAGAGACTTTGCTTGCGTAAAAAAATCCTAAAAAATGACCCTCGCTTAATGAGAATAACATGCTGAAGTGTTGTTAAATACATGAAGACACATTTTTATAGGCTTTATAGACGGATAAGTTGAGAGCAGTGTTAATTTTGACAGCAAATGTTTTAGTCATAGTCTTTTGACTAAAATGCCATATAGTTTTAGTCATATTTTACTCATCTGAGTTGTTTTTAGTTTTAGTCTCGTTTTAGTTGACTAAATATCATAAGATTTTTAGTCGACTAAATCTACAGTAAATTTAGTCGGCTAAAATCTAATGGGTTTAGTTACAGTGCATTTATTAAGCATTTCTCTAAAATTTCCAAACTCATTATATAGGTTTGATATTGTTTTTTATCATGATAGACTGCAATTTAATTGCGGTGACACACAACATGCCTTTGATAAAATTAAATAAAACCACTTCTCATAAAGAACAGGAATATGGTCTTCTTTTTAATGAAATACCAATGGTTATATATAGGCTAATTATGCATTCTTTATAACAACTTGTTTATCATTCTTTCAAGCAGACATATTTATTTCTATAAATAAATTTAGATGAATCTTTAGGGCTACTAAAGTTTTTCAGTCAAGAGTAGTGAGTGATTGTATGTCTTTCTTTTGTTGTTTGATTAACATCAATGACTCGGACAATAGCAACTAAATTAGGCTGCTATCCCTTTAAAACCGAATGCACGGTGACGGATGCAATGTAGGCCTGCTGATACACGTTCTCCCTACTGTTTACGTTCACAGCTGTGTTTACGTGAATACTCGTCGGACATTTCAACATCAAACGGACATTTCAACATCATTTTGTGTGTATTTCTCCGTTCATGCGACGTGAAAGAGTACTCACGTGCTGTGAGACGCGCTTTCTGTGTGTGTACGCTTCAGTGTCTGCACTCAGAAAACATGACCGAATTGAGTTCTCTCTTGCGTCGTCAGATTTATGCATATGTCTGCTCCCCTCTTACTCCCACATATTGACATTTTTTAATGTTTTATGTGCCGTGCAGCAAGTGTATTTTAGCTTATGTCCCGTCGGTTCATATGTTTGCATCTAACCTTCTATGCAGCAGATTCGTTCTGAATGAATCTCTTCCCAAATTGTCCCTCCCTAACATTTTAGATTAGATAGATAGATTTGTCATAATTTTTGTCATTCAAAAATAGTTTTCGTTCATTATCGTCTCGTTGTCGTCAGTGAAAAAAATGTCGTTGATGAAAATTATGATAAAGTATTGGTCAACGAAATTAACACTGGTTGAGAGTGAGTCTTGATGGACCAGCACCACATCCTCTTGTACCACTTGTTTTGAAGAATTTATCTTCCAGAATAGCAGTAAGTTTTAGGAGCTCATTTTTAGTCAATCTCTGCAAGACAGACTTTTCAGGATAGGAGATGGACTAAAAATGAACTCCCAAAACTTACTGCGACATGGAGCTAAGGAGAAAATGTAGAACTTGAAAAATAAGAAAAACTGCTTAGTGGAACGCGTTTACAGTTTAAAAGCAAATAGAAAGTCCTATTTTTTATTTATTTTCTTTATATTTATTTGCAGATTTGCACATGTACAATGTTTAAAATGTTCATGACATTTTTTTTTTTTAATATTGAAATGTTGAGCACCTGCATTCCTCTAGGTCAAAGATGAAAAAAATGGGATTTACAAAAGAATTTTGACTTGAGTTGTTTATTAATGAGTAACGTCTCTATTGAGAGAACATGCTAATTTTTAATGTTAACAGGTTTACAGTGTTATTACAACATTTAAAGACTTTTTATTAATTTAAAAATTGTGAAATTTTCAAATTTAAATCTTGTACAAGAACTACAGCAAAAAACAGTTTTGTTTTTTGTAGTTTGCTGTTTTTCTAAAAATATTTTAGAAATTGTATTTGAATATTACCAGTATTAACTTCAATGGATTTCATTAAATTCTTCGAACACGACTACTCAAAACGGTCTTAATTTATGAAACCTACACATTCAAAACATTATTACTCTGAAATGTTTAATGTAAATGTTAAGTGTAAGTAAAATGTTTAGTATTGTAAGGTCTTTCATGACACTACATTCGCTGGCGTGTGAATTTGAGAGGTGCTTGATATAAAATAAATGGTGCTTAAAAAGTCCTTGAAAGTCCTTGAATCTGGTGTTCATGAAAGAGTGGGAACCCTGAATTAAATAAAATGCTTCTTTCTATTATCAGGGAATATCGACCCAGGGAAAATGTCACTTTCCTTGAGAACGCGACAAAAATCTTTGCCACAAATCCCAAGAGCTTTGTGTTTCTTCGCAACATGTCATCAGGAGATCCTGAGGTTGACCGTGTGATAACGGTTAACATTCCATTCATTGTAAGAAGGGTTTTGTTTTGCATTGGCAACAAATCATTTTGCATTTAAATTTAGTCTGCCCATAGCATTTGTTAAACTGATTATCTTTGCTTATAATTTGCTTTTGAATTCTTTCCCTCTTGTTTCAGGCTGTGATGAACGAGTTGAACTCCTACTCCTTCTTTCTGAGGACTGCTGTGTCTATGTGGATGGGATCCATGGGCATTGAGGTGTTTATGAATCGCACAGTCCATGAGGTCCTGTGGGGTTTCAAAGATCCGCTGCTGTCCAAAATCCATGACATGAGACCAGAAGTGGATGAGCATTTCGGCCTTATGTACAATGTAAGAATCTGCAGTTTCATCATATTCAGTGCCTTAGCCAGTCTAAATAGAGATAAAATACGGCCTATATGGGTCATATATTTGTGCAACCAACACAAAGTAGCACACGCAAGATCTAAAGCACATATACGATCAGAACAGGATAAGCAAATGATGTTATCATGACGCTGTGCATCGTAGACTTGACATAGTGGCTTGACATAGTGGCCTGGTTCCCCCAAATGGTTTTAGACTTTCTTCAGGGATTGGAACCAAGCAAAGACTGTGTGTATTGTGGTGAATATTGGTTGACTTCCAATAGTAACTTGTCCCATTGCTTTTTTTTCTGCAGACCACAGGGGTACCCATTCGTGCCTGTAAGAGAGCTCAGCTCAATATCATACTGAAGCGAGTCCCTGGCTTCCCGTGAGTAAAATCGTCACAAAAACAACTTAAAGAATGTTCTGGAGTGAAGAAATGGAAGTCTCATTAGCCTTTTTTTCCTTTTCAGCAAAACAAATTTCCTGAATGAGACCATTTTCCCCATCATGTATGTCAACGAGGTGAGTGTTCATGTCATCCTTGCTCTCTTCGGAATATCAGTTTTTCTGTTCAAAAAATTAATTTGTTTTGTTTTCCGCTGAATTTTTAGACTGCAACTATCGACGATGAGTCTGCAGCCCAGATGAGGACACTTCTTAATGTAAACAAGCTTGGTAAATGTGAAAAACTTCTGGTAAATGTGCCAGGATCTAAATAATCATTAATGTCATATTGACTAATAAATCTGACAAAAGTAAAAATGACATTGTCATTCATTGAAATCTGGTCACTAGATTGGATATTAGACTACACTGTGAAACTATATACTGTAAAAATGTTGAACTGTAAACTGTTCACTGTAAAATTTTGAATCCTAAATATGTGCTTCAAGTTGTAACATCTGAATTAAGTCAAATTCCAATTAAATTATTGTTTAACTAAATCAACCATTATTTGACTAAACCAACTGCATTAGGTACCACTGCACCAGTAAAAAAATAATGGACCAAGCTGAAATATTTCCTTGAGGCAGCAACTACAGGGTACTTTTTAAAAGTCTAATTAATAACTTTGCTAATAGTTTACAACATATTGACAGATCAGTATGGTTTATCATAGTGCATTACTGGTAAATAACAGTGTCTGGTGTGCTCATATACTCAGAAATAGACTAAACTAAAAGTGCAGCACCACGTTTCTGTATCAGACTGCATTGGAAACACATTAGACCATAATAAAACTTCTCCTCTATACCTGTTGGTTTGTAATGGAGCGATGAAAAGCTGTAGACTAATACAGTGGCATACTGACAAGCATGCATTTTAATACGAGTAGCATGCATATGTACCGTAAAATAAAAACGTTAGCACCTCTGATTATGGCCAGTAATATAATACTCACAGAAGACTACACACTGCACTAGTCACCAATGACAACTAGGTAGTCTAATCTATTAAACAAAATAAAAAAATGAAAGCCCCACAATTGAAATATATAAACGCTACACATCAAAAAGAAAACAACAACTATAAAAACTATATTAGCCTATGTTTGCATGAGTTATTCACTTTGGTTTGTTTTGCTGTATTCCTGTAATCAAAAGATTTATCATATTATTACACAAACTATGTATTGTTTTGACACTGTTGCAGTTAATGCTTTAATGCTGAACATTGATACTTCATTACCTTTTCGAAATAATCCATTAAACACGTAGTGATTTGAGGAGCATGCGCTAATATTTTCAGTTCCATTCGTTTGCGCGTTGATTCAAGGACACGCCCACAACACGTTAACTCCACCCACTGGAACAGTTTTTCACGGGAACCGAATATTACACAACACCGGCCCAAAACGGACAGGAGTTTCTAATAGGGGGCGAGTTGCTAAGGGACAGAGCTGGGATGAGACTATGTTAGAAAGAGAGCGCCACCATGGAGCAGCCGAGAACCAGCTGCAGCAAGCCGAGGGAGAGCGGGCAGCAGCCGCCAAGATGATATTAGACTCAAAATGATTAATAGATGCATGCACAATTATCCATGTACTGCATAGATTTTATGCATGTATCTTACTAACCACGAACAAATGTCTTTCAATTTGAGTCTGTGTAATTCAGGATTAAATGATTGTGCAGCGATTTTAACAAATACAGACATGTTTGAGCATAAAAATGTTGTGATCTGCATTAATATCATGGGCGTAAATTTCACTTAACAGTAGGGGGGGACAATAAATATAAAATTTCTTATGAGCAATTTTTGAAGGAGACACAAATAATACAGTCAAATTGAACTTATAAAGATATGTCCCCACAGTGAAAAACTTTGCTTCTATCATTATTATTGTAGCATGGAGACTGCGACATTATGGTTATTTTCAAAGTTTTTTTTCTATAGTCTTTGCCTCAGCTTAGAGCGCTCCGCTCGTGCTGCTTCTCAGAATGTTTGGTCGCTATAGCAACCAGTTGTAGTGGAAAACTGTAGGTCCGAAACAGAACCGAACTGAACCGAGCTGGTACCAGTCAGTGGAAAACCCCCATAAGTTGCAGTGCACTATGCAACAAGCTATTATAAACAAGCTACCGTTAACTAGATAAGTAATATTTTAATCGCTAATATAGCAGATTCATGGAAAATTACATCGGTAATCAGCATTTTTGCCGCACTAACTTATGAATGAGTCTGCATCAACTACATTAAAGAGAATCGCTTTATTTAAAGTGAATAAAGTACCCTACTTACTGGAGTTCAACATTAACTGAGCCGCAGCCACACACCTGACGCCCCCGTTTCACACATACTCCGTTTGCAGTGCGTTTTTTTTCCGTACCCATGTTAACAGGTTAGAGCTTTCACACTGCACGCGGTTGCAGTCCGTCGATCCATTCCAGTTGCGGTGCGTATACAGCTGTGCAGCGATCGTTTCCGCACCGAGTCTATTTTTGCTGTGCTGCACCGCAGTGAATTAAAGTGGCAGCGCATTGTTCACATTAAAATAAACACAGATTGACAAGAAACTATAATAATTTCATCATATAAGCACTTATAATTGCAGTTAATGTGTTCTACAGTTAATAAATTACAGGGTCAAGAAGTAAAAAAAAGTAAAATCAGTATAGTCCCAAGAGTTGCAAAATGCGATCAGATATTACTATTTTTTTCCCTCAAGAAATACATAATATATATGTAGGGGAGGGGTTTGGGGGGAACACTCGCTGGCAATCACGTGACAGGCTGTCCGACAGAAAAGTACTCAAAAAGAAGGTGATATGGATGACACTCGTCTCATCGTGGAGGTGGAAAAACACAAAATTCTTTATGACCCGCAGAATATGTTGTACAAAGATTTTTGAATTTGTTGCACACAGAAACTGCGGATCAGTAGCGCACTGCAAACGTGTGATGTGTGAAAGCACAATGGCTCGTCATGCTTCCGCACCGCATACGTACTGCACACGAAGTATGTGTGAAACGGGCGTGACTCGTGTGTGTGGAGTAGGTGAGATGAACTGGGAAAGCAGGCAGTGGGCCAAACCACTGTGAGGAAGGGGAGGGGGAACTCAACTGTTTCTAAATGCATTTTTTGCGGGGGGTTTTTTCTACTTACACAATTATTTTAGGTATACATATGTAACGGAGTGGAAAAGTATGTTAAATTATTGCATAAATGGGGACAGCGCCATCTATGTGGTGCGTGATATAATTTAGCGTGTGGAGTAGGGACCGCCCACAGCAGAGTTAACGAAGCATTGCTGTGGAAATGGTTTATTCTCTTACTGAATCAGAGAAACCCTATTTACACACGCTGTCTCCACTGTGCAGACCACCCAGGCAAGACCGTCACATTGGTGCCGTGAAGTTGTGATGCCGCTGTGTTGCCTTGGGTCGAGTCTTCAAGCAAGCTGAGAGAGATCACCGTGCTGCCGCATAAGGGCTGGACGTATCCATCATCAGTTGAACAGCTCATAATCAGTCCACAGCCTTTTGTGATCAAGGGACTCACTCACTTTATTCTTTTTCTTTATTGGACTCTGCTCTTTGACATTGAGTTAAATTCTGCATGTATTGTAGCGTATTTCATTGCCCATTATGAGCAACGGTGACCGATATATTCCTGACCAATTTACTCCTGGTCCAGTGGGTAGAGGCAGAGGGGTTTTAAGTTTTCCAATTCCCTTTTCAATGAATAGTCCCGGTGCTGACGATAGTGATAGTGGGCCTGGCAATGCCAAAAAGGGTTGTCCTCTAAGAGAGTATGATGCCGCAGACATGCAGTCAGATGTCAATCAAAGAGTAGCCTGCACATCTACACCCAAGAATGATAGCGTTCCTGATATGTTAGGGCAGATGAGTTCAATTGTTCATCAAATTGGCCAACAACTAGCAGAGAACATTATGTCTCATCTCAGTTCCTATAGTTTGGACACCGACACGCCAAGTAAAAAACACACCGATGATTATAAGATTGACAGCCCCTCAGGCATGAATAATGTGTCACAAAACCAAGTAATTCATCACAGAAAAGTCAAGGAGCCTCCTTCATTCAGGGGAGATGGTTCAGATACTGTTGAAATTGAGGAATGGGAAGATCTGATGAGGACATTTGTTAGAAAGGGCAACATGAGTGGTGATGAGCACGTGGAGGAAATCCTTGTACACCTGCGTGGTAAAGCAAAAGACGTGGTCAAATTCTGGATCAGGAACTGTGATTCTGCCACCACTGTTTGCCCAAACTCTGTCTACAGCCTGCAGCGCAAACATTTCAGTTGTAGTCACTACTCACCTGTTCCTCTTGCTGATTTTTACACTACTTTACCTGAGGAGGATGAGAATCCATACGACTACTGGCTGAGACTTAACAAAGCGGCTGATGTCGCCTCTGAATGCCTGCGTGAGCAAGGTAAAACACTTGACAAGCCCAGTGTTGAAATAGTCCACATGTTTATCAGACACTGCCCGAATAAAGACTTGGCCTTAACCTTCAGATCCAAACCAATTGACAAGTGGTCGGCCCATGAAGTACAGGCTGTGCTTAATGACTATCAATCTGACTTATCGTTCAAAGCCACCAGTGCAGTGCATCGCAGCCAAAGTGAAAGAGTTTCAATTAACAAGCTTGATGTTAATACAGTTCCAGTGCCTGCTCCCTTGGTGTGCGACCAGCAACAGAAAAGCACAGATTTCTCTGCCCTTGAAAAGGTCATCGACATGCTTGAAAAAGTCCTGTTAACCAATTCTAACAAACCTCAGTCTCATCCTAGACGCCAGCCTCATATTAGACTTCCTAGGATTGAAGGTTTTGATGCCTTACCGTGTTCTATTTGCGCTGATCCTGCCCATTCCGCCTTGATGCACTGTCGTGAGCATCGACTGTGTTTCCAGTGTCAGTCACCTGGTCACTCCAGGCGTTCTTGTCTTCGGTGGAGAAGTCAATCCACTCAGCCCAGTCCGGAAAACTAGTAGGTCTGTGCACAAGGGAGGATAGTACAGACCATGTTGATAATCCTCCCATCTTTGACACACAAGATTACAAGTCTGCATTTGAACAGTATAAACCGAGTGTCTCACCTGATAAAACCGCCGTCTTTCAAGGAATCCAAAGAGTCCCCAGAGCTGATTCATTATTTTACACTACTGTGTCTGTGGAAAATGGTCCGTCTTTCACTGCTTTACTTGACAGTGGCTCAATGGCCTGCACTCTCAGCGAGACGGCCGAAGCTAGTTTGCTGGCAAGCACCTTAACGTTGAGAAAATGCTCTGCCGATGGTGTTGTAATTATTGGATGTGGTGGTCACCGAGTCACACCAACAGCATTGTATGATCTGCCTGTCTGTGTCTATGGTTGTAAAATGATAATACCTGTGTTGATAGTTCCAGGCCAGACAGATGAGATGATCTTGGGCAGCAATGCCATCAAAAGCCTGCTGACTCTCCTAAAAAATACAGATGACTATTGGAAATTGGTCTCACTGCCGTGCTGTAATGGACAAAACGAGTGCTTAGAGTTCATTTCTTTGCTGTCCAACACTCAGAGATGGAGAGGCGACCACGTACCTGAGAAGGTTGGTACTGTTAAACTCAAGCACTGTGTGACACTCCAACCCCAGAGTGAACACCTTGTCTGGGGGAAGCTTCCTGTCAACACTACAATGTCTGTGGGAAGTACGGTGCTGGTGGAGCCCACCCAGTCCAAAAGTAGCCCTAAGCAGATCTTGGTCGGTCGAGTCATTACACCTTTATGGGGCGATGGCTGGATACCTGTTAAAGTTATAAACCCTACAAACAGTGTGTTGACCTTAAGAAGAAATGCAAAGATTGCAGATGTTTCTCCATGTATTGCTGTTGAAGATCTCCCAGAGAGTGACTGTATTAAGTCTCAAGTTCAATACTTTCAACATGAGGATGGTTCCCAGGAATCTGAGGATGAGTTAATGCAGATCTTGGGTGACTTGGGATTGAGAGACTTGGATCTGACAGCATGCGAAGTGTCTTCAACATGGAAAATGAAACTGCTCCATCTTGTCAAGAAATATGAGTCCATATTTTCAAGGAATAAAATGGACTGTGGTGAAGCCAAAGATTTTGTACATCGGATTCACCTTGTGGATGAAAAACCCTTTCGTCTCCCCTACCGTCGTGTACCGCCAAGCCATTATGAGAAACTGAGAGTAGCGCTGGACGAAATGGAAGAGAAGGGCATAATCAGAAAATCAAACAGTGAATACGCATCCCCTCTCGTCCTGGTGTGGAAAAAGAATGGCGATTTGAGGATCTGTACGGATTTTCGGTGGTTGAACGCCAGAACTGTGAAGGATGCCCATCCTCTGCCACACCAGGCCGACGCCTTAGCTGCTCTTGGAGGAAATGCTTTCTTCTCGACTATGGACCTTACCTCAGGCTTCTATAATGTTCCTTTACATGAGGAAGATAGGAAATATACTGCTTTTTCATCACCTTTTGGGTTGCATGAATATAACAGGATGCCACAGGGCCTCTGTAATAGTCCCGCTACGTTCATGCGTATGATGATGTCAATCTTTGGTGACGGGAACTTCACAAGTTTACTGTGCTATCTTGATGATCTCATGGTTTTTGCTCCCAATGAGCAGGTTGCACTTGAAAGGCTGGAGATGGTGTTTTCAAGACTCAAAGCCCATAATCTCAAACTTTCCCCTAAAAAATGCCACTTCTTGAGAAAATCAGTCAAGTTTCTTGGACATGTAATTTGCGAGGATGGTGTTAAGACTGATCCAGGGAAAATAAAAGCCATTACGGATGTTCAAGCAGCGGACCTGATGGACTCTGATGGCGCCACTCCATGTCACAAGAAAATCAGATCGTTCTTAGGTATGGTATTGTACTACCAACATTTTATAGAGAGATGTTCTGTTAAAGCTAAGCCGTTATTCGATCTGATCTCAAAGACTGGAACTATGGGCTCTAGAGGCAGGAGGAGGAAACTCAACTCTAAGGCTGTGTGTGTTAAACTCTCACCGACAGACTGGAATGACAGATGCCAGAAAGCATTTGACACTTTAAAGGAGGACCTTCTCAAAAGTGTAACACTAGCACATCCTGACTTTAATTGTGACTTCATATTAGCTGTTGATGCCTCGTTTGATGGTCTGGGAGCTGTTCTGTCCCAAATCCCCAAGGGCAGTACTTTGGCCAGACCAGTGGCATTTGCTAGCAAGACACTGTCTCGTTCTCAGATGAATTACCCGGCTCACAGGCTGGAATTCCTCGCACTTAAGTGGGCGATATGTGACAAGTTCCATTATTGGCTGAAGGGCCGTCATTTTACAGCTTGGACGGACAATAATCCCCTCACCTACATACTCACCAAGCCAAGACTCGATGCCTGCGAGCAACGCTGGGTTGCTAAATTAGCCTCCTTCAGCTTTGATCTGAAATATGTACCCGGCTCCAAGAACATTGTCGCCGACGCGTTGAGCAGGGAACCTTTTGTCCAGTCTAGTGTAAGCCATCGACTTGTAACAGAACCTTACCACTCTTTGCTCAGTCAGGTTAATGGAGTTGTGGATCAAGTCATTCAAGATTCTTTCCGACTTACCACTAACTGTCAAGTACTAAGACCTGTTGAGGATTCTTCTGATGAGACTGGAGTTGGCGGACAATATCAGATGACGGCAGGTGCTTTGAGTTCACAGGATGTAGCTGCAGTATTGGACGCACATCGTTCTGGTAGTGTAGGACAGATGATAGGTGTGGAAACCATGCCACACATCCCTGATGTGGATCAGGCTACTGCGCTCAATGTAAGCACACTTTCAGCCGCACAAGAACAGGATACCGCTGTGAGTAGAGCACTCTTTTACGTTCAACGACACAGACGTCCTGACAAGTGTGAACGTGCAAGTGAGCCTCGAACTGTCCTAAAGCTTCTTAAGCACTGGAATAAACTTACCATCAAAGATGGGATGCTTTTCAAAGTCAAAAGAGACTGTCACATGAACAAAAAGTTGTATCAATTCATTGTCCCAGATGCTCTGAAACAACAAGTGCTTCATGGTCTGCATGATGCTGCTGGTCATCAAGGTCGCTCCAGGACACTTTTGTTGGCCAGACAAAGGTTTTTTTGGACAGGCATGGAATGTGACATAGCAAATTATGTGAGGAACTGTATGCGATGCATTGTAGGCAAGACTCCTGAACCGAAAGATCGTGCTCCTCTTGTGAACATACATACCTCTGAGCCGATGGAACTCATTTGTATTGATTTCTGGACAGCAGAGAAAGGCGATAACAGGAGTGTGGATGTTCTAGTAGCAACGGACCATTTCACCAAATTAGCCTATGCTTTCCCCTGTAAGAACCAGTCCGCTAAACAAGTTGCTCATCATTTATGGAACGGTCTCTTCTGTGTTTACGGATTCCCTAGGCGTGTGCATTCGGATCAAGGTCCGAGTTTTGAGAGCAAATTGATGAAGGAGCTGCTGGATATGGCAGGTATAAGGAAATCACATACCACTCCTTACCATCCTATGGGAAACGGAATCACTGAACGCTTCAACAGAACCTTAGGGAACATGATAAGGTCTTTACCTCCCCAGTCCAAAGCCAAGTGGCCACAGTCTTTGCAGATGCTGACGTTCTGTTATAACTGCACTGTTCATGAGACCACAGGCTTTGCGCCTTTCTATTTGATGTTCGGGAGAGTCCCACGTCTTCCCATCGATGTGATGTTCCAACATGTTCTCAGGGATGAGACTGTTGTGAAGTATTCAGATTTCGTGTCCAGGCTTAAAAGTGACCTCGGCGAAGCTGCGAATATTGCACAGAAGCACAGTTCTGTTGAGCAAGCTCGGCATGCAAGGATCTACAATCGGAAAGTGAAGGGATCACCTTTGACTGTCGGTGACAGAGTCCTTCTGGCGAATCGTGGTGAGCGCGGCAAACGGAAGATTGCAGACAAGTGGGAGTCCAATCTCTACGAAGTTATGTCGGTGAGATCATCCGTTAATGTCTATCGGATAAGAGACACAGAAACAGGTAGAGAAAAGATTGTGCACAGGAATATCTTGCTCCCTGTTAACTTTCTGTACAAAGATGATGGGACCGCTTTACCATCTCAGTCTCATTCTGTTGATTCGACCTCAGACTTGCCTGATCATCCCGACGGTGATACGAGAACAGCTCACTGGGTTATGCAGTCTGATCAGCCCAACTGCCCTGAAAACGACACTGTCTCTGTGGCCTTGTCTGGAGTTCAGTGTTCTTTGGATGTTCAGAATTCCATTTCGAAGGCAGACTGTGATACCTGTAACAGCTCAATATCCGCTGAACAGGGAAGTGACTTAGGAAGTGACATTCCACATTTGTTGGATAAAGGACTACTTCCTGGCGATGAGTTAGATCAGACATCTACACAGCACTCCTTGGTTAAGCCAGTTTTTCCACTTTCACAAGTAGACAATAATCCTGTTCCGGATACAGTTAACCCTGTAGTTTGCACTCAACCAGAACACATTCGAACAGACACAGTAAGAACTAGGGCTGGTAGGACCATTAAACCTCCACAAAGATTGATCTGTGAGATGAATAATCAGTTTGTGCATGATTCGTCCCCATCTGTTATTTCTCTTTTTGATGTGGTGAAAACCTTTTTCCATGGGTGAATTATAAGATGGATTTTGTCTTGAACTGAGACGTTTCTTATAAGTAGTCAGGTTTTCAGTCCTTGAATTGTGTATGTAAAGAGAGGTGTTTAAGGCATCTCTTTAGTCTATGTTTAGTCTGAACTTTGGTACCGGTCCATTCTTGCATACCTCTTATGGAGGAATTTTGTAATTGATATTTACGCTGAAAAGTGTCAAGGACAAGCACATAGTCATTTTCTTGTTTTTCTTTTACTTTTTTTCTCTGGTTCTTGTGTTGTGAAACTTTACTACTATACAGACGCTTCCCCAGTTTAGCATAATTTAAGGGGGGTGCATGTAACGGAGTGGAAAAGTATGTTAAATTATTGCATAAATGGGGACAGCGCCATCTATGTGGTGCGTGATATAATTTAGCGTGTGGAGTAGGGACCGCCCACAGCAGAGTTAACGAAGCATTGCTGTGGAAATGGTTTATTCTCTTACTGAATCAGAGAAACCCTATTTACACACGCTGTCTCCACTGTGCAGACCACCCAGGCAAGACCGTCACACATACATATATTTTTCACAATAGAGTGTGCGATTTTTTATTTATTTATTTTTTGGAGGGGGGACAACCCTCGGATGGGGGGGGACATGTCCCCTCCGTCCCCCCCGGGATTTACGCCCATGAGTACAGTTTAAGTTAATGTAATAGTTTAATTAATTGAATATAAATGTGCAATTACTAATGGCTTAAATGAGCAACTATAATAGCCCTTTAATGATAATAATACAAAGAAGGAATAACTGACAACGTGCTGCTGAATTACAGAAAAAAAAACACAAAGGTACCTTCAGGACATTCTTGTTTGGCTAAATTAATATGAGCTATTCTGTGTCCTAAGACTAGTTAAATTAGAACAAGTTCAATAAAACATTTTTATTATATTTCTACGGGCAGAGTAGAATAGCCAAACCAAAAAGAAACAAGGAAAACACAATGTAACATTAATAAAAGTGTACACAATAGAATGAGCACAGGTGACTGGGGCTAGTGCCATCTAGTGCTCGCTGATGTTCTTAGGCTCAGCTGCGTGTGGATCGCGAGCTGTGTGTGTGTGGATTGGGCAAGGCTAAACGGGCGGAATGAAAGCCTCAAAATTAAATGAATCAGATAGAATCGACTCAGAAGAGATGTGAATGAATGCACGTGCGTCGCCTGATCCACAAATGCACGTTTTAATCGCTGCATGCACAAATTATGATAGTTTAATACAAACTATAACATTTGTATTAAAAAATAAGTCTCTATTTGTACAAAATGCTGCACATTGATGTAATTCTAAACTCTGCAGACACTGGCTGAAAAGCATTTGTTTCAGTGTAGTGATGCACATTTGCGATCGTATACACGTTAATGAATTGCACTGGGCTTTGTTCATTGGTAGTTGTGTGTGTGGGCGTCGTGAAATGCTGCAAACTGCGAAAACGAAGTCTCAAAATCCAAATGAACCGAACAAGATTAATGCAAACAAGATGTCAATAAATGCACGTGTGTCACCTGATCCACAAATGCACGGATTTATGTTATATTAATGCAGATCACAACATTTTTATGCTCAAACATGTCTGTATTTGTTAAAATCGCTGCACAATCATTTAATCCTGAATTCCACAGACTCAAATTGAAATACATTTGTTTGTGGTTAGTAAGATACATGCATAAAATGTATTCAGTACATGGAGAATTGTGCGTGCATCTATTAATAATTTTGAGTCTATCCCATAGTAAACGAGCACAGCGGCGCTCCCTCATTTTACTCCGTCTCTCAAGCCGACGATTATTTCTTTAAACTGCCCGTTCCGCGTTACTTCCATGGTCCTGTCGAGGTAGTTCAGTGTTGGTTTTAAAATAACTAGGCTCTGTGACCTGCTGCTCGGATTTGGTTTCACATTTTTTGGGCAGAGCGAGCGGACAGGCGCGGGAGGGGTGCGTGGGAAGAGGAGGCCACACACACCCCCGGGTCTCCCTCTCTGTCAAGTTTTCCGCAAATGTGAAGAAAGACACCATCAAGACGCTGAAATTATGACGAAACATTTATGTCGCGTTGTGTTTAATGCTGAAAGGACAACATTCACGCGCTCTTTGGTGCGTATCATTACTTCAGAGTGAAACTCTACCGATCTTTATGAAGAAATAGACTAATCGCATCCAAAATAAAAGATTTTGTTTATATAATATATGTGTGTATACTGTGTATATTTATTATGTATATATTAATACAAACACAAGCATGTATATATTTATGAAAAATATGCCATGTTTATATGTTAAATATATTTATATAAATATATAGATGTAAATACATGTCAATATTTTCTAAATGTTTACTGTATGTGTATGTATTTATATAAACATAATAAATAAACACAGTACACATACCTATATTATGTAAACAAAAACTTTTATTGGATGCGATTAATCATTTGACAGCAATATAAAGAAATAAACAACTGAACACCAAAACACTGACTTACGTAGTTTTTAGTAAAAAAAGACATAATTTTGCATGGCATAATGAAAATTTATGTTTATACAGTCAATACAAAAACTGCAGAATGATAAATCTTTTGCTGTATGTAGGATATGCAATTTTATCAAAAACATCTTCATTGGAAAAATGAAGAAGTTTAATTTATAATCTTTCTTTATAATATTTTTATAACCCAAAAAAAAAAAAAATCTATTTATATTATTGTCTATACACGTGTTTCTATAGCACATGAAAATACAACAAATGTTGACAAAAGTGCAGTATAAGATAACACAAAATAAAAAAACATGAATTTGTAAAAAAATAAAAAACTATAACATTTATGTGTCTATATTTTAGCATTGCTGTGTCATTAAATAATATAACGTTAATATTATACTATATTAGAATATATCATGTTTTTAAACATAATTATACATATATATTTAAATATTTAGACTGAATATAATATAACGTTGTACTGAAGGTTATATTATAATTAATGGTTCTTTATTTATTTATTTATTTAAATATTTTTCCATATATTTTTTTAATGTGTGTGGCACGGCAACTTACACTTTCTTTCAACTAAATTATACATAATTGCCTTTAAATATATATTAAAATATTTATATATGATATGTTTTCACTGTATATTATAAGATAATTCATGCTTGTTTATTATATATTTTTTAGGCTACTACCGTGTATGGCAAGGCAACTTACACTTAACCAATTAGAATGTTTCTTACCTTTTTTATTAACATTTTTACATTTAATTGAAGGATTTTGCGACATTGATTATTGTGACAGATATCGCATGTTTCTGGTGCATGTGGTAAAGGCCCACTGGATTATTTTATATAATTATGTTATGATTAAACACAATCATGGCCTGTATCAAAGTCCCTTTGCCTGTTTTTTTTTTTTTTTTTATTGCAATTGAACAATCAAATAACAAATAATAATACACTTGAACATCCATAACAATGAAATGACAGTGGATGACAAAAACACAAGGAAGACAATAGAAACATTTTAAGTAGTCCTACAAAGAAAAAAGACATATTAAAGTCCCTTTGCCTGTATGAATGGAAAGCCATAGGAAGTGACGTTTTACGAGCTCTGTGGTCGCTATGGTGATGATGGTGGCTTCATTGCGCCTGTTTGCAAATTAGCAAGCAAGTTAGCTATCTTTGGCCAAATCTTGCTGCAAATGCAAACAAAATAAATGTACCTTCAATTTAAAACTGGTTGTACTTCCAATTTAATTTGTAGCTAAAGCGAATATCCCGCTTGTACAGGATGCTTTCTGGCAACCACCTGCTGTCCACCGGAAGGGTTTCGGCGAGCTACTTCTCCAGAACAAAGCTACTGTGTGAGTTGGCAAGTTAATCTGGTTGCACATATTTATCTGTAAATAATATGTAATAATATTCAGATCGTACAGTGAGTAGTTCCTACAAGTGGAAATTAAGTTTAATAAATTTACTATGGATAATTAACAAATATGCTAAGAAATCAAAACATTTGTCTTTTATTTATTTATTAGATCTACAGATTTAGTGGATTTCTATATTGTATTTTACCTACAGCTGCTATCAACCTAGAATAAGAGTAAAAATGATGATTAGTTTGATCATGTTTATTAGAACATCACAAAAGTACAAACACAGAAGAAAAGCAGTGTACACACACCATACAAAAGAACACACTATTGTCAAAGTATAGCACATAATATAGATGGAACCGACCCTTTGTATTTGTCTCTCTGGGGAACTTGGTTTTAAGGTTCACTGAGTGTCAGAGCTTAACTGGAATACTGTGAGTGATCCATCCCATCACATTATATTATGTTCTGTTACCGCTCATTACCAGTCATGACCAGAAGGTGGCAATATTGACTGAGAAATTTTGGTGCCTACAGACTTCCCTCTTTAGTTACAGTAAGTTCTCATATATATATATTCTCCCAAATAAATAATTTTCATTCTGTCACTTTTTGATTAAAATGGTTCTGTTTCATGTTTAAGTTAGAAAACCGGCTGAAAGTTTATCCTGTTTACCCCAGAGAAAGATAAATGAGCTGGAGTCAACAACAAGGTAATGAGACACAAAACACAAAAACTGGAGAACTTGGATGCTGTGATGATAGATGTTTCATATTATCATATATTTTCATATTTATAACAACTCTTACAGACATGTCAACAGGAATTTTCTATTTTAACACTGTGTCTCTGTGACACTAACAAAACATTGATTAGTTTGTTTGTGCATCTAGACTAGCCCAAAGACATCTCAACTTTAGTTCAAGCAATAGCCTGAGATTAGGACAGGCTTATCTATTTGACTGACCAATGACAGGCAGAGGAGGGGTCAGTCTTTATTTTTGCAGTTCCACTTGGGGACACTATTGGGCCAAAAAAAAACCTTTCAGCATTAGGAAATGTTATGAACAGTAAATGTGCTAGTCAGTGGTCTTTATCAGAGGTATTTAACCTTATACTGATATACATTGGCGGCATCACACCAAAGCAGAAGTTTTTATTACAGATGCCGTAGTAGAATCTCCTGTTGACAAGTGTACACTACCATTCAACACTGAAATGATCAAAAGTGACAATATGACATTTATAATGTTACAAAATATTTCTATTTCAAATAAGTGATGTTCATTTGAACTTTCTAGTCATTCTAGAATCCCGGGGGAAAACGGTTGCACAAAAATTTTAAACAGCATTTTCAGCCATTTTCAACACTGATAATAATGAGTTTCTTGTAAAAAATAATAGTAATATTATCTTAGTGATTAGAAATAAATAGTTTCTTGAGCAGAAATCAGCATATTAGAATGATTTCTCAAGGATCATGTGACCCTGCAGACTCGAGTAGTGGCCATCAAAGAAATAAATGACATTTTAAAATGTATTAAAATAGAAATCAGTTATTTTAAATTGTAATAATATTTCTGTGTTTACTGTATTTTTGATTTTAAAAACTGCACCCTTGTTGAGTATAAGACACTTTTGAGCTGTTGGCAGAGACAGAACAGAGTCTGCACAGTCAGATAGAATTGATTTGAGATCAGCTTTATCAAGCCAAGAGAGAGGCAGGTCAGCACAGCCTGTATCAGCCTCAGACTTGAACAGGAATAAGTGCAATTGCATTGTGTATTACAGGATTTAGCACATTCATTGTGATTGTTCAGAATGATGCAAAGAGGAATCACTGTTTCAACACCATTGATAAATGTTCTTCATTTTTAACTTGACACATGACTGTTGACATAAGGCGACATCATCTGTTCTCACATTATTTATAGCAGTGGTTTTGCTTTCATTGAAGATGAAGATGCCTACCAAACAAAGTAGCAAAGTTGCCTATCCTACAAAAGTAAACAAAAAGCTCCTTAAATAAATATCACCATGAGCTTAATACTATATACAAAAGTGATTTCTCCTCCCTTTTAATAGCTCATAGGCTTTTTTTTTTTTTTTGCATCTTCGTAACTATGCACAATTATATTGAAGGGATTTTTTGTGAAAAAAGCTGTAAATTTACTCATACAAGATGTAGATGAGTGCCTTTCTTTATCGGAACAGATTTGGAGAGATTTAGCTTTACATTACTTGCTCATCAATGGATCCTCTGCAGTGAATGGGTGCCGTCAGAATAAGAGTAAAAAAAGAATCACAATAAGTAATCCAGTCCATCAATAATGTCTTGTGAAGTGAAACACTGCATTTATTTAGAACTATTTTGGAAGACTGAGTCAGACATGATGACTTTTTTTACTGGAGAAAACAATAATATGGACAAAGGATTTGTATTTTAGCTGAAAGCAACAGTTTGAGGATAAAAACTTTTGGATTTTTATTTTTTCTAAGCACGCAGCTTTTTACTTCATTCGATGTTGATTGATTCCCTGGAGTTGTGGATTTCTTCTGGATTATTGTGATATTTTTATCAGCTGTTTGTTTCTCATTCTGACGACACCCATTCACTGCAGAGGTGATGTAATGCTAAAGTTCTCAAATCTGTTCTAAAAATAAAAAAAACTCATCTACTTGTGGATGACCGAAGGTTGAGTAAATTTTCCGCAAATTTTCATTTTTGGGTGAATTAATCCTTTAGATTTACTGAATTAATCCTTTACATTCTTTAGAGAATGTAGCCGTTTTTTTGGGCTATCCACTGATTTAATTTCAGTTTTCTTATGTGTATTTCAGTGGGAGAGAAGTCATCTGCAGGCATTGTTGAAGCAGCAGGTCCATGTCCAGCTGGAAGAGGTTCAAGGTCTGCTGAAGGTCATGACGGCAGAGGCAGATGACCAGATGATAAGCGCAGAACTGGAAAATGTCCTGCATATTATCCCAAATCACTGCTGCACTGTGGGCATGCAACAGTATTTGACTAACCAGTTTGAGCAGCTCAGAGAGGAGAATCAGCAACTGAAGGTGCATGGGGAAATTTAGGGAAGAATCTTTGAGTAGAACTTATTCCTGTGACAACTAATTCACAATATAGGATACCTTAGCTATTAGGTAGTTTCTGTTTAAATGTTAAACCGATTATAGATTAAATTACCCCTTTCATGGACATTGTTGATGCTCAATGGCTGGAACAGGAAGATCTATGACGATATATTACACAAATATTTCCTTTGAGTGTTTTATATTTCACTTCTTCTCATAAGTGTTTCTTGCATGTCATCCGTACTGTATACTGGTTGGTTTAACAGGCTGCATTGAGACAGGCAGAGCTCAGACTCAGCATAATGGAAAGAGAGAAGGCCTGTCAGCACGCTGCGCTCTCGGAAAAGATTTGCAATGTTGATCAGCTTACTTCAGAGAAACAGCAGATGACCGCTGAGCTGGGAGTGCGGCGAATGCAGCTTACCCAGCTAAAAGGTACAAACATTCATCTAAATCCCAAACCGCAGACCTGGGATCAACCGACTTTAAAGTGTATGTTGAACAAGTACAGTGTCCTGAAAAACTTGAACATGTAATTCTAGCTTTTATTGGATTGTTATTGTATGCATCATTTGGAAGAAACAAACTCAAAGCAAATTTAAGAAAAAGTCTAAAAAAAAATATATATATATATTTTTTGTATATTTATAGAATATTACTTTCAAATAAAAAGAATAATATATTCCTTATCTGTTGAATACATGTGAGAGAGAGAGTAAAAAAATATAATTTTACATGTCTTTGCAGTAACATTTAAGGTAAACATTTTTCTTTTTGATCAAATCTCATCAATTATCAATTCATAAAAGTTTTAGGTTAGTGGTTTCATTTTTACAACCTGAACTAACCTTGCCTTAAAAAAGCTCAAATCATCTGATATTTCAATTTAAAATAAATTACATTCTATTTATCATCAATCTATCTCATTTCCCACAAGCTTAGCTTTGCTATCACTGAATAAATTATATTTGAAAATATATTGAAGTAATAAACAGTTATTTTAAAATGTAATAATATTTTGCAGTATTACTGTTTTTTTTTTTTTTAAACTGTCAAAAAATGATGCAACCTTAGTGAGCATAAGAGACTTCTTTCAAATACATTAAAAAAAAAATCTTGCCAACCCCAAACCCTTTTGAATGGTAGTGAATATTTTCTAAGTAATAATAACAAAAATATCCCAAACTGCTTAATAATGTTTTCTTTTCAATAATTTCATTCGGTTTTTTTTTCTGTCAGTATTATCACCCTGACATTTTTTCACTTTGTCCCCCGAAAACTCCTCATCAGAGGGACAGAAAGCTTTGAAAGAGCTGCTCGGCAGTAAGACTTGTGAGCTGGAACGAGAGAACCTGAAACTCAAGACTCAGCTGAGGACTGTACGGGCTGAGCTGGACCAGGCCAACAGTTCCTTGAGAACACTGGAGGAAGCTGATGGGCATGGTACTGTACAAACACACACATTTTAAATGATCAATTCTTTAAGCTGAGCACTCAGATTCGCCCTCAGTAACCTCACAGGACTGGCCCCTGAGATCAAAGCTTTGAGAAAAAATTTCAGGAAAGTCCTAATTACACTCAAATACAAATATAGGCATCCGTACCATTCATAGCACTGCTGATATTTAAAATAAGGATGTTTTTACACCGTCTGCAGTGTTACCTCAGGAAAAACCAGAACTAGGCCAAGTGTATATAAAATAAAGGACGGAAGACCACACCTTACGTTACTGGATTCATTTACGTTCTTTACAGAGAGCCAGTGTGTGGCCATCGTTTTGTTGTTCTGCGTTCTGGATAATGGCAGGAAGACAGCGTACTGAGATTATAGATCTTGTCCATGCCCTCCTGCTGTTATTCCACTATGTACTTTTCCATCACTTAATCTGTATAAAGTATAGCATTTGAACATTTCTACAATGTTCTCAGCTGTTTGTCTTCAGTGTACTGAGACATTGTTAAAGAACACTTGTTCTCGCTTTGTGCCGTTACATAATGTAGCTATGATTTCTTAGGTCTGACCTCTGTAACCCTCCATTGTTTCATTTTGTCCTATTCAATTGTGAGAGGGACTGAATGGGAAAATGGTCTCATATGACGTAAATTTCAGTTCATTGGTTCACTGGACAAAGTGTTTTTTGAAAAGCAGACAATGCATTAACAGTATAGTTCAAGTTATTCTCTTGTGAACATGTGATGCAGCTAACATAACAACCTGAGTTCATTCAGTTTGAATGTCAAGCATTTCACAGATAGGGCGACACCTCACTGAACATAATATTCCTTTTTCTGACAGGACAGTGACTAATTATTTTTCAGAGAGTTTTATTCGTGGTACTTACCACGGTTGACTGTTTTATATGTATTTCAGGTCTTAAGATTGCTCTGGGAATGCAGAAACAGATCACTGCTAAAAGGGAGCAGACTGATTTCCTGCAAAGCCAAATTCAGCTGCTGGAGGAGAACATAGAGAAGCTCAAGATGGTGGGGTGCATCCCTAATAACAACTTTCTGTTTCTCACAATACCACCTTTTTACTAATTAGTGTGTCTGTGTGATCAGTGTTGGACGAAATACACAAGTCAATACCCTAATAAATTATAACTCCAGTAAAAGTAGTAATTTTACAGTAAAAGTCAATGAACTATGTTAATTATTTATTCTAGCCAGCTTTTTCTTTTTATACACTATTAAAATATGAAACTTATCAAATATACTGTAAATTACTGATAATTCAAATGTGCATTTATTTTCATAGTATTTTAAAAATTACTACCAAATTACTACAGTGTTTGTGTCTTATAGGAGAAGCACCGTCAGGCATTACTGGTTATGACACAGACGCAAGAGCTGCTGTCAGAGAGGGAGAGGAGGAGAAGACTGGAGTCTGAAGTGGAGGCTCTGTGCTCACAAGAGCGAGAGCTCAAAGGCAAAGCTGAGAGACTGGAAGCAGCTTTATACAAGGTGTCTGATGGTCTTCTTGTTAAACAGATGTTTATTTCAATACAACAGTACTGAGCAGATGATGGAACAGATGTTCTATATCACCGACATTGTAAACCATAACATTAAAAAATATTATGTACAGATGTCTGACAGTTTTGCTGAATGCCAAGAATTTATTCAGAAGCAGGAGCAGGAGCTTATGAGACTGAAACTGCAGCATGCATTAGATATAAAGGTAAAAATGTACACATTTACTGTAGTAGTAATTATTTTATATCATCTGGTCAAACTTTATTATTCTCTTATGCCATCTCCCCATGTGTATTTTTGGTTAGGAATTGCAAAGCCAGAACTTGCGTAACGTCTCCAGATCTCCAGTCAGCAGCCATACCCTACAGACTCATCTTCCCCTCGCTCAGCATAACGTTAATGGCCTAATGGAGGTATGAAAAAATCCCTTCCGACCACCCACACACTTAAATATCTGAATTGACAGGATGTGCTGGAATGGATTTCTCTCTGGAATCTTTCCAGATGAGAGTCTCTGACCCCATTGTGGAGCTGAAGTGTTTAAGAGAGCTGCGTGGTGGGATTGCTGAAGAGCAAGGACCACACACTACCTTGAGCTTCAGGAGGAGACCTAAGGAAGACCACAAATCTAGACCGTGAGTGTCTCGTTCACAAAAAGCCATTATAGAGGAAATCACCTTAGGGAAGACTACATCATCAAGAAATGGATGAGTCTAAGCAGAGTTTTGTAAGACACTAAGGTGTTATTTAACATTTTCTTTTTGCAGACCTACAGGAACTAGAGGTGCCAAAAGTACCACAAGGTCAATTGGGAGAATAACCAGTTACAGGTAAGAGGAAAAAGTGCACTTGCAAGTTGACTACAAGTAGTTTCATGACATCTAACCACACATGTACAGATGCTTGATGTGCAAGAAGCTGCTTTGCCTCAGTGAAACCATTTTGTAACATTTAAGTGCTTCTCGGCAGTGATTTATGCTTGTTAAGTCAAGATTTGGTGCTCTGAGACAAATGTAATGCATGTGCTGCTTGTGTTGCATGTGTGCTTTGATGCAGTGAGCCAGGAACCTTCAGAACGGCTGAACCTAATAAGCACGATAACAACAGCCCTTTATCAGATGACAGTGAGTCTGTGCTGCTACACTGATCAATGATGAAAAAATGATTAACTGATCCCTTCTAATTTGGAAAAATGCCTAACTATAAAAATGTCTCGTTTAGTAGATAATGCAGTACACCTTGCAACAGGACGCAGGTCTCCTGTGCACCTCCTCCTCACTTCTGATCTTCCCGCTGACAGAAACTATTGGATGAAGATGGAGCGTCCTGTCAACGCGAATCAGATATGTGAGCTTCACTTCACATCAAACACAATTAGAGCCGTTTTATGAAATTCAAACAGATAAATGATGCCTGCAGGATGATTTATTTAACAATGCCAATAATCCAATGATTTCAATTGTTTATTGTGTGTTATAAATCACAATGAGTGAGTGATTAATTGGTTATAAAGCTGGAGTTTTATTGGTCTTTTATCAGCTGCTAACAATCAAGATGAGCTCACAGGACAGGCATCTCAGAAAATCAAGATGGACAGGCCGTAGAAGCTACTGAAGGTAGAATCTATCTTCAACTGAAGAATGATGGTCATGATGAAACTGTTTTTGTTTGTTTCTCAGTAGGTGTAACTGAGGCTGGCCTTACTGGCTGATGAAATCTGACATTTGAATTCTGGGGAGTTGAAAATGGAGTCATTTGGAGCGACATATAGTGACGCTCTCACTGTTTGCTTTCTTAACAGCAAATAAAATGGATTAGATGTAATATTTGTCAGCTAAACAGACATTTGAATTTTAAATGTAGAAACTAAAAACATTTTTATGCACTACTTTATTCAGCCCCTGTATGTACCAAAAATAGTTCATAACATGCCAACAATATTAAAACACCAGTAAAGTGCGACCTTACTTAGTGATATTTCTAACCAGCATGCACCGCTTGAAGTCTAAGTCACCTGCTAAACATTGAACCTTTGCTATTCCCAGTCTTTTGTTGACATCTTTTTTAAAGGCCCTCTGAAATGCCTTGAAACTTGCAGCATTATTCAATGTGTTATGTTCACGTAATTTCCAATGAAACAGGAAGACAGGGCTGGATATATCAAACACAAAAAAAATATTAATTTCAGCCCATGTTAGAATAATATCCAGTCAATTTTTACTATTTTACAGGCACATTTTCCTGCTAATGCTGTTCACAGACAAGCTTGTCCGATTTAGCAGCCGTAGCTAAGGAAGGCAGGGCTTAGTAACAGGAAGGTCTGTAGATGTTATAGTGGTATATATTATAAAAGAGGACTTCTAAAACAAAATATTTAGTTTTTAATGAGAGTATGACATTTCTCTTCCTGAAAGCACTAGAAGACAATGTAGAACTCAGTCAAGTGCAGCTCATTAACATGGCAGAATTCATGAGAGCAGACTTCAGGCTGTTTACCTAAAAATCCTCAGAAAGCCCTTGTAATTCCCACCAGGATGCTGAGAACACAGTGCTTGTTTTTCACTGAACATTTTATGAATGAATGAAGAAAACTAGAGGAAGAGAGAACCATGCCAAATACGCCCCAGTTTGATTTTTTTTGATCGTAAAATAACATAATACAGAAATCTGTCTTGGGGGTAAAAAACTGTAGTCTGGGGAACTGCACTCAGCGGCTGATCCATGAATGTGTGAAGTGATGTTCAATAAAACAACATAAGGGAATATTATTTAAAGAGTTTAATGGACAGCTCTCCCTTTAGATGATGAAGAAGTGGAGCCTGCGGTGTTTGAGCCTCTAATCCCGTTCTTCTGTTCATGCTCAGAGAAGATAGTGCTGAGAAACTACACATGGGACACAAATAAAATAATTATTATATAATTAACAGTAATATGTTTAATTACAAGAAACATAATTGAAATGTAATCTCATAAAATATCCAGCTATGAATTAATTTGAATGTGAACAGCATTACCTCTGCATTCTCACTCCCTCGTTGATAATGAACTCTCTGAATGCCTGAATGCCGTGAATCTGCTTCAGCTCTTCATCCTAGATGACAGTAAAATATGAATGGAACTCCCTGGTTTGTCTCATCATCAGTTGTCACATTATTTGCTCCTTTTATAACTAAAAGACGCTATAAAGTCACCTTCTCACTCAGCCGTTCCTCAAAGTCCAGGCTTCCTGTGATATGTGCTGGGGCTCTTGGGTTAGAGGATCATTGGCGGCCTGGGGTCTCTTGGGTTTATAGACCTGCCATACAAACATAGACAAGACTTATTGATCCACAATTTTGGGTAAACACAAAATTTAAACATTAAGGACCAAAACATTTTCCAGAACCTGATTTAACTCTTTAGCATCTTTATGATGTCCCTCTACTGAGCTGGAGAGTTTTGCTGGAGTTTGATTAGGATGAGTCTTCTTAATAGGTAAGGTCAAGGAGGGTTTCTTTTCATAGTCACTCTTAAACAGATCCAAGATGGTTGACTCTGTCAGATCACTGGTCTCTCCACCCTGAGATAACGGGTTAAATAACCTTTTAGGCTTCATATTTGATCTGTGTACTTTAATGTGTACATAAAGAAATATTACCAGTGAAGTAATCCATTCACAGAAGAGCTTGATAATCATCTGCTTTTCATCTTCTTGCACTCTGTAGGTGTTTAACACTTGCCGTCTGATCTTCGACACCCAAAGTTTCTTTGAGTTCCTGCCATTTATAAGGATTTCTTGGTCTGACCTCTTTACATTTCTCCTTTTGTGGTCTTGGGGAAACGTAAGAAGAGTATCAGGAATGGTATTAGAATATATAACATGTACTTATGTAATGTCTGGTCGCCTACCAAATGAACTTTGACATTAACATAGGAATATTGTTTTTAACCTAAAATTGTGGCCTGTCTCATCATTTTGGAATGGGATCAGAACCAAAACCAGAAACGTGCTCAAAAGGAGAAGGAAGGAAAATCACTTCATGGTGATGGGCGGTTTTACAGTCTCCGGAGTTGAGATTTCACACTGTGCACTGCTTTCCTCTAGATGCTCCATTGGAGAGGTTATGGGCAATTCTGCCTTCATGCACATATCAGGATCCAGGACTGACAACACCTGATCAAATAGCTACTGAAAAAGTTGAATACATTTGGACGCATTTTCAATACTGTACATTGCAATTAATATTACATGTATTATTCTTTGCTTTGTCTCCTCATATTTAAAGCTGCTGCTGTTAGAGGCTTCTGCACCAGCATTACCAAATGGAATCACAAAACGAGGACTGTTTCTAAACCGTTTTCACAAACACTCCCCCTGCTTCCAGTGGTTGCTCAAAAAAAAACATAAAGGGGCAGGAGAAAGCCATTGTTTAATTTCCATGACTTTCCAAGAGAGGAGAAAATTAATTACACCGGTCAGAAGAGAGAAATTTGTCAAATTTACTGTCACTACCCAAGCAATTGTATTAGAAAACCCATTGCAACACTCTCACTCTCTGTGGTTTAATATGAGGGTAAAATAACACAAATAATAAATGTTCATTTTTTTAAATATTCAAAAGTTCAAATATTCAAAAAGATTATAGATTCTGATTGGCTAAATATGCGCAGCCCATGTTCTGATTTGTTTATCTGTTTTGGCTGTCAGAAATACATTTCTCAGAATGTGGCCTGCTTCAGTGATATTTGTCAGCTAATAGGATTTTATAAGTGGTATTTAAAAAAATGACTAACAGCAACTTTAACATGAGTTGAAGTGTATTTGCATGCAGAAAATAATTAAATCATAATGACTACAATTAAACACAGTTACCTCCGGTGTCATACCGCTCTCCAGATGAGGATTGAGTTTGTACTCAACAGCATCAATGAACTCACGCTGAGCTTGGCTCTGGGGATTCTGCTTTGAGTAACACACTTGATTTTTAGTCAGTCTCTTCTGTGGGAACTTCACTGAACAAGCGTGATTTGGCATCCCAAAGACTGCAGAGGAGGGTCCACTCTTATATTGGGTGAAGAGCTCTCTATGGACTATTGGGTAACCATCTCTAAAATCATCCTGGCCAGGGGACAAAAAGCGCCATTTGCGACTATCTAATGACCCAGATAACTGTTGCTTTTGCCTCAGATCCCTGAGATATTTCGTTTTTAGCCGTTCCTTAAACCTGAAGACAAAGACAAAAGTTCAAGTTGTTGTCATTCCTTTTATGCAGTAACAGATGAACTCTGTCACTTAAGAAAATCCCCCCCCCCCCCCCCCCCCCCCCAAAAAAAAAAAACTGGCTGAAAATTTGGATTTGGAGAAATTTAGCATTGCATCACTTGCTCACTAATGGATTCTCTGCAGTGAATGGGTGCCGTCAGAATGAGAATCCAGACATCTGAAGAAAACGTCACAATAATCCACAAGTAATCCACACTCCAGTGCATGTTTGTAATAAATAAATCAAGAATTTTTAACTTCCATGATACAAGTCCATAATAATGCTTCCTCCATTGAAAAAGTCTCCCACTGTTGTCCTCTCACATTGAAATCCACCAACATATTTGTTAAGAACTCTTTTGAACTCTCTTCACTTGTAAATGGTGTTTAATATTTGCATATTTCTCTCCTGATTCAGAACTTTTTCACTGGAGAAAGCAATATTGTGATTAGGGAATGAATTAGTTTATTACAAGCACACAGCTTTTCACTTCACAAGATGTTAACCGATAGACTGGAGATGTGTGGATTACTTGTGGATGATGGTGATGTTTTTATCAGCCCCTCATTCTGATGGCACCCGTTCACTGCAGAGAATCCATTCTGGAGCAAGAGATGTAATCCTAAATGGCCTGAGGACCTCGCACTGGCAAGAAAATGAACAAACAGGACTGACCCTAACGGGATGGGCAAACATTGCCAGGAGAAACTTGAGTCAGCTAGAACCTGTTTTTATTTAAACGTTTTGAACAGCCTAAGGGAAAAAGGAAGGAAACCTGGAATAGTCTTCTTAAATCCCCAGGTTTTCATGTTAAAAATTGGTACAATTTAATTTAAAAAGTTATTTTTTAGTAACACATTAATTATAACTGATTTTGGAATTACTGAAAAAAAAATTGCGGTCGCAAAATTACAAATTGCAAACTTCCCAGGGGAACTTAATGTTCTCCACCTGTCCATTTTTGAAAGGCATTTCGCTCGTATAATGCTTCTGTATTATATTTAAAACGATTCGTTTTCTCTGTGTTCATCAACACAACGTTATTAAACTATCCCCATGTTTTGAAGACACTAGTGAGGCGCGTTGGTTCTGTTGCCATGGCAGCACAACGCTCTGGTACTTGTAGTTCTTCTAGTGCCTCCACAGAAGATGAGGGGAGCGTTTAAACCACAAGAGGGAGCTTTGTGATAATAGTACAGCCGATAGGAACACTATTTTGACCGAACGCTTGTTAATGAATACACTTTTGAATTGCTGAATCTAAAACACAACTGTGGTTCTCACTGAAATAGTTTCTTTTTACTTTTTCTTCACATGTATTTTTGAATGCTCATCCTATGAGTGCACTGAAAAGTTGACAAATGTGTCGATTTGTTTATTATCATTAATATTAGCAGTCTTATCCCTAAAACAATGCAAAGAACAGGAAGAGACAGCAGTGGAACTTGTTGGTAAAGATACGTTTTTGCTTTTGAAATGTTTGAATAGTTTTGCATTGATTAGCTTGCTTGACTTACTTCCTGCACGAATGATTTACTGTTAGCAGGATGTGGAAACAACAACAGTGAGATTTTGCATAGGAACCTTTTATCGGCACCATTGAGTTTTGTTGTTCAAATCTCACAAATAACGTTAAACCAATTAATGATCCATCAGCTCAGTCGAGCTGGACAAAATAAGTGAATAATTCACGTAACTAAATTCAAATTAGGCACATGGTTACAGTCTGAATTCACACTTAATAAGAGGGCACGGTTAATGACCGATGGGAGGCACAGAGGATGCCCTGTTCTTCAGGCAGTGCAATGTTGTTTATGGAACAACTGTGGAAAAATACTGGCAGGCTATTCCAAACATTACAATAATGTCCTCAGCATGAGGAGATCTAAACATTCCCTGGAGAACACCCTTTTAGAGTAATTAAAACTTTCTCATCTAATCAGCTTTAGAAGTTTTTCTACATTAGATCCTTGGGAAAAGTACAGCATGGCTGTTAGAAGTCATCATTAAATTTTGGCAATAGGTCAGCTTATATTTTGAAATATGGAAATGAGTGCATTAAGTGTTCAGGGAGTGGAGCATCATCTCTAAGAAGGAACAACATGAATCAGAGCTGGCAGGAGCCCAGAGCCCTTCAGCAGAATTTTGATGCGTCTTCATTCTTAATGTGTTCTACGTGCCTGGATCACGTGATCTTCTCACATCTAGCTGTTTTGAGGTGAAACTTGACATAGAGCTACTCATATCCTCCTAAATGTAGTCTTCTGTGGAAAATAAGATATTTTGTGCTTTAGTGTTTTTGATGTTGTTGTTGGGCCTTTTGTGTTCATCAGAAGAAAGAAAGTCATACAGGTTTGGATAGTCAGTGAGTAAATTATGACAAAATGTTCATTTTTGCTGAACTATCCATTTAAATTCAAAATTGACTGATTCCCATTCGCATACCCATTCAAAATGCTGTTGAGATTTTATTCATTTGTTGAATTTGAAGAAATTTAGCATTACATCACTTGCTTACTAATGGATCCTCAGCATTGAATGGGTGCCGTCAGCATGAGAGTCCAAACTGATAAAAACATCACAATAATCCACATGTAATCCATACATCTCCAACATCTCTTGAAGTGAAAAGCTGCATTTTTGTAAGAAACTAATCTATCATTAACACATTTTAATGTTAAACTGTCGCTTTAGACAAAATACCAAAGGTCTGTAATCCATAATAACACTTCCTCCAATGAAAAAGTCAATCAGCTGTTGTCCTTTCACATCAAAGTCTACTGACATATTTGTTTAGAACTGTTTTTGGACTATTTTGCTTATAAACGGTGCTGGATCTGTGCATATTTCTCTTCTGATTCAGATCAGACAACTTTTTCACTGGAGAAAGCAGTATTATGGATAAAAGACTGAATTGAAAAGCAGTGTGTTTATAATAAACAAGAAGTTGTATTGTGATGTTTTCATCAGCTGTTTGGACTCGTATTCTGACGGCACCCATTCACTACATTGGTGAGGATCCATTGGTGAGCAAGTGATGTAATGTAAAATTTATCCAAATCTGTTCTCATAAAGAAACAATCCTGGATGGCCTGAGTAAATTCTGAGCGAATTTTCCTTTTTTTTAGGGTGAACTATTCCTTTAAGATACAATATGCATAATCCGTGTGAAACACAAGCTTCCAGTAACCGATAAGGAAGTTGACAATTTTAAGGTTCATCAAACTCCCTTTTCCTTCCCAAACAAAATGAGGAAGGTTGACTAATTTCATGTGAGCTTGTCTTGACATCTGCAGTGATGTGGCGCTTGTGCGTGACACCTACAATAGAAGCTCTTTTAAACATGTGTGAGAGTAAACACAAAGTAAATTTAAATGCTGTGTATTTGTTCTGCACACACTTACAGTAGAACAAACTTCACAGACTGTTCAGAATTAACGTGGTGGCGTGACTGATTCCAGGAATTTGTGTGTGTTGAGGGTGTAGCCCGGTGCACCCTATACAACCAGCAAGGAGTTGAACATCAGATCAAATGCCTTTCACTCCATAGTTTATTCATCTGTTTGAACACTTCCACTCCCTCTGATAGCATACTTTTATTCAGCACGGATGGAAGAAATGGACCAAAAGTGACATTTATAATGTTACAACAACTTCTATTTAAAAGAAATAGTGTTCTTTTGAACTTTTTTTGATCAAAGAATTTCTGAAGGATCATGTGACGCTGAAGCATCGGCTGCTGAAAATTCAGCTTTGCCATCAAAGGAATCAATTAAATTTGAAAATCTATTACAATAGAAAACAGCTATTTTAATTGTAATAGTATTTCACAACATTTACTGTATTTATGGACAAATAAATGCAGTCTTATGAGAATAAGAGACTTCATTCAAAAGCATAACCACAAATTTTTCAATAATGTATATTAAATTGCCCCCATTTTGTATTGCAAAAATCAAATAAGTAAAATGTCTTTAAATATAAAATGCTGGGGCAGCAAGAGCTGGAATTTGAATTTTCCCTTGAGTGGGAAGTTTCTTCCATTAGCACAGACTCAGAAGAAAATAGCCGGACAGAAAACACAGAAGAACGGTGGTAATTGTTTATAGAGCTTGTTTTCCCCAGGGTTCACTTCTGCTGCTGAGACAGGTAGAAGCGGGCCACCCTACAAGGCCAATGGAATTTTCTCAGAGCCAAACCTTATGAAAAGTATTTATCAGAGCATGTGATGTGCCAGAAACTGGGGAGCTCCAGTTTCCCACAAAGGACAAATGCCTTATGTAAGTTTTGAGACAAAGCACACAAAGGAGGTCCCTTTGGTGCTCTAAATGTTAAATGGACAGCAAACGTAGAATAGATACCAAACGGCAATAGAACATGTAGAGGGTTTCACTTTTTTACTGTTATTGAAAAAAAAAAAAGATTCTTATGTTCACCAAGGCTGCATTTATTTGATCAAATATGTTTTAACGTATTTCTTTCTGTGATGGTAAAGCTGAATTTTCATCAACCATTACTCCAGTCTTCAGTGTCGCATGATCCTTCAGAAATCATTCTAATATGCTGATTTGGTGCTCAAGAAACATTTCTTCTTATTATTATTATTTGCAATTTGGCTAAACTTTGGCAGACACTGATCTAATGACACTGCAACTTTCAAGGACAAAGTAACAGGATAACACAAATCATTAGGGAAGGTTAGGCTCGCACAAAGACAGGAAACATTAAAGTTGGGAACATACAAATCAACTGTTTTGTTTACAGTTAAAATCAAAAGGTCCTACTTCCAGAGATTCAAGGTAGCATAATACTGTAATGGCCTTCAGCTTCCCAAAACATGCACCTCTCCTCTAGGGGACATTCAAATACTTTATACAGGACTTTTGTGTTATTTATACTTACTTTAAATCGGTAGCTAAATCATCAGTGATTTTTCAAAATTTTTAATAAAACAAAGATTGTTTTATAAGAATTTACTAGTTTTTATACTTAAATTTTTCACATTTAACTCAATGTGCTATATTTTTTTATAACTGTGAAATTTATTAATAATTTCTGATCAAAAAAATTTTCATACACCAATTTTTGCACTTTTTTTTCAGACAAACCTAGTTTAAGTCATGTGGATCTGGGGTCAGTCCACATCCACTCCCTCCACCAAACCCATCATTCCTTATGTTTAAACAATGGTTTGTTGTAGTTGTGTAACTTCTCTCTCAGCTGTGAGAGATTCACTATACCTTAAACAAAGAACAATACAGACACGAAAAGAATCACCTAATTGTAGGCCAATATTTTAAAGCCCAAGTTGCCATTTTATTGATATGTTGTATATTAAAGGAATAATTTACCACAACCGTTCCTGCTGAAATAAAGTCTACTTTCCCTCATATTTCTCATTTTTGTGACAAGCTAAAAAGACTGGCAATTACATAGTGTTCATAAAGGGGCCGCTTGTGGCCCCAGTGAGCTGCAGAATAGAGCCTCACAAATATAAATTCAACATTCTTTTCCTCCCATTGTACTTAATGGTCTGAGGCAACATCAATCACATCTCCTGAAAAGGTCTGGCTCTTCTCACTACTCCCACAGTCATTCCTTAACCACAGTCTGCACCAGCCCATCCTGGACGGTGCCAAGAGCCTGTTAGGAGCTGAAACAAACACACTGTACCATCCTGTACAGATCTGCATTTCCACACAGTATCCCAATAAAAAATCCAGAGTGACTGATGAGACTTCAAATAGTGTTTTATGTGGTTGTAGTAAAACAACGGAGCATTTAAACACTGAAAACAAAGAGAAAGATAATGTTAGTTTTTTATGGTAGACTGAATGACACATTTGCCTGATGAGTGGAGGAACTGGTTCAACCACAGTTTTTATATTTGTTTCATTTTCCTGACACTTATGCTCTAGGACTGTCCTGCTGTCAGGTGACTGCTGTCTCATTTACAGACAACTTTCTACTCTTCATAGATAATTCATCGGATGACACAAAGTGCATCTTTTTTATGTAACACAAACAAGCAAGACTGTACAGTAAATCAGTTACATTATGCAGGCATTACTGTTACTGATTAAAGAGATAGTTCACTCATGAAAAGACAATTCTGTCATCATTTACTCACCCTCATGTCATTACAAGCCTTTATAGGCCCATATGGAAGCCCATTTCTGCCCCACAATTCTGAGAAAAAAAAAGTGTTTTGAATTTATTTATTTGATTTTACATCTCAAAATACTTTTTTCTCTGAATTTTGAGTTTACATGTTTGTTTTTGTTTTCGCCACAAAACAAAAATATAAAAAAAGTCTTTTAATCTCACGTTTCTGACGTTTTGCTCACAATTGTGAGTTTATATTTCACAATTCTAAATGTATTTCTTGCAAATATGACTTTTTTTCTCAGAATTGCAAATAAATCAGAATTATGAGATATTGCAAGAAAAAAGATTGATTAAAAAAATTTGCCATAACCCTTTTTTTTAATCCCTTGGCAAGCTTCCATTCATATGAGGTGATAACTTTGTATGAATTTGTACAATGTGAATCGTACAAAACCATACGATTTTTAGGAAAAAGCATGAAGTTTCACTTCTAAACATAATCTTATGTGGCATAAGCAGATCATACAAAACTTTAATAAGAATTAGCCACTAATTCGCCAAAATGTAAAATTGTGTTATTTCAACTGTTTTTCTTCACACAATGTAAGAGTCTATGGACAAAGAGTCTTTTTTGTGTTCTATAGAAGAGGGAAAGTCATAAAGATAAAGTGAAGCCATTTCAGGTAGGCGTAAACAAAACTAAAGTGGATGTCCGAGAGCAAGACTATAAGCACCCTGCTTTAAAATCTAGTTTATGAGGCATTAAACACATTCAACTGCTGTTCTTTCCCTGTTGTTCAAACTTGTCCTGCCTTTTTCTATATGCAGAAGTGCAGTACCCAGTGAAAATGCATCTTTGTGAAAGGAGGGGCAGACAGAGAACGTGACTCTTTCACTGTTGTGCCAGAGGTCATATCAACAGACCAACAATCACAAGCTCTGTATCTTCATCAAAGGAGATATACGTAAGAAAATTATGTTCTGCTATAATCCATGGCAGAACATGTTCAAAACCATCTTTATATAAAAGACCTTTGTATTTTTTTGAATGCTTGTATTATTCGCAGTTTGCATTTGTACAGTTCAGTTTAAAATGAAAAATGTTTTGAGCTTCTCACTCAAGTGGGTTTAGGAAAAAAGAGCAGCTTTAAAAATGTATGATATATTGCACCAAAAATATATGTAGTTTACTGCATTGCAACAAATAGATGTCAATGTATATTGCAACATGCAATGTAAAAAGTAATAAGGTGGACAAAAATATAATACACTGCTAACCAGATTTATGAAGTAAATAAACGTGGCTGCACTGTACACTGTTCACATTTTACAACATCATATCATTTTAGGTAATCATTGATTTATTTATCCGTTCCAGTTAAACAGTTAAGATATGGAATGGCTTTGCTTGCTACTGCTCAATAGGACGATATCTTTTATAAAAGTGGTTATAGATAAAGATTTTGTATAGTCAACATGCCTAAACCTACTGACTTACAAAAGGCTTGTCATTCTTTGAAAGAAAAAGGAACCGTTCATTCAGCTCCTGCAAGGCAGTTGTTTTTTTTGTGATGTATTTGTTAGTCTTTTTCTTCCTCTTTAATATGTGGTCATTTTTAAACGTGTAGAGCGAAACAACACTAAACAAATAAATAAGAAAAGTTTAAGATGTTGAATTAGGACATGTTTGCATAAACCTCTCAAACCCTTCCTTTTCCTGTACTCAACAGGATGCAACCGAAAGCAATTTTGCGTCATCAACACACACAACATGCACAGGAGTCTTCAGGCGGACGTGTAAAAAAATATTTCTGTATTTTAAAATAGTACACTCTGGTCACCAAGTCATGCTATTCACTTGTCAAGTAATGTATTTGTCTGTATTTGGGACATTTAGGGAAGTTATAAAAAAAATCCTGAGGAAAAAAAAGTCTAAAATTTTAGTAGGTTCTAGAATTCTGAGAAAAATGGCAGAATTGTGAAATATAAAATAATATAATAGATAAATAATACATAAAGTCAAAAAGTCGCAGTTACCTTATGTGTTTGAAACCAAAAACACAATTGCGAGAAAAAAGTGTGAATTATGAGATAAAATGTCACAATTACCTTTTTATTGTTTATATGTTTCCATATAACAGTAGTTGAATAAATACATTTTATAAATTTAAATGGTGATTGTGGGTAATAAGAAACTTTGAATTACCGTTGATTTGACAATCCATTCATAAAAGTTTACTGAAACTAACTCTACTTTTGTGAAGGCATACAGTCTTGTTAGAGCAATGTTTCTCCTCTACCTCCTGGTGCTTAGGAGGTGGTTTGTTTTCACTTCTCTTATTTTTACAGATGCTTTCTAGCCTGAACATCTTTAACCCCCCAAGAGAGCTTTAATAAAAGGCACATTAACCTTCTTGGAGTAGTAGGCAAATCAGGTTTGGCATAACTGTCTTATCCTTCAGTTGCAACTTTGTCTTTTATCAGTAAGGTCACAACAGTTCACAAGTAAGTATGGTTAAAGTGGATTCATTAAGCTTTATGACTTTACTGTATCACAGGCCCATAGTTACTTTATGATGTGTGATGTGGCTTTACTGTCATCTTTCTGAGCAGTGCAGTCATTGACCGGTTAACTACATTAAGGAAGATTTTTATTAGCATGATAATATTAAGCACTCAAAAGCTTAAATGTGTCCTACAGGGACATAGTCAAATGGACATTGTCACATTTGTAAAATAAAGCTTTGTTTAACCCCGGGGGATGCAGGCATTTGAGAGGATGGGGGAGGGTCACACCTAAAAATAAAGCTTCTTTATTGGTTTCATGAAGAATCTTTAACATCCATGGAATCTTTCCATTAAACAAATAGTTAAAAAAAATCTTCACACCAAGAAAAAACATGGTTCTTTTAAGAACTGTTCAGTGAAAGTAGAAAGTAGTTCAAAATAGTTCTTCGCTGCAAAAACTCCCTTTTGGAACCTTTATTTTTAAAAGTGCAAGTGGGCCCAATTTCTGAGAAAAAATATTGAAAGAGTTTCCCTGCAAATACTATGTCAAGTGTCTTGGTGTGACAACTCTCGTATCAACTCACCATCTTTACCAGCAAAGCCTGCCGTGAGAAGGCCGATGACCTAGAGGTATGCTGATATCGGTTACATATTATTATAGTAAAGTACAGCAGTAAAGTAATTGTCTCTGAGGTATTTTCCAGTCCTTTTACGGGTTAAAATAGGTACTAATGTTGATAATTCAGTTTCCTGGGTTACACAGTTGTTTTCTTCTAAACTACTCCAGTGATCCATGAATTAAAATCAGCAACTTTGGAAACTGCAGCCATTTCCTAGGAGTTATGCTGACTCATGAAGTGACAGTAAGCCTGGTATATTTTAAGAAATATCCAAAAAGTTATATCTGATTTTTGTAAGGTAATATCAACAAGAAAAAATGTAAATGCACATTAAATACGGCCAAACTAGCAACTGGGGTTAGGATTTAGGGGTAGCCCATGTAAAATATTTTCACATTTATCGAAAAAAAATAATTATAATAGTGAAAATCAGCTTCAAAATCTTACACGGTGCTTTATTTTCTGTGGTAGTGAGATACCAACTCCCGTCTTCGTCAAACTTGGGTGCAGGATGCGAGCAACATCAGATTTCCAGCGTGCTTCAGGGCTGAGGGCTCCCTTTAAATAAACTCCGCCCCGAAATCAGTCGATCAAATTCGGCATCGCACTTCTGAGCCCTCGACCAATCACCGTCCTCCGGGGGCAGTCCTAGACCGGTGGTCCGGGAAGACGTCATCCAATGGAATCGCGAGTTCCTCGGACAAAAGAGATGCGACGATCATCGCTTACCTCGCGAGCCGCCCATTATTCATGTTCATTCACTACTCATTTAAGGAGACACGACAGTAGATAGCGGAACTCAAATTAAGACCTAACGGTCTCAGGACCGTTGTCTTTTAAAAACACAAAAACGTCCCGCTGAGTTGTAACGTCTGTTCCAGTGGATTAGGCGCAGTGTTATTGTTTGAATGACAAGTTTGTATATTTTCACCGCACATGTATCCAAATGAAGCACTTAATGTACTATATTAATACATTAAATGCACTGTCTGCTAGAGTATTTGGGATCAGGCTAGATACGAAGTTGTACAACTTTACAACGAAACATGAATTATATCTGCCGTTCTGTATGTTTGCCGTTAGTAAAAACACTTATTTGCCATTTTCTTAACGTATAAATTGCGTCAGGGCAGTAAGAAGTGTGCTGTATATTTACTTTGTCGTCCTGACAGGCACACACCCCTTTAAATCATGACCTCAGCTCCGAGGGAGGTTTAACACGCCCCTCGCTCCAAAAACTGTGTTTCTCAGGCATGACTGGCTCATTTGAATGCACTAGTGAGGAAGGAGGAGAAGAGCTCCCATCCTCTGCGATAGAGCTGATAGTCTCTTATCTCAGCATCATTGGGGTCGTGAACGCTGACTTCCCGATGATAGAAGAGGCAAAACCTTTCTGCCTTTGAGACTATCAGGAAAAAAATAAACGGAGACATACCGCGAGGTTCTCCAGAAGCAGTTCAGAACGAGAGAGAAAGAAAGAATAGTGTTATTATTGTTATTTTTTTCTACAGATTAGCCAATTTGAAACATCAAAAATGACTAGAAGATCGTGTGCCATTTACGCAACCGGGATCGTGTGCGCTCATTTGCTCATTTTGGGAATCGCCCTTCTGCTGGCTCAAGTCTTCCAAACAATGATTCAGGAACGGATAAAAAAGGTAAGTCATTTATAAAGTGTTTAATTCTACGAAAAGCTCATGTTCTGCTGTAAAACCGGCTTTTAAAGTGATTCGGGGCTAATTTTGTCCTACACGAGGCTTCTGAGCATCAGCTAATATCACTTGAGGTAAGCTTTGCGAAATCATACCACAAACAAGTCTAAAAGCTGTCATATTATTCTCTTCAATGAGAGACAAGTTCTTGTTCTTCCTCGCGGTGAGACCCAGACTACACAATTTCACGTTATGTAGACTAAAAACCTGTCTTGTGGTCGTTTAATGCCCCCTCTTTAGCGTGTAGGTGGTCAAAGCATGATATTAAATTACCGTGATGTAAATGTGGTTTTGTTAATAACTCTGATTAAAAGTGAGCTGGTCGCTGTCAGTGACCACGAAGCCTATCATATTGCGGAAAACACACCTCAGCAGTGATGCTGTCCGACTGATAATTCCTCCTCTTTAATGTAACGGGAAAGGCTGTTCATTCACAGAGAGCATGTATATGGCAGGGAGGTGTGCTGTATTTGTGGCTGTGGGGGGAGGGTCTCAGGCTGTTCTCCTTGGAAAAAATACTTGGAATTCTGACCTCCACCCTCAGTATTTTTAACCAAGTGTAGTGTTCAGTGTGATTCCCTTAACCTGGAATTCATGGGTGGGTGTTTGTGGTGGTCTGTGGGCGAAGTCAACTTTGCTGGATGTTGTACCATTTATTGACAGTTGCTTCAAAGCTTTATAACTGAGCTTATAAACTGTGCACTTTTCATATTCAGTAAGTCAACTGTGACACTCAAACATGTCACATGGAGCCGTCAGGCTTAAGTTCTCTCGACAAAACGACTTTTTCAAGGCCTCAGGTGATATGTGTCTTTTCGAGTAGGGTGTGGAAACAGAGAGTCATGTTTAAGGAGTTTGTGACACAGTATGCAGCTCTGAGGCAGTTTTTCTTCAGTGTTTTATCTCTTTTGACAGTTAATACTTCCTTTGCTTGCTGCTTTTGCAGCAGCTTTTAGCTCAAGTTAAAATACAGGCTTTGACATAGGCTTATGAATGTATTCATTGCTTGCTGTGAATTCATGTTTACATTTAATTCACTAAAATCTGCACCTCTTGGCAGTGTAAGGACTTTGGTACAACATGGTAGTTATTTATTTAAATATAATTTCCAGTTGCTGGTACCCTCATAAGCAGAAGACCAGCTCTGGTATCCACTTTACTGGCATTTTGTAATGTTAAGTACTTCCACGTAAAGGACAAATGATCTCACTATCTAAATACAAATATTGGTTGTTTTTCTTACCTTGGCTGGAGTTGCTCGATCAAGGCTTTGAACATTTCTAACATGGCTTGATGTCCATTAGGACCTTCAAAGATCTCTCTTCTCAAGGTTGTTGAGCACGCGGTTGTGTGTAGAGGTTAATGCAGTAGTTTTTGTAATCGTGTTTTAACCTTTTTCATTCATTTTGTACGTAGGTAAAAATAAATAAATAATTAGTAATATTCAAAACATATTCCATTGAATAGCTGTAAGAAAGCTAATTAGCTATAAAGAACACAATCATGTACATTACCAAACAAGATTTATTTTACATTGTTACTAAAGATATATTTGAAATATATGCTGGGCTTTCTATTCATCAAAGAAGCCTGACAAACAATTTCATGCTTTCCACAAAAATATTACAAAGCAAAACCGTTTTCAACATTGATAACAATAATAATAAATCAGCACCAAATCAGCTTATTAGAATAATTTCTGAAAGATCATGTGACGCTGAATACTGCAGTAAAGTCTGCTGACAATTCAGTTTAAAACAGAAATAGAAAACAGCTTATAAAAATAGTTTCACAATATTATTGTTTTTACAGCATTTTAAAATCAAAGAAACGGAGCCTTGGAGAGTAGAGACTTGCATTAAAAAATCTTACTGACCCTAATTAAACTTTAATTGGTGTCTATAAGGTAAAATGCAAGACTAAAATCATCCTTTTTTTAACTAGGTGTAATTAACAACTGTTGTCAGTGTGGGCCCTGTCAGACCTCCTGAGAAACCATGTCCGATTAGAAAAGAGAGTCAATGGGTGTGACGCAACACAATCTTACTTTAAAGAAAAGCTTTGGTCTGATTTCACTACACATGGTTGAACAAGTTGAATAGCCACAGATTTTCTTTAGTCTCTATACTAGTACTTTATTCTATGGTAAAGCACAGGGTTCCTCCTAATGACAGAGATCCCATTCAGAGCTTACATGTGAGAAGAAGAAAAACACTCTGTTCAAAAGACAGGTGTACTCTTAAATTATATGACCTTTCTGAACAAAGACCTTTATTTTTTTTCTCAGGGTCATAATAATGTAATATTAATGCGCAGTTTGTCGTGAACCAATTGGTGATTTTCAGATTATGGCACAGTTTATATGTTAGAATGATTGATTTTGAAACAAACTACTTTTTTTTTCAACATAAGGCGCTTCTTTAAATAGTGATTCTAGCAAATCACTTTCCTGTAAGGACCTTTGAGACGTCGAGGGTCCAGTGAACGGGGGCCGTGATGTTTGTTGATTTGAAGCGTCTGTTCTGCTCCACTGCTGAAGTCATGGCTTCTGATTCCAGATAGCGTTATCCGCATTTCAAGGCAGCATTCTGGAGTAAAACCTCCTGGATGTTATGAGTTTGTCACGAGTCACCCTTTGGAGCCTCGTTTTGTCTATTACTACAAAATGTTGTGCTGTCACATGTAGTCATGAATGACATTGTTCTGAAATTAGTTTGTTGTGTCGAAATAAACCTTGTTCCTCCGTCTGAGTTCAAATCACGACACTCAAGAAGTGAGAAGTGGGACTGCTGAACCTACGTTCTGATGAAAATTCAAATACCAGGGAAACGTGTGTCGTGGGTCGCTGATGTTGATGTTTCTCTTCGTCTTCTGTAACTCTGAATCAGTCAAAACGTCAGCCGGCATTCCGCTTTTGTGTTCGTTCTTCCCTAAATTTGATTGAAACTCAGTTTAAACATTGACTTTAACCTCTTTGAACAGACAGCATTTTCTGGTCCTTTGGTGCTCTCTCTTGACCTCTGACTCTGTTTCATTCACAGGAGATCACGCTGGCTGAGAACAGTAGAGTTTTGGAGGGCTGGAAAAATCCACCACCACCTGTTTACATGCAGTATTTCTTCTTCAATGTTACCAACCCAGAGGAGTTTTTGGCTGGGAAGGAGAAGCCCAAAGTCACTCAAATAGGGCCATATACCTACAGGTGATTTTTTTTTTTTTTTTTTTTTGATAATACTAAAGAGTGTTTCTTGAGCAGCAAATCATGATTTAGCATGATTTCTGAAGGATCATGTGACACTGAAGACTGGAATAATGGCTGCTGAAAATTCAGCTTTGCCATCAAAGAAATAAATTACATTTAAATATATATTAAATTAGTACTCAGTTTTGTTTAAATTGTAGCATTTTACAATATTATTTTACTATTTTTGATCATATATATGCAGGCTTGATTGTAAAATTAAATTAAAATGCTTCTTTCTATTATCAGGGAATATCGACCCAGGGAAAATGTCACTTTCCTTGAGAACGGGACAAAAATCTTTGCCACAAATCCCAAGAGCTTTGTGTTTCTTCGCAACATGTCATCAGGAGATCCTGAGGTTGACCGTGTGATAACGGTTAACATTCCATTCATTGTAAGAAGGGTTTTGTTTTGCATTGGCAACAAATCATTTTGCATTTAAATTTAGTCTGCCCATAGCATTTGTTAAACTGATTATCTTTGCTTATAATTTGCTTTTGAATTCTTTCCCTCTTGTTTCAGGCTGTGATGAACGAGTTAAACTCCTACTCCTTCTTTCTGAGGACTGCTGTGTCTATGTGGATGGGATCCATGGGCATTGAGGTGTTTATGAATCGCACAGTCCATGAGGTCCTGTGGGGTTTCAAAGATCCGCTGCTGTCCAAAATCCATGCCATGAGACCAGAAGTGGATGAGCATTTCGGCCTTATGTACAATGTAAGAATCTGCAGTTTCATCATATTCAGTGCCTTAGCCAGTCTAAATAGAGATAAAATGCGGCCTATATGGGTCATATATTTGTGCAACCAACACAAAGTAGCACACGCAAGATCTAAAGCACATATACGATCAGAACAGGATAAGCAAATGATGTTATCATGACGCTGTGCGTCGTAGACTGCAGATGTTGACCAGTGTGTCAGCCTTGACATAGTGGCCTGGTTTACTCTAATGGGTTTTAGACTTTCTTCAGGGATTATATATGATTTAGATTTAGGACCGATATTAAATATCTGCAGTTTGTGCAATCGTAGGTATAATGTCAGTACCTTGAACCAGCGAGTAAGCAGTTTGCATTAATAAAACATTTAGTCTTTCACTCTGCATTCATATCATGGCCAAACAACCTATTTTTGTACTTTTTGAGGACTTTCTACTCATCTTTACCCTTCTGTGACTTATGTGATTATTTTCTGCTAAAGGTTGAAGCATTATATTAAATTCAATTTATGTTCTGACCACAGAAAAATGGAACCCATGAGGGTGAATTTGTCTTCCACACTGGAGAGAAGAACTACATGGACTACGGCAAGATTGACACGTGGAATGGCATCAGGTACCTCAATACTTGCGTAATCTGCATTGCCTTACTGACATAGTGAGAATTCTTGCATGCTCATTGGCGTCTGTTCTCATGCCTTAGGAAATTGGGTTAAACACACAGCATGCCTGCATTAGATGCTAGATAAGTCCATATCAAAGTATAAAGTCCAAGAAAAGAGCTCCTGCGCTTCTCAGTTACCCCATATCCTGATTTCAGTTGACCCATATCCCAATAAATACAACTTCAAATCTCTTTGCAGATGCAGAATATTCTGCATGTACACTACGGGTCAAAAGTTTGGAATAGTGGTGTTGTTTTTTCATGAATCTCATTTATTTTCAACAAATCTCTTGTACAATATAATATGTCCTTGCTGAATAAAAGTGGGTGCTTATAAAACAGCTATTTTAAATTCTAATAATATTTTACAATATTTCTGTTAATCAAATAAATGCTGCCTTCGTAAGCATAAGAGACTTTTGAAATGCCATTATTCCAAACATTTGAAATGTAATGTACATTTTTGGATTATAATTATGGAGAATTAAATGCGTAATAAACCCTCCTTTTCCTCCTTAGTACCTGTGACAAAAACAATGTTCACATCTATTAATTTTCTCACTCGCAGACAGATGAACTGGTGGTCGTCTAACCAGAGCAACATGATCAATGGTACCGATGGCAGTGTCTTCCACACCTTCCTGTCCAGGAAAGAGCTCCTCTACATCTTTGCTGCAGATCTGTGCCGGTAAGTAACGTGTTTTAACACTTACAAGGTACTTTGTTACTTGTACATGGTTGCTTATGTTTGTTATTACACGTAGATCCATTCATTTGGGTTACGTGGCTGACACAGAAGTGAAGGGCATCCCTGCCTTCCGCTTCGCCCCTCCTTCAGATGTACTCGCTCCTCCAGATGAGAACCCCAATAACGCTGGTTTCTGCGTGCCTGCTGGGGATTGTCTAGGAAAAGGTGTGCTCAAAGTCAGCGTCTGTCGGGAAGGTAAGCCTGTCGTGTTGTGTTTAGTAGGTTCTTACAGTGGAAAAGGTGTGGGATGTTTTCAAAAGAAGCAATTACCATGAATTGCATGGGAAAAATGGGGTAACTTTTTAAATATGGTAAAGCAGTCTAAGTGTGCTAAAGATTTGGGTGCCCTGAATAGCTAGTTCAGACTGACATTCAACCAAAGCAAACCAAGCATGTGTAAATAGTATTGAATTTCAGGGTTTATGGTTACTGATCGGTGGCCTCGTAACCTGAGTTCAAGTTAAATTGGTCTGCTTTTGTTTGCACACTCTTGGACTATGAAAGGGAAATCAGGGTTCAATGCTTAATGAATAACTTTTAGTGCAGTTTTATGACTCGAGCACTTGATTCACTTTAGGTGTCCTCTGACAGATTACGCTATCTCGGCCTCTATTGTTTCTGCCATAAACTAGTAGGCTAATATTATTATTGAACGAATGTAAACTCTCACTTTTATCATGTGAGTGCTCATGATAGGAAACAGCTGTCGTAATATGCACATGCTTTGATTAGTCATCATTCCTAGAAGGGTTCATGACTGTTCATTAATAGTTATATTTAGAGTGTTATTAAGGAATGGGACATGGGATATAAATCAGTGATATGGTACATATTACTCTTAGCTAATGATGGTCTAAGCACCTAAAAGGTGGTAGTTTGTGTTTTTGGTGGTTGTTCATGTACTTTCCGTCTTATCTTTGAGTATGTGCCAACAAAAGGGGAAGTTAAATTTTCTGTTAGTGTGCATAAAAAAACAAAAAGTCCCAGAAAATGCCGCAGGGACGTTATTTTAGATAATGGAAAATGTCAAAAACTGCAGATTTGCAGTCTGAAGTGTCACCTGCTCCATTGAGGCAAGTGGGGCGTTTTTACTTGCTTTGCATTCGTTGATCATTTACATGTCTTTATGACTTACAAACTTAAGCATTTGCGTTTGGAGAAATACATACTCTATCGTTCAAATCAAAAGTGTAAAATTTCTTTTTATAGAAATTTTATTTGGCAAGGACACAAATTGATCAGGAGTGAGAAGTGAAGACTTTTACAATGTTACAAAAAAATCTATTTTAAATTTATATTGTTCTTTTATACTTTTCCATTCATCAAAGAATTCTGGAACAAAAATGAATCAATATTTCCACCAAAATATCAAGCATCAAAACCTCATATTAGAATGATTTCTAAAGGATCATGTGACATTTTAAGACTGGAGCAAGGAATAAATGACATTTTTAAATATATTTAAATAGAAAACTGTCATTTAAATTTGTAATAATATTTCACAATATTGTAGTCTATGTTCCTTTTATTAAATAAATGAGCTTAAATGAGACTTCTTTCGGAAACGTTGTTAAAAATCGTACTGTCGTTTTTCTTTGTATGCCATCAAGTGTATGCATTTGTAAATGTCATGGAAGTTATGTTATAGTTGTAAAATTTAAAATGTCACATTTACATTTTTTTGGTGTGGCCAGGAAAAAAAAAATCTGAACTACTGGACTAGTCTGTTAGCCTGAGGCTTGACGTGACTTTAATAATTTTTATGGTTTAATTGGTCTTTATGACCAGTGATTATAAAGCAATAGCTGATAAAGAAGTTGTTATTATTGCATATTCACCGTAGAGCTTTCCTAGATGGGTGATTGTCAACCACTGATCCGAATAAAAGAACAGCAACTAATGCCTATTTCCCCTTCACTGTACAGGTGCACCCATTGTTGTGTCATTCCCTCATTTCTATCAAGCCGATGAGAGGTACATCAAAGCCATTGATGGAATGAACCCAAATCAGGAAGAACACGAAACATACCTCGACATCAACCCGGTAAGCAGTGCAGACGCTTTGTGATTTTACTGTTTTACAGCGACAGTACTGACTTGTGGTTTATAATCTGAAAGTCGTATACACCCGACCTTACCATGACAGGAAAAAGTAAGGTGATTCACCCCGATAACCACAAGTGAATGTGAAACTGAACCTACCTAACTCTATCTAGAATCCCAGTGATTGTTTTTGTAGCATGTCGTGATGGAAAATTGACTCATTAAGTTGGTGTTTGACGAACTCATCTTATTCCACACGTTGTTTCGGGTGGAACCAAGCAAAGACTGTGTGTATTGTGGTGAATATTGGTTGATTTCCAATAGTAACTTGTCCCATTGCTTTTTTTCTGCAGACCACAGGGGTACCCATTCGTGCCTGTAAGAGAGCTCAGCTCAATGTCATACTGAAGCGAGTCCCTGGCTTCCCGTGAGTAAAATCGTCACAAAAACAACTTAAAGAATGTTCTGGAGTGAAGAAATGGAAGTCTCATTAGCCTTTTTTTCCTTTTCAGCAAAACAAAATTCCTGAATGAGACCATTTTCCCCATCATGTATGTCAACGAGGTGAGTGTTCATGTCATCCTTGCTCTCTTCGGAATATCAGTTTTTCTGTTCAAAAAATTAATTTGTTTTGTTTTCCGCTGAATTTTTAGACTGCAACTATCGACGATGAGTCTGCAGCCCAGATGAAGACACTTCTGTTTATTGTAACAGTTGTGTCCAACTTCCCAGTCATCATTGTGGGACTGGGGGTCATTTTACTTGTGGTCCTTATCTTCCTCATCTGCAGGAACCGCCAGAGAAAGGTAAAAAATGTATGAGCTTTATATTGCCTAGTTAAGAGTAGAAATGTCATTTGAAGGTCAATGATACCTTTACGTGGAAAAGTATGGAAAAGCCCATAAAATCCCCTCAAACTTTACACACCCTCGACTTGAAAGTCAATTAAGTGTCACTCGCCTTGACGGCACTAACCCTAGCTTCGATACCCATGTATGCATCTGCATGAGGGAATGCATGTGCTCTAGTGCACGTATTATTTTATGAAATGTGTTCTTTTATTATACAGTTTTTCTTTGCAATATATAGTAATTATCAGTTGGGTTGGTCAACGGTTGTTATGACCTTTAATGAATGGTTGAGTGGGAAAACATTTGTTTTGCACATTTATATACTAATGTTCAAAAGTTCTTTTATAGAGTTTATTTTTTACTTGAAATCTGCCAATGATGCATAATGCTGTTGTTTTCATTTCTAGTAACATTTTTCCTCCCTTTTTTTTGTTCCAATTCAGAATGAAGTAAAACGTATTGATTTTACTGAAGCTTTTCATTCTTTTGCTGTAAGTCTTAATTTTCCCTTGCACACACATTTTGCTTTCATTTTGTTCAAATTTGCTTGTTGTATCATTATTGTATTTGGTCATTTTAAGCATTATGAGTGACCATTTAAGTTCAAAGTTTTTATATGAATAATATCTCCTGTTTCTGCAAATCATGTTCATTGCTTGTCCTGCATGGTGATTGTAATGTGTTTCACAGCATTAGATTAGATGTTTAGCTACATAGTCCACGTCTTAGTGCTACATGATTTCACTTTGACATCTACATGGTTTTAACAATGCACACGCTAATGGTTCTGCATGTTCTGTACAGACGGCGAAGGACGAAACGGCTTATACCCAAGTGAGCAACCAAGCGGAGGATTCGCCAGAGAACCGCACCAATCAGCCTTCGAGAAACGGATCTTACATCGCCATGTCGCCAGTAGAGGCGCAAAAGTGTTGATGAAGATGACTGGTGGAGTCTCACCTGAGGACATCACGTCTATCCTCCTCACTCTTTTTATATGTTAGTTTTCACTGTGCGATTTGTCTTTGAGGGCTAGTCCCCGCACGCTCACCACAGTTTGCCAAGGGTCACTTATTTGACTCGTGACTTTTTTTGTTTCCTTGAGCATGGCCTTTCAAACTGCCATATCTTCAATCAAAACATATATAAACTCAAAGCACCCACTTCAGTTTCGAACAACCGTCTCTGGGTTTCCAGAGGCTTCTGTTGCCTAGTCCTGAGAGGCCTGAAACACACTCTCTTGCCTTTTGAAAACATATATGCATTGCATGCTCACAGAGTTCATATTCCAGAAGGGTCATAAACCCTTTCAGCATGAGAGAGCGTGAAGGGTTCACAGCAGCCTGTGCTCTAAAAGTGTTTCTGATCTCTTCCCACACTACTGTATACAGGTCTACACAGGCAGACCTTGAACTAACACAGCTCTTCATTCGTCAAACCCTTTGAAAATTAGCAAATAAACGATTGATTTAACTCCTCTAAGAATATTAGAGAGCTAAAAGGTCTAATATGCTAACAAAAAGCTGGGTCTTATCCAGACCTTGTGTGTGTGTGTGTGTGTGTGTGTGTGTGATTGTACGTGTGTGTGTGTGTGTGATTGTACATACCAGTATGTGTGTGTAATTATATGTGTGTGTATTTCTGCAGGCATGTCAATGCTTGCATGTTTTTGTCACACTGTGGTGAACTGCTCTGGTGGCTCACCGTCCACCGTTTTGCACGATGCAGTGTGACAACAAATGAAAACTAGTGACTTCAGCGGTCCTCTTCATTTCATAGTATCTGAGTCACGTTTTTTTCTGATGCCAGAAACATTTCAGTGATGCTGGCTGTTAATAGAGGTCAGACAGTCTCCTTTAAGACATTGCAATACAGACATCGTACTAGCTTTCAGCATTTCATAATGAACGAACAACAGACGTAGAACACTTACAAGAGAGACTTGAATTTTTCTGCCTTACAAATACTTACAAACACAATGTGATTCTGCTGCATGGCAAAGGAAGGTATAAGGTGGAACTAGACGAAATGTCAGACAGATATTGACAGACTTAGAACTACGTCCATCCCTTTTCACAGCAAAACACGTCTGTTCTGTAATATAGATAGCACAACTACAGTCCACTGAACCCACAGTCGAATCCGAGCGGAAGGGGTTAAAGGTCAGCAGGTTTTTGAGGGGTTATCGGTGAAGTTTGCACATTTGTTTCTGTGCACGTTTGGTTTATATTAACCCTCTGTGGCTGAAAGAGACTCTAGCACTTGAATTACCGCTTGTGTTTATTTTTGTGTTGCTTTTCCTGTCCTTGATGTTTCGAGCCTTCGCTATTGCTAAAAAATGAATTGAGGCCGTATTTCAAATCAGCTTGAACAGGATGTGATAGCTGCACACTTTACAAAATATTCCTAAAGATTCGTTTCTGTTTGGTTGTCTGTCTAAAGTTGCCATAACCCATGAGTGCGGTTACACTCGTATGTATCAGTAAATCATTCCCATTTTGGTGATGCTTGTTGGAATGATTGATGTTTGTTACTTTTACTTGACGTAAATCATCTGTTACTTATTGCGGCCGCGGTTTTCGTGGATTGCAGTGCACACTGTTGCGTATTTGCCTGTGCCATGGATTTAGTGCAAGGTTTAAACTGGAAACACTGTGTTTGTGCAGTGTCTTATGCAGCTGTATGTGAACAAAACTGAGGGAAAGTAGTTCAAGCTTTAGTGTAATTAACTAGCTGTCCTTTGGAGTGGCTCTTTGAGTTTTGTTGTCAGCGCAGTTAGTATATACATTTATGTAAATATGGTCTTTGCTCAGCTCCGTTTGTAAAAGACCCCGCTGGACTATTGTGGTGAGACGTAACATGTGACTTGAGTATGAAAGATCTAAGAACATGAGCCATTTCTATACAGTTTCCAGATTCCTTATGGTGACTTTTGCCCCTATATGCTTGACCAAAGATTACATCGGGTTGGTAGATAACTGGTTTGTTTGCTTTCCGCACAGATAGCTGTAGTGCCATCGATTTCCCATTTACAAGAACCTCATTGTCTGCAAGGGCAAATAAAAAAATAAAAAAATTGAAACAAGTCACAAAATATTTTTCAGAGCATTCTATGCGAGTTTATAATGTGTTTAATACAGCAAAGAACTTGAGATGTAAAGTGTTGCCACAGAGTGCAAAAGAAACTCAGTATTATGTATTGACACAGCAATACGACGATATGTAAAAAGCAAATTTTATAATGAAGTAAAAATGTTTTGTAATCAGACAGACTAATATTTATGTATTCATATGTTCAATGATATGTACATTATCTGAATTTGTAAGGTTTTTTCTTTGGTCTTGTTCATTTCTATATTTTTTATTTAATTTGTAATATTACAAGTGGGGTCATCAAACACATTTCTGTTTTCTTCTTAATTGCATTTTTTATTTTTCTTCAGATTTATAAAGTAGTACCAAGTGAATATTGTCCTAAATTCGAGATGGAACAGTGTATGTGGTTGTAAAAACTGTTAACTTCGACGGAGAAAGGCTTGTGTTGTATCTGTAGGGTGTGAGCTTATGTGTGTAATGATCTCCTGTTATACAACTCTCAAGCTGTCAACACACTGTTTGTCCAACTGGAATAACAAAGGGAAGGCTGAGAGTCTTTGAGTTCCACTTAGGAAGATTGCCATAGTGCCATGTTGGGTACAAGGGAAATTTCCACTTGCAATCTAACCTTTTTTTCTTAGATGAATGATGCCCTCCTTCAGGGATGAGCTTTTAGTGCCATACCATCCTTGTTTATTTCACTTGCTTTAGTAGCAACATGTTTAAGTAGTGTAGCAGTTTTGTTTTCCCCCTCTGCCTTCATTTCAGGGCTGGTAAATTCCTCACAACATCTTTGAGGGCTGTTTTAAAAACACTGAACACTTCGTGTCCTCCTGAGATGCATTGCGTTTTTTGCTGCTGAGAAGGACAATCCTTATGTCATGTTAGGTGCAAAATCATTTCAAGTAATATTCATTTTTAGTTTTGATAATTTACACGGCACAAATCTTTCTACAATGCTTTTGTAAACATTTTTAGTGTTATTTGCAAAAAAATAAAAAATGTTGAAATTATTGCAAGTTCTTTTGTGGTGTTTCTGCTTTCTTCTCCGACACATTTACAGACAGAGGGAGTCAATAAATTTACACACGTGGATTTTTTTTTTTTTACACTGAAATTTATTTTCTGAATACGTTTCTCAAAGGCTGCATTAATTTGGTCAAAATACATTAAAAATAATACTGTAAAAAAAAAAAAATTAATATGTACATTTTCAGCAGCTATTATTCCTTCCCTCAGTGTACATAATCCTACATAATCATACAACATGTTGATTCGCTGCTCAAAAATACTTTTTATCACAATGTTCAAAATAGTTGCTTAATACATTTGGGGAAAGTGATTTATTTTTTTTATGATTTTATGAATAAAAAGTTCAAAACAACAGCATTCATTTGAAATCTTCCATAATATTATAAATATTAAAATCAATCATATATACATATATATACTGTAGTGTCTGGTGTACTCAAATCACTGTACTAAAACTTTAGTGTTACATTTTATTTTGGGGGGGAAATGAATAAAAATAAAGAATATTTACACAGATTTTTCCAAATAACAACTACTCTGTGCATCTCTATCAAGCTCCAGAAAGAACGAACTAGTAAAAAGGTCCATATCACTAGTAATGCCCTATTTCCCTTAAGACTAGTCTACTAAAGCCTCTATTATAGGGTTTGGAATGACAATGTAGTGAGTAGCCTAAATATTGACAATAATTATTAATATTAATTTATTAATTTCCTATTTACTGGGGAACAGCATGGCCAAATTGTTAAATCACCATATTTGTCCAAAGTGGAAGATCTATTTTGTCAATGTCTTGATTTGTGACATTTCACTGAACCCCAGTTGAAGGACTTCAGGGTCTTGTCACATTATATGCATTATACCTGATGGTCTCTACTCAAGGTCCAGTATCCGATGAAATTAAGCAACACTTGTCCTGCGTCAGTCACTTGAATAACCTTGATGTAGAAAGGTCTCGGCCGTTAAAACAACCAACCGATTTGGTCACAACTACAGGAAAGTGTTGAAACCACTAGTGTGGCGATAACCTCTGATGTTAAAGAGAGGAATAGAGTGGGAGGTCTGACGAAACCTGACAAATAAAAACACCTTTTAGTGATATGCAGTGACTCACAGCGGACATGTGAAGACTAGCGCTGTTTGATAGCTGTACTTGTCCTGGCCTTCCTGCCCACACAGGCCCTCTTCATGTTCCGAGACAGCACCGCAGTCATTACAGACATGTCACAGCACCGCCTCCTAGTGCTAAATCACAGTTATTAACAATCATGAGAAAATATCGCTAAACACTTTATCTGAATCTTACGTGAGTTGAGGGGAGAAATGCCATATTTGGTGGTTAGCAGTGGGTTGGTTGAGATGGATTTCTGGTTATAAAATACTTCCTTACAGCATTACGACTACATAAAACAGCGAATATAATCCATCTAACCTGTTATTTATTAACAAAACCATCTCCCGCTGTCAGCGTGTGGGTAGAAAGGAAAGCCAATAAAGCACAGAGCTCAACGTCAACATGCCTCTTATTAAAAAATAGCAGTTGCAGGCTAAATGTTTTCAATTTCTGTCTACCCATTTACTAGCATAGCACATTTACACACATCGACTACACTATGAACAACAAATACTCTGTTACATCATGCAATGGACATATCAAGATACTTAATGGCTCATTTTGATGCAGAATGTGTGAACATATTTGTCAGAGGCAATGAAGGACCAGTTGTCAGGCGATAAAAACAAATGCAGAAATCATTGAAATATCAGCAGCTTATACAACGTAGTACAGCAATGAAGCATGGAGAACAAGTATTATTGATCACTGAACATCTCTAGGTGTATTCTAAACCTGAACCTGAAGTATATTTGGTTAAGAGAGGAAGATTAAAGTCTAAATAAGGTTAATCTGGAGGGTTAAATACCCAGGGAAGGCTATACAGCAGTGTAATTTTACAAGTCAGCAGTTATTGTGGTGGAACAACGACAGAAATGTGGCAGAGATCGTCAGTCTGTGAAGCTGGAGGATTTGCGGTCTGTGAGCATGCAGAGTCTGTAGTAGTTGAAGCTGGTGGATCTGTAGGCTGTGAAGCTGGACATTGTGAAGTCTGTGGAGCTGTACAGTCAACAGTCTGTGGGGTTTCTGTCTCACGAGGAAGGCTCTGATTGTCCAGGATGAGCTTTAATAGGCTTTTACCTCTCTCGAGTCTGCTTTTGTCCACCAGCCGGAAAGCCTCCATAAACTCATCGATGTCAATGCTACCATCGTTATTTGTGTCGGTGCTGATAACCAGCTGGTTGATGACCTCATCAGAAATCTCCATTTTCAGATAGGCACTAAGAAGTTTCAACGTCTGACGGAAATCCTCAAAAGTGATGAGACCTGAGAGAAACAGAAACACAGGCCATGGGAGTGTGTTATTCAAAGCCACCCAACTACATTTAGTCTGTTCTTGGTAGGAATTGTTTATTTCAATGTGTAATCAAAATGGACTATTCTTATTTTAATGGAATATTGCAGTGCTAATCATAAATGATTTATTCGTGCACGTGTCCTCGCAATCTTTCGAAAGGGCGGGACAAAAATCCATCCCTTCCTGTAACCAATGAGAATTAGTAAACAACAACAATCACAACATTTGTTTCATGCTGACTTCAAACTATTTACCTCATTTGAGTCTTCATCTTATTCTCTAGTTTATGCCCTTATGAACATATATTTCAAAAATACGAGTCATTTGTTTCTTTTTTGTAAAGTCGCGATGACATTGAAGTAGCAACTGATCTTTCCTTACATACTGTGATGTACAAGCTTGCAGTTGATTTTGGAGGGGTATATTTTAAGTGGATTAAATGATTGTGAAAGTCCGGGATACATCACCCACCAGAGAGAAGTCTGGCGTTTTCACTGGAAGAGTACATTTTAATGTTGTTTTGATTAAAGGCATAGTTCACCCAAAAATTTAAATTCTGTCATTAATTACTCACCCTGTCGTTCCAAACCCATAAGAATTTTTGATGAAATCTGAGAGCTTTCTGACCAGAAGTACCCTGTTCAAGGCCCAGAAAGGTAGCAAGGACATTGTTAAAATAATCCATGTGACATTGGTGGTTCAACTGTAATGTTAAAAAGCTACGAGAATACTTTTTTGCTCAAAGAAAACAAAAATAACGACTTTTAGCAATTCTTCTCTTCCATGTCATTCTCCGCTGCACATTCACGAGAGTACCACGATGCATGTGGTGCTGCTGAAGCAGGAGCCGGCGGTCTGACGTAGAAGCTGCATGCACTGCGCCTTCTTCACAAGCAGAGGAATGCACACGCATGCGTCCTGGTACTCTCATGAATGGCAGTGAAGACTAACCCAGAAGAGAAGAAATCGTTGAATAAATTTGTTATTTTTGGTTTCTTTGTGCAAAAAAAGTATTCTCGTTGCTTCAAAAAATTAAGGTTGCACCACTGATGTTACACAGACTATTTTACTGATGTCCTTATTACCTTTCTGGGCCTTGAACAGGGTATTTCCGGTCAGAAACATCTCGGATTTCATCAAAAAATTCTTAATTTGTGTTCCGAAGATGAACAAAGGGTGAGGGTGAGTAATTAATGACAGAATTTTCATTTTTGGGTGAACTATCCCTTTAAACATTACAAAATCAGAAAAGCGTTAAAAATGAAACGTATACATTCACAACAAGATCTAGAAATGCATTTACACCAGTGTTCCTCAAATCTCGTCCTGGAGGGCCAGTGCTTTACATAATAGATCAGGTGAATTTTCATTTTATGCCAACTAGAATGAGTTATTAGTATTATTAATACCTGCTTATATTGTTTCATACCTGAATTATCTGTGTCCACTATTCTGAAAATGGTCTCCAGCGTGGAGCGGTGTCTATACAGTGTCTCCAGCATAGTCTGCTCAATGTGCTGTAGTGAGAAAAGAGGACAGTGGTTTCTGAAACATATCAACATAGTCATTTTGCAATGCTAAGACAACAGAAAGTGATTAAGTGATCTGCTTTACCTCAGAACTGGGCTTTTTTAGGGCAAGATCATGGAACCAGCCGTGGTAGTCCAGCTTCCCATCAGTGGTGCTGGACACGAGCTGAGGATGAAGCACTCGCCAGGGCAGATCCAGGTGAAGAACTCGCTCGATTGCACTTGCCCAGTCATTCAAACAGATCAGTCCTGTCAGGTCAAAGATCAGATAGAGAAACTATGAAATACTTCTGCTCATACAAGGCATTCACATTACTTTGGCATTTTAACAACTGCAAAACCAGCCACCAAGTAACTAGAAAACCTACTTGTTTGTTAAGTTATGACGTAAGGAATACTGTTTCTGAGTCCAAGCCTCTACTCGTTTAAATTTAGAATACCATCTCATCTCATACCACGCTCATATCACACATTTAAGCTAAATTTAAAAAAATAACTCACAGTATACACTATAGTCTTAGAGCTCACAGCATCTCAGGCACCAATATTTTAATGATTCATAAAAGATGAATCATTGTCTGGCCATCTGAGACTTCAGTATGATCATGATTTCTCAGTACTATTCCAGCACACAGTGAGAGTATATTAGCACTGTTTGTTGCTTGTTTTTGGCATCTGATAGAGCGTTTGGATCTGGAAACATTAAAATGTGATGTCAGACTTAAAAAGCGGACTGTTTACAAATACTGAACAGTCTGAATTCCATTAATATTCTCATATATACCTAGTCATTAAATTACTAGGTGGCAGAATACTGCAGTACTGTATTAAAGTATGCATTTCATGTCAGATAGTTGTGCGTACCTGTGTTCTCCTTATCAATCTCTTGAAAGGCCCTCAGGAGATCTGACTTGTGCACAAACAGTTGCTCTCGAAGGACTTTGAGAGCTGTGTGCTCTGTGCGTTTTACACTGAAAGAACATCACGACATGAGCCAGAAACATGACAATGAATCTCTTCACACTGAAACAGCAATGGTAACATTCGCATCCAAAATGATTACAACACAACATCTGCTGTAGTTTTCCAACAAATCCTAAGTCAATACCAAGCAATACATTTAAAATTGTGAATAAAAAAATCCTTCCTCTAGTTCAGTGGTTCTCAAACAGGGGGCCGGAGCCCACTAGGGGCCTCAGTGAACTTCCAAGGGAGCCTCAAGATTACTTAAATGATTCAAAACAAGCATTCAATTTATTGTAATGCTTGTTTTGAATCATTTTAAGTCATCTTCAATTCAAAATAAAAATGTCTTAATTTCATACAATTTAGTTTTTTATTTGAAGATTCAGAATTCCCATGATCTAAAAAAAAAAACTAGATACACAAGGAAGCCTTATTTTCAAAAGTGTGATTTATAGACTTGGAAAAGTCAAATTTAACAATATTTAAATTTATTAAATAAAAATCTTTATCCTTAATCCTTATCCAGTAATTTATGAAAAACTGGAAGTCGTTAGGACTTTGATTATTGTTGTGGAAAACGAGGGGCCTTGGAGTCAAAAAGATTGAGAAGCACAGATTTAGTTGGTCAAATGGCTGATGGTAACATGTGTGTTGATTACTTTTGTGGAAAGCTCAGTCCTCGGGTCATACTGGTGGCCTGATACTGAACAAAGTAAGGCACAAGATCTGGACCCAGCCTGATGAAGGCTCCTCTGTTACTGCCAACCTCATAGTAGTTAGAGGCTGAGAAAAGGGTCAGGACCTGAAAAAATACATGGAGGGACAACCATAATCAACCTAATCAAATCAACCTGTCAAGAACATTTCTACAAACATACAAGAAATGTTACGCTACAAATGTCCATTTGCACAACTGAAACATAGGTGGAAAATGAATTTATTATGATACAGCTAATGATTTTAGGATAAATTAAAATGATCTTAATGTCCTCATAAAAGAAAGGAAAAATGCAAAGGAGAAGCCTTTATCTAATTTGTTTCACTAAAATGGATATTTTTAAGAAAAGCATTTGAGACAATGCTCGTGAAACATACAGTAAATGAGAATTTGCATTTCTTTAGTTATGAAAGGGCAACCTCTGAAGAATAATTTTACTCTGAGCACAGCAAGAGAATTACTATATTACTCACAGGACACAGTGTCCTAAAAACCGCTCTAAATTAACATGAGCAGTCATAAGTACATGAACGTAAATGTAAGACTGTGTGTAAAGCCTTTAGAGGAGCATGTTCATATAAATTCACGTATTGTATAACACACATCTAAAAACTACCAAAAACAATTCTGCTTCAATTTTAACCAAACTGACAAAGTCATCATTATTTCCTTCTTAAAAGTCTTTCTGAAAGCCCAGATCACTGCATTCCTGACCTTACGATTGTGGCAAAACTCGTATCCGTCCCGTTTGCACTCGTGTGAGCGGATGATGAGCTGGAGATCGTGCCTGTTCAGAAAGTCCTCTGTGACATCAGGACCCCAATAACAGCCTCCGCCACGGACCTCGTTGGGAATGCAACCATCATGAGACATGGGGTCACTCCACAGCAGGTCCAAAATCTGATGGCACACAAGAGATACCAAACATTAGATGTCTCTTACAAATTACTTCATTTCAGTGGGCTGTTATATGTATTAACATAAATACAAAAAGAGAATGTGAAACTATTTGCATTGCTTTTAAAATTAATTAACACTTAGTTAACACTAGTCGCATACAGTGCTAACATTTGTCTTATGAATATACTTTCAGAACCTTTATACTCTGTTATAATTTCTGTGCATTTTATTATTTATTTTCATGCAATGTCTTTCCTAAAAGCTTCCATACATTATTTGAAATACTCCAAATGCAATTTGTGTTTATTTTGTACACTGAGGTTTGAGTTGAAATTAATGGTGAAAAACTTGTATTGTATGAGTAAAGTTGTCCTCAACCAGGGAGCCGGAGTCCACTAGGGGGCCTAAAATTGTCAAAACATTAAAATAAGTCTAAACAACTGAACAATTAAGCTATTTCTTATTTTAATTCACCTTCTCAACAACTTTTTTCTTTTAACATTTATAAAAGCTATTTTTAAAGCAATTTTTTTACACATGGAAAAGTCAAATAAATGAATACATCTCATAACTCCTTGTGCATTTTATACATTTTATGAACATACAATATTCTAGTTGAATAGTACTGAAAAACAAAGGTACTTTATTAGCATTGATGGTTTCACAAAGAACCTTTAACATTCACAAAACCTTTCCTTTCCACAAAAGGTTAATGTTTTTTCAAAAGACTAAAATGTTCTTCACATTAAGAATTTGTTTTTTTTCTTTTACGAGCTTTACTAAAAGCTTCTTTGCAGAACCAAAAATGGTTCTCTATGTCACTGCAAAAAAAAACAAAAAAAAATTCTAACCTTTATTTTAAAGAGTGTATGTCAAGTTCAAAATTTTTTTTTTACAAATCTGCATTTTGTAAAACTGGAAAACATCACTGGGCCATCGGGTATTGTTATGGATAATGGAGGTAAAAAAGGCTGAACCACTGTTTTTGTACATTTAGTACTGCAAATCAGTCAAACCACGAACAGTATGTACAATACCTCAAAAGAAGCCCACCTGTTTCCACTCATCATTGCTGGTGTCGATGAACTCTGATGATCCTGGTTCAGAGTCAGATGACAGAGCAGAGCTCAGAATGCGGTGAGACTTGCTGAAGCGGGACAAGCTAAACTCTGCTTGTCTACGGCGAACCTCGAACTCCTCCTCAAGTGTCCGAGCCACGGTGCTTGAGAAGTCTTGAAGGGAGCGTCTTTGAAAACTTTCCCGAGCACCAAACGGTTTGGGAAAGGTCAGCGAGCCCGTTCTGTTCTTACAGATGATCATCTCGTCATAACGCTCTGAATCTGCATATACATTAGTGCGTGATGGAGTCTTTTTCTTCGGAGGCCTCAGAGCAGACACATACTATAGAAAGACAACATTCATCAGTTAAAAAATAAAAAAGATGTTGATGCTTTAATGACATGCTAACCATTTGTTCGACTCACTCTGTGTCTGTCCATTCGAGCTATCAGAGCAAGATCGGTGGTATCTGAGATTCCTCCATGGACTATCAGCACCCGTTGGTCGATTACTGTCACTAAAGGCAACCAGCTGAAGATTTTCTGGAGCAACTTCAGGATACGCTTCCCATGCAGCTTAAAGCAATTGAACAGATGAGAGATTTATGGTAACAATGCACATCAAATAAATTTCCCATTATGTGAAGCTCAGAGCAGAAACACGGCAAAAGAACAGATCATAAAACATAGTTATCATCATATGATCGTATCGCAGCACAGTTGTTTTCATTAACAATTATCATCAAATTAAAACTAAAACCATTAAAAATAATAATAAACATTAATTGAAATTAAATAAATATGAAAAATAAACAAAACTAATAAAAAACTAATGACAAAACACACAACAAATTCCTAAACCTTTAACTGAAATTAAAAAAAGAAAAATAAAACATTAGAAAATAAAATCTAATTGAAAATATGAACAAAAGCTATAATCAAAGCCACTGACCATGCCAAAAACAACCCTTGACTAGTAAAGATCACCCAACACTGTACATAAAACCATTATAAAAGTAGTTTTAATGCATTAATTATGCCTCATAATGCATAATGTATGATCTTGAGAATAATTGTATACAACCGTGATAACACATTATAATACTTATATATTCAATGTTACATCTTTAGAAAGTATAATGCATTAAAACACATTATACAAGACAAACAAACCTTTAAAAAAATATATATTTTGCTTACAATTATTTATGAAAAGATCTAATGCTTACAACATACATTATGGATACCTTTATAATGCATTATACATAAAGGCTTTAAGTAAAGGGTTTCCTAATTTCCTTTTAGAATACTAGTATAGAATCTTTCCACAAATGATTCATAGCTGTATATTAAATGACCTACTAACTTCTTTAAAATGCTAATACAAATATAGTATCTTTCCAATGTTAAAAACTGACATATATTTACTTTCCTACTAAGATCTACTATCAGCCACCAGTGCCAGAGTACAAAAAGTCTTGAAGCCTGCTTGTTGTAATCCTCTTACTGAGGACTGGCCCACATTCTTTGAAAATAACTGCAGGAGAACTCACTAGTTTCCCCTTTTAAACTGTAAGTCTGAGCAGGCCACTTGCTGTTAATAGGTGATGTTCTTGGAAAGAAAGTGTCAGGATATCCCTTACTGTTTCATAATGGAGGTAAACCGCTAACACCAAATGGTAAACAAACTCTTAGGAACAGGACGCTGAGGAATTACAGCGCACAGACATTAGATGTAAGCATAAATAACGGCTTACCTTGTATTTGTTCAGTACTTCTTTGGTGAAGCCATACCTTTGAAGAGAAAATTCAAGAAGATTTTTCTTGTAGGAAAGGGAAAAGTTCATTTGATTTGACCATTTAATTTGATGGCAGGATTCAGATGAAAACACAGTCTTTATTCTTGCCCTTATAGTTCTGAATTTATTAGTAAAAGTGTAAATTATCATCAAATTATCAATTATCAAAAATTAGTATACTGCCTCATCTAGACCAGTGGTTCTTAACCTTTTTGACTCCAAGGACCTCCTCCTATTTGAAGGCTGCCCTTTCTGTACCTTTCTTAAAAATATTTCTCAAAGAAATCTCAATTTAATGTTGTACATTATTTAAAAAAAATAAAACTTTATTGGGACCCCACTGTAAATTTGCTTAAAGGGATAAAAAAATTAAATGAAAAAAAAGGAAAATTCTGTCATTAATTATTCACTCTCATGTCGTTCCAAACCCATAAGACCTTCGTTCATCTTCAGAACACAAATTAATGCATTTTTGATGAAATCGGAGAGCTTTCTGACCCTGCATAGACAGCAACGTAACTGAAGTTCCCAGACCCAGAAACGTATTAAGGAACCCAGAAACGTTTCTGGGCCTGGGAACATTTCAGTAACGTTGCAGCCTATGGAGGGTCAGAAAGCTCTCGAATTTCATTAAAAATATCTTAATTTGTGTTCTGAAGATGAACGAAGGTCTTATAGGTTTGAAGCGACATGAGAGTGAGTAATTAATGACAGAATTTTCATTTTGGGTGAACTTTCCCTTTAAGCCCCCTTGTGGTTAAGAATCAACTTTATACTTACTGAGCTGGGGTACAGCAAAATACATGTGGTGAACAAAGTTTTAAGAGTATCTTATATAGTGTGTGTTAGTAAATACATGTGTTTAGCACATTTCCATTACCTCAAATTAATGATGTGATCTTCGTGGTTTCCTCGATTAAGATAAACATCTCCAGGAAACACAAGTAGAAAAGCAAACAATACGAGCAGAATCTCCATGGAGTCTTTGCCTCGGTCCACATAGTCTCCATTGAAAACATAGGGTTTCTCCAATGATGGCATTCCATTCTGGCAAAATAAATAGAGCCCAAATCCATAGGAATAGATGCACTTAAAGACATGCTTTATCAGGCTAAGACAATCTTGTAGCTGAGTGTAAAATGATTTAATACATACCTTGTAAAATATTAGTAGCAAGTCCTCTAATTGTCCATGTAAATCACCTGTAATAAAGTTCATAAATGTATTTAGAAGTTGCATTGAATTGTGTTATAATAAAAACTTCAAATGTGACAGCCACTCTCACCACAAATGGTTATTTCTTTGCTATGGCACGTAGAGACTCGGTTGATATTTGGCAACACTCTGAGCAACTTCCATGTTTCCAGAAGAAGCTGAAGAACGTAACGAGAGTGAAGCTGCTGCTTGGAGAAACCAGAAGTGTACATGGTTAAAGACATCGAGCATTATCTGACTATCATGAAACATATTTTTAGTGCATCCTCATGGAGCACCTACTTGCTTGTTTTTAAAGGCCTCGACAAGATCAGCAGCCTGATCCATATCTAAAGGAAAGGTTAGCCGTGGACCAGAGTAGATGTCTGGCACATCAATATTGGTGTAGCTGAAGTATCTCTCCCACTCTGCATCTCTGCAAACCTCGTTTTCTCTGAAGATATGTGAGATCAGATTTCCTACATTGTAGAACATATATGATGTGTTTAGCATGGATACATTCCTGGGGAAAACTATGAATATGTTATGTGTTTATATTATTTTACGTTCACTGCTTGCTGGAGTGAAGTTATCCATCAGGTAACCAAGAAAATTGTATAACTGTGAGAAAGTGAGAAAAGAAATATGTCACATTTGTTCGCAGTTTTCAGAGTTTTAGTAAACTATCAATTGATTCATTCCTTCATTCATTCGAAACACTGAAACCTGCTAGTTTGCAAGTTTTGGATAGACTTTCCACAAGTCTGCGTGTTTATGATTATGATAATTACGGTAATTAAAATAATATGAGAAAGAAAATATCAGTTTGCAATATTATGCAGTAAAACGAACTGTTTTTGTACAGGTATAATAACTGGAAGCATGGCACCGGAAGCCGCGCAGATTCAAGCCATTGCAAATGGCCGCTCTTACGTTAAAATAGTGTGGAGGAGGAATTTCTTACTTTGATCTGGTCTTGAAGGTCTGCGTACTCCATGGACTGGAAGATGTTCCAGGTGTATCTGCGTCTCATTTCCATGCGAGCCGCATACTGTCGGTACCAGCGCTGGATCAGCACCGCAGCCTTCATTGCTTTCAAGAGAACACGACTGAGGTCAGAAAGGGCTTTTACCTTTTCGTTAAATAAATATAATTAAACAGATTTGCTATAAATCCAATAGTTTTTGTGTCAGACTTCTAAAATTACACCCAGGTTAGCATCAGTTTAGAGATGATTATTTATACACTGAAAAAAATGTAGGATTAGTTTGTAACATTTTATTGCTAGTAAATTTAACAAATAACTTAAGTTAGGCTACATAGAAGCAGCTGCTAATCCATTGAATTAAGTTTGGGATTTAAGTAAATTAAGCAAAATACTAGACTTAAATAGTAGACTACTTTCTTGTAAAACATACCTCAATATTGTTTCTTTTATAACCTACAACTTTGACAAGAATTTTGTTTTATAGTTTACTGGTAGTTTTACAATTCTGTGTTTAGGCCTGTAATACCCAACAATAGTCAAACAGACATAATAGTGGTCATAAAAGATGAATTTAGCTTACTTCTGGCTGCTGCAGACATGCATGAAAAAGAAGACATGTTGAGAATGTGAATGAGTTACTTATGGACACTTCACAGAAAGAGACAACCATGTTCTAATTCAATAGCTGCGAGAGATGAGGTTTTACACAAGCTTTGCTGGACTGGTAAAAACTCACCTGGGATGACATTTCCATCTGTTTTAAGAAGAGAATTCATTTAGGTCAAGTTATATTCAAGCTAAATAGTCTTTGAATAAACAGAACTCACACATAATGACACAAGCCATTCATATTATTGTTATTGACAACATTTTACCTTTATCAAATTTTCTATTGAATTCGCTGTTTTTTGTGACACCACACCCCATGGCTTCCTCTGAAGGTAGAAAATATGAAATTCAGTATAACAAGCACTTTTATTAAACAACAATGATTTATATTTTTATATTTTTTTGATACAAATCCCTTTACAAAATAATGTGGATTGGATTTGCTAAATGGTTAAGAAACCATTGTACCACTGTAAAAAATAAAAAAATAAATTATAAAACAACCACAAAAAAACACCTAATTCAGTAATACACAATTTTACACAACACATTATTTATATTATTTATTAAATACAAAAATTTAGACCAACAGACGTACTCCAGTAAATCATATTACTGTATACTGTACAATATTTTCAAGCTTTTGACAACAGGCTACACTAAATGTCAAGTTGTTGCGCACGTTAATGAGATCCAGAGAGCGAGTTAATCTGGGTTCATTGCTCTCTTGCACTGGCCTCAATCCTCCTCATAGAGCACACGACGTCAACACGCACCTGTGCCTCTGTGAAAGCCAAGCTTCAAACCCTCAATGATGGCCCTGCTTCACTATAAACCAGCTTCTGTTATTCATTAAAGTAGTTAACATTTTAGAAACGTATGAGTATCTATCTCACAATTAAAAAAAAAAACATTTTTCAAGAGTCAGAGATGAACTCTTTTAATTAAATTTTTTTGAGAAAATATTGAATAAGTGGGGATTATGGACTATGGATTTATAGACTTGTTTGTAAGGAAGGTTATTCATTAGCTCACCAGACATCACAATAATTTAGTGTAGTGTAACAGACATGTTCGTTTTGAGGTTAAACCTCTTAAGAGAGCTGTTGATAAAAGCTCATGCGACATGGCCTTTGAATCTTGCTCACAGTAAAATGAAGACCGACTGCTACTATGAGAAATATTCTATGAATTCTACAAATAAGACATATTTTTTTTTACATAATTTAACCTATACTAAATCCTGCCTATTTAAAAAAAAAAAAAAAAAAACGGTTTAAGATTTCACATAATTTTATCACCATTAATTTAGTTTTAGTATTTGGTACCTTTTCTATGTATTTCTTTGAATTGAATGATAAAATAAAGGGCTGTGTTAATCATGTCGGCAAAACAGTGTCCTTAAAACTCCAAGCCATAAAAGCTTACAGTAATAGACGATAAATAATGGTAGGTAAAACTCACCTGGTGGGTTTCTCTTTTAATCAAGGGAATCCCGGAAGCTTTTTTTCCACATGTCACCCAAAGGAATGTATCCCCCTTCTGTACCCCATCGGTGCTAGTGTTAGTCAATGCGTAGAAAGTCAAGAGTAGAAATTCAAAAAATCAGCTTGTTAGGACACAAAGAAAGTATAGTCACATGCTTCCCCATGCCCCTGAGGAACCTTCAATGTCCTGAGCAAAAATCCAATATTTTCATTCAAAAATAAGAGAAGACCTTGTGTCAAATTCCCGAGGCTTTGAGTAGGTGTGTTTGTTTGTCTGCGTCTTAGCAGTCTTCATCTGTGTAGCTAAATTAAGTGAACAAGCCCTGAAGGGATTAAGGGTAATAGCTTGATGCGACTTGACTGGACTTTTGTATAGGAAATGGCACTTTCCTAAAGGAAGCATGTTGTTGCTGTGTAAAGTATAGCATGTAATAAATCCAAAATAATGCAAGACACAAAAATAAATAATTTGAGGCAAGAGCATTTCTTATGATTTTGACACGTGCACAAGATCCAGAAAGCCCTCAATGATAACAATGAACAATTATTTTAACCCTTGTGCATCAATAAAAAAAAGTTACACTTAGGTCCATAGTGGACAAAAATGTCCATGTCAAAAAAACGGTCATAAAAATTGGAAGCTTGGGAGCAGAGACTTAAGTGTTGTCTCATTTTAAAGAAGACCCATGGCAGATTATTGTTGAAGTAAAAAAAGTTTAAAAAGTGAAAAAATAAAAAAGTTATACAGGTTTAAGTTTATGAAAATGATTTATGAACAATATTTTGTTATTTTATGAATATTTTATATATGAAACATGTTGAGCTCTAAACCTGCTAGAAAATCAAAGCCATAAATCTAAACAAGCTGTGTTCCAAATTTGAGGTTGATATCTCAAAAAATTAGCTCTCAGTAAGATTTTGTTTGGACACAGTACCAAATTTTCCCCATTAGATGCCAGCAAAACTCTGCTGGTACACACAGTGCTTGGATTTGTGATTTACAGTAGAGTTTTTCTTTCTCAAATATTTCAAGCACACAAACTCATTTTTTTATGACACATACAAACCACACTCTGACATCTATACCAACACACCTACACAATTATAGCTGCATTATTTATCCAATTGGCTCTATAATACGCAGAAGCAGAAAACAGGAATAAAGCGAGTATTTGCTTTATAGACCCTTTATAGACCAAACCTGAAAAAATGGCACCATCTGGTAAATTTGTTTATTTTGAAGCCTTGCCAACAGAATGAAAGCCTATTAACAAAAATTGCATAATTTTACAGTTAAACGGCAGTGTGATTAAAAATAGCAGTTTTAATGGGTTTCAATGGGGACATTTTTGTCCTTAAGGTCCTGAGTGCGAGTATTTTTTGTACGGAGGGTAAAATTTATTTTTTGAAGGAAATGAGGGTGAAATATTAAAATTCCAATAAAAAATAAACACCTGAGCCAAAATTTATGCAGTTGGCATTAACACAGGCACACTTATACCAAAAAACAAAACTGAAATGGACAAAAATGTCCATAAGGTCGCACAAGGGTTAATATATTGTATTCAGTTAAATTCCGTACAGTCCGATCAATTGTGCTCCACGCCGTGCCTAACAATGCCCCTTAGCTGTTATAAATTCACTGTAAACTACGGCTTCTTGGGGCTTATTGCTTATTACAGAAGTATACATTTGTGTGTTGACAAAATAGAGCAAAAACAGTCAATATTTCTAGTAATATTAAGTCACTTAATATTAATTTCTTATTTATTAAACAGTTATTAAAATCAGCTATCCATTTGCAGTCGTGCTGACACTGGAAATTTTTTAATGATTCTTTCCAAATACAAATATTCAAGTCATCAATTAAAAAATCATGTATTTTTCCTACTGAAACAGGATATAGGCTTTAATCACAATATCTTGCAGCCCTACTTTTTAGATATTAAAATACGACTCATTTCCATTGTGAAAAGCAAAAGAGAAGCTGAAGTTATTGGGTGAAAATTCAGGCTGAGCTGGTCAAGGGAACGAGTCATTCCATCACATACAGATCTGTAAACAGAAAGGAAAGACCATTAACTTTATTTATAAAGAAAAAGAAAATCTGAAAAAATGTCAGTAAGACCGAACACTCGTAGTTTCATCACTAATGATTGCAAGAAACAGAAGTTTCCAAAGCGTAGATAAGACATGTGACCTAGTTATTCACACCAATTCATGTGATGCTCCTTGCAAAAGCTGACAGACTGATGTCAACCGAGTATTGCGAAATTCCCTTAATCTCAAAATAATAACAGAGAAGCCATAGTAACCTCTTACATTATGAAATGTTGTTTTATCCAACAAAATCACTTATATTACCAAACCAGCCAGCTGGACTTCATGAAAGCATACCACATAACAAGATGGTGGTAACATATGTAAAATCAATCTTAAGCAGCATATGTTTAGTGGAAATATGTTTTCTAATGTCTTTTATGTTTTAAAAATCATGTAGTGTTATGGTTTGTTCTTACATCTCTGACAACTGTTGTGTACTTCTCAGGAGTGGCGGCACTCATGACGGTTGTATAAACAGTGATCCTGGAAGGAAGGTCATATGATCATACTCGCATTAAAAAGCTTTATTACAGAATGTGATCTTAAGACACACCTCTTTAACTAACACTTACTTACACAGTGGGGAGAAACAGTCTCCTCCACTAATATTGGCACCCTTGGCATATGAGCAAAGGCGGCTGTGAATATAAATCTGCATTGTTTATTCTTTTGATATTTCATTCAAACAATTCACAAAATTCTAACCTATAATTGAAGTAATAAATGTTTTAGCACACCAGGGTGACTAGGAACATGAAATTGTCCAGCCATGACTTCCTGTTCCACAGGATAATAAGTATGAGGAACACAAAGGCTAAATTCCCTTAAAGGGGTCATCGGATGCTACATGCACTTTTACAAGTTGTTTGAACTGAAATGAGTGTTAGCAGTGTGTACACAACCACCCTATAATGATAAAGGTCCACCCAGTGTTTTTTTTTTTTTTTTAAATCTCGTTAAATCATTTCCCCTTTCTCATATCAAGCCGTTCTCAGAAGCCTGTCTGTGTGATGTCACACAGACCCAGGTCCCTCCTACGATTGTTGATTGACACTAGCGTTTTAGCACAGACCCACCCTGAGTGAGCTGTCATCTGTCTGCCATTGTTTCCCCAATCTACCGAAATGCGTTTATGTTCGTGCAAATCATTCGCGATCCTGCCTCACCTACAGAAGAAGTGAGTATAAGGTTCTTTTATGAATCTTTGCAAATTGCCTTTCCTAACAATGTGCTAGTTAGATAGTTCTGCACCTAAAGTAAACTGTCTCATGAAAACTGCGCATCACCCCACGGAAGAGAGGGGTAAAACCAAAGAATATAGTTCTGATGTGCAGAACAAGATTGTTGAGCTTCACAAAATAGAAAGTGGCTGTAAAAAAAGAGCTGAAGCATTGACAATCAGGGCACTAATTAAGAGATTCCAATCAACTAAAGATGTTACAAAACTGCCTGGAAGAGGACGTGTCTATATCACCCTAATGCACGCTGAAGAGGAGAGTTTGAGTGGCCGGACTCTCCAAGGATCACAGCTGGAGAATTGCAGAGATTAGTTGAGTCTTTGGGTCAGAAACCTTGTTTGGGAGGGTTTTCAAGAAAAAATATCCTCACTGATCCAAAAAAACGAACTCCATATTCAGTTGTCAGACACAACTTCAAATGGCACTGGCTTCTATGGTCAGATGAAACTAAAAAAAGAGCTTTTTGGCTGCAAACCCACCAGATGGGTTTAGTACAAACAGGGATAAAAAGTACCCCATGCCCATGGTTAAATATACTGCTGGATCTTTGATGCTTTGGGCCTGTTTTTCTGCTGTAGGTCCTGAACATCTTATTTAGATGCATGGCATCATGGATTCTATCAAATACCAACAGATAAAAAAAATCTAAACCTAACTGCCTCTGTTAGAAATCTTATAATGGGCCATGGTTGGATCTTCCACCAGGACAATAATCCAAAACAAACATCAAAATCAACACAAAAATGAGTCACTGTGCACAAAATGAAGCTTCTGCCATGGCTGTCCCAGTCCTTTGACCTGAACCCATATAGAAAATGAGTGAGGTGAACTAAAGAGAAGTACTAACATGGAGCTGTGAATCTGAAGGATCTGGAGAGATTCTGTACGAAGGAATGGTCTCTGATCTCTTACCAGGTGTTCTCCAAACTCTTCAGGCATTATAGGAAAAAACTCAGCGCTGTTATCTTGGAAAAAGGACGTTGCAATAATTGGCTGCCAATAATTGTGGCCAACATGAACTAGAGAAAGCATTTATTTCACAATGAGATTTTTTTCCCCACTTTCAATTGTTTTACTTCAATGATAGGTTAGAAATTTGTGAATTTTTCAAATTAAACATCAACAGGATAAACGATGCAGATTTATTTTCACAACTGACAACTGTGTGTGTTTGTGTGTTTATATCCTTTGTGTGACCCCAAGAATTTATATATATATATATATATATATATATATATATATATATATATATATATATATATATATATATATATATATATATATATATATATATATATATATATATATATATATATATAAATATATATATATATAAATTCTTGGGGTCATTTTGGTGGCAAAGGTTCTCTTTCTTTGCATTTCTGCAGAGTACCCACAGTACCACTTGACAATATATCAACTTTGACAAACAAAATGGTAGGTTAGTAAAGCTTGATGAGTTAAGAATCAGCGTTGAGTTGTTGGGCACCAGACATGAAAGAGGGTGAGAGTTCAACAGAGATCAATGCTTGGACTGTTCTAATTTACAGCTGAGTGGCTTAAACAATGAGTGTCTGTGAAGTTGTACGTGTGGATAGGCAGAGGCTTCACATGACTGGTCTCTGCTGACTCTCCAGAAAATTCCGAAATTCTGCATTGCATGGTTATATTCTAATATTATAACCTCCATGAGGAGGAAGTGTGCTTATGTATGTAGTACTGGTTACCACATACGAGAAATGAGCACTCTACATGAGGACATTACACAACCATTAAATATCATGTGATAGGTGAAATTCTGAATTACTGTCCTCCTTACCTATTACATACCGGATCCACGGATAAAACCTGTAACAATGAAAAAGAAATGGTCACTTGATCAACGCATCAGTCAATAAATTATGCAATAAGATTGCATGCTTTCACAAACACAAGGAAAGTCTCATTAAAGTTTAAACAAACAAGAACACATTTTGTAGTACATTAACAATGTAGGACAGAAATAAATGCCACAACCTATGACAATAATAGGCAGCCAAAATGGATTTACTCATTTACCTGATACAGAGAATCCATACTAATATGGTTTTGACCAGTGGCATTCAATGCTTTCATGGCCACATCTCTGAAAAAGACCAGGAAATGTGAAAAGCAAATCCATAATATCCATAATAATCTCACATTGGGGCTTTTCATGTTATTGATAAAAATGTATTGTCTGCTTGCCTTCGGTCGTCTCGTTTAGGAGCGGGTAGCCAGTGGTCATAATTGGTTTCAACTCTATACCAGCTATAATAAGCAACAGTAAAAATCAGAGGCTTAGTAATGTAAAAACCTTAAGGAAAACACTAGTTTTATATGAACGAGAGCCTAATGTTGCACTGGCATCACTTTATGTCTTTCATTTTAATTTGTCATTTAAAAGTGATGGTTGGTGCTTACTTTCCATAAAGTGGATCCAGAGTCCAGATGTCAGCTGATCTGCTCCGGTCTCTGGTTATGACCACACCCTCACCAGCATGAACACCACCCAAAATGTAATAAACATCTGTAATGATCGGCACCTTGGCCAGTCTAAATGCTGCATCCTGGAAATCCACAGCTGTTTCAAGAGTCTAAAAAATAAAAATATACAGATTTATTCAATGCAAAAGTCTCTAGTCTTAACAGTCAAAGAGTAATTTTTGCACCAGTTCATTTTGAAATTCTGAATTATATTTAGAATTGTATATGCATTCTCTCACCTCTCGCACTAGCCAGCTAACTGGAGAGCTTTTTAATAAAACTGCTGAAATTACGTTCTCCCACCAATGTCCCTTATCTGTAGAAATGTAGATAGAAATTAAAACCACACAAAATTCACTAGACCATCTCTTCAAAATAAAAAAATCAACCTACTGCGTTCATTGCCAGACACTGTAAACTTATTGGGGCTCTGTCCTGTCCACAGCCCAACATAACCAGCAAAAGTGGTTCCTCTGTATGCCACCTGGAGAGAAACGACTTTCAGATTCAAGTGTATAATATCATATAATATAATACAATATAATATATAATTTAATAATACCTTTCCATTTTTAATAAAAAGTACATCTAGAGTAAGATTTCTGAGCACATCGTGGGGATAATCCAGGTTTCTGCCATGGTATATATTGCCCTTTGAATCCTGAGTTACAATACTGGTGCAAAAGCTAAAAAAAAACCAAAGCCGCCACAATGAATGTTGAAAAAAAGTTGACAACTAAAACACTTCAAGAGAGCTACTGTGCCAAAGAGTGTAGTACTTACGCAGATACTTCATAGGCAAAGTTCAACAGCACAATATCTGCAATGTCAGTGCCATAGAAGGATGCCATGCCCTGTATTTCTCCAGCATACGGCTGCGGGATGTATCTCTCCAGAGAGTTCACTATAGGTTTAACTGCATCATGAACCCATTTGGGAACCGTTGAGCTGCAAAAGAGGGGTTTCAAGACATAAATGTGGATCTAGGGTGATGACAAACAAGATTTACAAAGTTAAAGCACATATGGTATCACTTTAGCAGTGTTGGGGCTAGGGGTGGACGATATGGAAAAAATATATCACAATTGTTTTTTGTTTTTTTTATATCACGATTTTATCACGATTCTTGGTTTTACTATTTTGGTTTTACAAGTTGTCTGAGCATTACAGCCAAACTAGAAAGACAAAGCCTTTCAAGGTAACATAAAACAACCAAAAAAAAAGACATGGCAGATATTTAGGCCAAAGTGGGCGAAGATAAAAATCTTTGTCATTTTATCTTTCTTATTAAAAGATAATAACAAAGATACACATTACAAATACACAATACGCCCTGGATCTTGTTCTGCAGTGAGGACCATCTCCTTATTTCTATGGTCTTTGGCTTTTTACTGCAACACAACTCAGAAAATAAAATACAGATACTATACCACATTGTGTGGCTTTTGGTTGTCATTTTCTGTCAAAGGGCAACAAGAGAAGCAATGTAAGACTGCTTTCCTAGCGATAATAGGAGGAGAAAAGCATGGGAAGATGCCTGTGGACGAATAAAACTTCATTAAAAACCCGCTTCTTTGTTCTCTCCACTTTAGCCCTGATGCCTTTGAGTCTTAGTAGACCACAGCTACTGAAAGAGCTTACAAACGACTGAGACAAGAAACGCTAGATGCCATCTGTTAGGATGTAAACATGCCGACGCCAATCATGTCTCGCGCGGATTTCCCTCAACATCCGGGGCGTTTAGACTCCTTGTGCGGAAAAAATCCATGGTACAGCATTTGGTTTAAACCCATACTTATATCCATCGCCACCTGTAAGCTCTTTCAGTAGCTGTGGTCATCATATCAGTATTTTATTTTCCGAGATGTGTTAAAAATATCAACAGGTAGCTCACAGAGTGCAACCATTTTACGTCATCAGAATAATGGCGCCCCCCAAAGTCCAAAATATGTATAAAACGACGTGATTTAAAAAATAACTTGATCTTTGATGGGTTTAATGAGACACCATTTACGTTAAGCCATACAAGTCTTAATACCCAGGGATCCCTTTAAATATTTGGTGACATCCTGTATTTGATTACAACTTCTGCGCGTAAACTTTTTAAACTCGTCCGCTAGGTGAAATTATCTAATTGCTAACCTGGTTCTGGTCAAAATTGCAAGAATGCAAACGAAAGCAACATTTTCTCGCAGCGTGCGTGTGGTTATCAGACTGTCTGACACTTACTCGATCACTTCAGATGCAGCTTTTCTCAAGAAGTCGATGTCATAGAGGCTCTTCAGGGGAGCCCAGCGCTGAAAGGCCGGCTCGTCCAGACTGATGTTCACCACTGGAGGAGAGAAATCAGCTGTCGACACGCAGGAGCCTGTCACGCAGAGGAGCAGACAAATCTGTAGCTTCATGGTGAATACTGAACACTAGCTGTCCTTGTGATGGTGACATTTGAATATATGCGAAACCAAAGAGTCCCTCACACTCTCCCCAACTTCTGTATTTGAAAGCGGAACTGAAGTGATTGTTTTGACAGTAACATATTAACCACAAGGGGGAGTGGTGTCCACACACTTGCGCCTAACTAAAGACCCTTTTTTGTTTTACTGCAGTGTGAAATCAAATATAAGTGCTTAAAGCTTTGCTGTGAATAAAGGTTCAGTTCATCATGAAGCTGGATCCGATTAATGTTTCCCAATCCTGGAATAATTTCAGTACAGTTCGCGTTATTTAGGAACAGAACTGCACATGATGCTTAATTTATTTTAAGGACGACACGTTTTCACTTCTTTATTCAGACTTCAACAAAGTCTAGATAGTAAAAAAAAAAACGTATAGTCTATGCAAAATATTTGGGGGTTTTCAATTCATGAGTAAGCATAATAACGATACATGGACATGAGTTTGTTGTAGCACGTAAACTGCACACAGTTACACACCGATTACAAACATACGTTTAAAAAAAAAAAAAAAAGCATAACAGCTTTTAAGTATAATAAAAGTTACAATGTACAATAGTTTATTAAAATGTATTTTTGCTGTAGTTTTTTTAACATTTTCAAAAAAACAGAATGAGACATTTTTATTATAATGTGATGTCATGTATTAATAATATCACTAGGTTTTTTTGTTTTCTTTTCTTGTTTTGAGAAACATGCGTTTGGATCTGATAGGACTCTTGCGTGATGCGCATGCGCACTCGAGTCCGCGAGAGTGAAGTTATATCAGCAGCTGTTTGACAGCAGAGAGCGCATGCTTGCCACCCACAACATCAGGAGCGACTTTAGAGTGAGTTTGGTCACTGTTACAAATATATTTACTGATAAGTGTTTTTTGTTATCCATGTAGGATGAACATTGGGCTCTTTGCACCGCATTTACACACTGCGTTTCGATTGCATGCGATATAAGTTTGTTGTTTTCTTAGGTGTTTGTTCATTTACGACAGGTATAACAAATGTGTTATTTGTTGATGTTCACATTCTTAAGATCATTTACAAATATCATCCCTCGGAAAGTGTGTTTTTGTCCTGTCCGCAGAGACATTTAAAGTCGTTGACCTTGAGGAGGCGTCTTGATATAATAAATGTCATTTCCGGACATGAGCTAAGCAGGTTATATCACAAGCAGAAGATAGCTCATCAAAACAACTTTTCCATTAACCTTATTCCTATAAGAAACCCTTTTCGTATTTGTATCCCTTTCTCTGGGGTGCTGCACAAACGAGTGTGACTAAGTAAAGGCCGCTGTAATTTTAGCAGGAAGGTTCTGTCCAGGTAAAGGATGAGGATCGCAGTTCTTGGCGGGACTGGTCAGACCGGACAGCAGCTGCTCAATCAGGCTCTTCAGCAAGGACACTGCGTCACGGCCGTCGTCAGAAACCCGGGAAAACTGACGCTGACGCACGAGAACCTCAAGGTAAGTTGAAGGAGGAAAGCCTAAAGTTACATATTGTTATTGTTTTTGAAAAAGCATAGTGAAATTTTGTTCACGAATTGCTCCCAGGTGAAAGCAATGGGTTGGACTGCAGGTTCACAATAACATCATTTCGCAAGGTCCTTCATGACAAAATGAATCGTTATGAATGTGAAGTATGAGTATAATAGTCTGAGCTATTCATTAGCTCATATTTTCTTTATCTAGTTGACTAAAGTCTGCACAATGGCTGTTTGGTTTAGAATTGGAATAATATTAAAAAGTCACCAAGGTGAAAATGTTAACTTTTGAATGTTTTTTTTTAATGATTATCTTTTTAATCTTTTTTAGTTGTTATATGAGTTTTTGTGCAGTTTCACTGAAAAAGAAAACTAAAATTTAGCATAACGGTCACAAGGGTGACAAAATTTCAATGCGTTTCATTTATGGGTTGATTATCAGCATATGATTTGCTTGCCCCACATTTTGGAGCAGGAAATTAAGATTTTTACAGACAGTTATCCAGACAGCAGTTCCACACTAAGCTGTGGCAGTGCAATAATGTAGATAATATTTCATGTGTTCCAGTCCAGATATCATCTCTTAGATTTTCAGTAATCTGTAGCTACAACTAGCATGCAGCCTCAACCATGTACTGTTTAACCACATGCCCTTCAGGTGGTTGAAGCAGACATTTTCTCAGAAGACAGCCTGAAACCACACTTTAAAGGTCAGGATGCTGTGTTGTCCTGTCTTGGCTTTCCGATCTCATTTTTATACGGAGTCACTGGCTACACCCAGTCTATGAAGGCAGCATTAAATGCAATGCGTGAAGTCAAAGTCAATCGAATCATCACCATGACCTCATGGTACACTGACCGTAAGTGCTGTTATTATGTACGGTATGCAAAACTGAAGGGTCTTTACCTCACAGTATTTCTGGTCTGATCATTTGACTGGTGTAGTAATTGAATTGCTATGACTTTCTTCACAGCTAATTCAGGCTCCAATTCTTCCTTCCTCATCCGCTTCATGTTGCTTCCCATGATTAGAAGTGTTCTGAACAACATGTATGAAATGGAAAACTTTCTCAAGCAGACTGACGACATTAACTGGACTGTTGTCCGTCCTCCTGGTCTCAAGAATATGCCAACAACAGGTGGGATCTATTAATAAAACACAAACTATTATTTGTATATATATGCTTGCTTCAAATGTTGGTAGCATTTTACATTAAGTAATATGCTGCAAAGCCATTAGATTACCACAAATAATAGTTATTTTTCTTGTTGTTTTCAAAGCCAACGAGTTCCTCACTCATGAAGGTTATTATGTCCCTGATGAAAATGGTCTGCCAGTGGGTCAGTCTGTGTCAAGAGGAGATGTGGCTCGTTTCATGCTCTCTCTACTCAGTAACAATGCTTGGATGAAGAAAGCCGTTGCTATCATCACCAAATGAGTTTGCGCTTCACTTTTTAACATTACTTTTATATCACTTGCCAAAGAGTTTTTAACAGCACTTATTCAGTACGTCCGGCTTTATGTCACACATAGCAGTTAGCAAAGACTGTCAGACTAGGAAATATGTTTGTCATATACAGAAATTTTCCATATACTACATTCTAATGGATTTTAAGGGGGTTCTCTCGGTACCAAAGAAGGCTTAGCAGAATTACAAGAAAATATAATTCATAAAATCATAAAACATTTTGTTGCCTATTGTTTGGAACATTTTGTAATGTAAATGGGTATTGAAATGACAGTTAATTCTTCTCAAACATACTGTGTATGAATTGTGGAATTAAATGTCAACAGCCACATTTTTAATAAGAAAACATACTCATTTATAATCATTTTTAGTTTACTAATATCAAGCCTATATGCATATTTGTTTATGTTGATTTATTGCATAACACAAAACACATCAGTGTTGTGATGTCCTTTCTAACTTTTCTCATTAAGAGTTTTACAATATATTACTGACAAACTATGAACATCATTAGGAAAACCGAAGTTATAATTCTAACAATGCAGGTTATTGATTTCTTTGTATTATTATTTTTTTACTTTTTTAATATTTTGTTCATTTGTGTTACATATCTTTTTTTTTTATTTATTATTATTTTTTTTTATACAGCACACCAGATTTAGCAGTTTTACAGTTGCATACAAGTTCAGTTTAAAATTATGGCTATATTTGAAAGTCAAATAGTGGATCAGCACACTAATTTTTGGCCTACTATTAAACATAGTAAGCTATGTATGAGAATGTAAAAATGCATCAATGAATTACACTACAACAAAACACCCATGGTTCCTTACACAAACCACTAGATGGCTCTTCACATTTCTTAAAGCCACTGGAAGTACTGGCTTGCATTTAGTGAAACAGCCAGTTTAGCATGAACACACAGAAATCCTATTTTTGGAGCCAAATTCTTGGTGACCTTCTTTGCCATTATTGCTGGTTGTTTGTTGTTGAGCAGGTGAATTAATTAAATTGTTCTTTGAGTTGCAGTCTGCTGGGAACTTTATGCAGCTGGTGTGAACAAGTGTCTTATGACCACATGAGCGCAGTGTTGCTCTGTTTTTAATAAACTACTTGTATACCCTGCTTATGCCTTGAGAATATGTTCTTGACAATAAAATAATAAAAGCTTGCTTCTTGTTGAAGTGAGGGCAAAAGGTTGAAAGCAAAAACTATAAACGCGAAGCAGCTTGAACATTTACTTTTTAAAGATGACTTACTTTTTTTGTTGCATGGAAGTTTTAAAAACATACAGGTTTCAAACGACATGAGAGTAAATGATGACAGAATTTTCATTTTGGGATCAACTATCACTTTAAGACTTGTGTAAGATTTCACTCAGTAAATAGGGATGTTGTAATTTTCTAAATAAAAGAGTTAAATCCAAAACCAACGCAAGCCATTTTTGGGGACAAAGTTTGTAAGCCAGTCTATTTTGCAAGAGACAAAGGCAATCAGCGCACCCCCATGAGGGGACATTCCAGACTGATCCAGAGCCAGTCTGACCAGTCACTAAACCTGCCCAGGTCAGATGGATGAAATGCACAACCTCTGACCTAATTAGTATTCTATTCATTTTGAGCACAAATGAATGTAGCTGATTCTTGTGTTTGAATCAAAGTCCAGTTTCTGATGTCTTCTGGTATAAAATGGTGTAAAGCTTGGCTTAGGACAATGAGATGTGTTAAAATAGTGAGGTCCATTGGAAGTCCTGGAGTAAGCAAAATATAAATTACTGATCAAAGGCAAAAGAATATGATCCCAGAGTAGCCAGGCATTTAATTCCCACGTTTTCATTTGTTCTTCACCATAAAATTGGTCTATTTTGCAAGAGCCAAAGGCCCAGGTCAGATGGATGAAATCCAACCTTTGACCTATTTAGTATTATATTCATTTTGAGCACAAAGGTGGAAGACGGTGGGAATAGATGTAGATGATTCTTGTGTTTGAATCAAAGTCCAGTTTCTGGCCAGCGATATAGTGAATGAAAATGGTTCATTTCCAGCACTTTTATTACTGGTGAAGTTATGCAAGGTGAACTGATGACTTAATTTGATTGAATGTACTGTACATAGATTGTAATCTGAGGACTTTGTCCTTAATGGACAGATATCATGTTTGATGATCGGAACAGCAATAACCAGGCAGTTGAGGAAAATGATTAATGTGTCATGTTGAAGGGATAAGTTCAATAATTGGGGGCCTTGATAATTTTTTACATTTTGGTATAAAAAATACTGAGGGGATAAAGGTTACTAAAGCACAATACCACTTCCAAATCTTACAGCACATTATTCAATATTTAGGGCCCGAGCACCGATGGTGTGAGGACCCTATTGGAATTGCTCAGTTTATTAAAATTGATTATTTTATTTACAAGCCATGGCAGGTATACTGTGTAATTAAGAATTAAAAAGAATATATGTCTGCCATGTACAAAATTTACTTTGGCATACAAAAAAAAAAAAAATTAGCTTAAAGTCCTTGATGCTTTTAGCTTGTGCATCTGATGGGCCCTTTCTAAATAAATGGTCGCATGACAAAAATTATGCACTGCCACATCTTACCCAGCTTTTTCAGGACAGCTTTTGTGATACCTTTGCATTGATATTTCCAAAGTGTTTGGAATACAACAAGTGATTCATTTTAAGGAGGCAATAAACAAACATTAGAGATGCTAATACAAAGTTTCAGACATTATTCAGAATAGTGCAAGCCTTGAAAACTTGAAAGAGGGGGATTAAAGCTGATTCATTTTTCAGCTGGATGTAGTTAGCCATGCTATAAAAGAATGCTATATATATATATATAGGCAGAATAACCAGCTGTAATTTCACCTAAATGTCATTGTATTCTAAAATCTAATCTCTCAGCTACATCACATACTTCACATATCATCTGTGTCAGAAGAAATACTTCTAATACTTATAGTTCATTGGCTTCTACAGCTGCGTGTAACACCAGACATGTTTAAGTATAATAAAGAACTTCCAACAATTGGTAATGCAGAACACAAAACAGATCAGTCTCAATGAAACTGTCTTAACAAACTGAACAAAAGAGGACGCTTTTATGAAGGGATGATGTTTCTTGCTTGTGTTTCTGCATTACCTCAAAACTGTTTCGGGAACACGATATAAACAATACCTGGGGGGCGGGGAGGAGTTAAACAACAGTGTGCCTGCAGTGCTGTCCCTTATCAGAGACGTTTTGTTTTGTTTGAGAACAGACAGGAACATATTATCAGGAGGTTTCCCTGCACCAACTCACACTATTGCCACTCCCATAGTCAGAAATGTAGATTAAAAAAACTACATTCATAAAAGAAACAAAGCAAATAGATTCTAATACATACTTAACCAAAGGAGTTTAATAATTATTGATAATTCTGAGGAAATATGTCTCTATATCTCACAATTCAGATTTTTTCTTTCTCCCTCAAAGACAGTTTACACCTCTCAAAACGGTTTTTTTTTATTCCATAAGGTAGTCATATATAAAAGAAACCAAACAAATGCATACTTTACTCATAGTGTTCTAATAATATTATTTATTTATATATTCCAGCATATAACTTCCACTCTCATAAATATTCAATGTGCTGGGTGAAATTTGAACAGCAAGAGAATAAACAATTGTCACACATGCTTCTTTACAGTTAGGCTGTAACTGTCTGAAGTACCAACAATACTCAGTGTGCAAGCAACAGTATTAACCTTTACAGATCACATGAAACTCAATCTTAGCCTATTTCTACTTAGAGAAACTGACTTCACAGATCTTATATTAACAGTAATATGCACAGTAATTGCACAGTAATACCATTTACACACAGTCTCATATATTACAGAATATACAGAACCAGTTATGGCAAATAGATCGATATAAAACTGATTAACTGGATCTTTGTAGAAGGTAAGGTCACACTTTATATTAAGTGGCCTTAACTACTATGTACTTACATTTAAATTAATTATTTGGTACAATGAACTTATTGTGTACACTCGTTTTACATTGTACATATATATATATATATATATTTTTAAACTATGTAATTAAGTTGGCTTGAGAAAGCCAACTTACTAAAATCCTATTTAAACTTATTATTATTCTTTTTCTGAGACTAAAATTTCTAAATGCTACTCCTGCTAGAGCTTTAACTCTACAGACTCCAAATCTCTACAATCTCTGACAGACTGTATTGCCTGAAAAACTACTTTAAACTTCAAACTATTTCAGACTGGAAACCATCAAGCTTGACTTTCTCAAGCCAACTTAAATGTTTGTCTCGACAAACTTTTTTATCTAGTTACATCTGTAATTAATTTCTGTAATTACATTTATAATTACACTGTTGACCCATCCCTCACACCTTAACCCACCCTTAAGCCTACCCATACCACCAAACCTGTCCCTAACCCGTATCCCACCTCAATAGCAGGAAAAGTGTTTTGCAATACAATATGTACATTGTACTTATTTTTTGATGTAAGCATACATACAAAACAAACAATATGATCCCAGTGTAGTCAGCCAAATTCCCACAGTTCTTCTGTTATTCACCATAAAATTTGTTTATTTCTTCTTCGTACATTTTACTGACGACAGGTCTTTTGAGCTTCATGGTTGGACCTGAGAAAACAACAACAACAAAACTTCACATTCACATCTAATAGATCCATCAGACTGTTTACATAGTTGACTATAATCATGCGTTTAGGAATGCAGTTAGGCAAATATATGTTCTGTAAATAAACCTACTGACACAAATGCTTCTCGTAGTTGTCTGTCACAATGACAGATAAAAGTTCTTCTACAGTACTTTACAAAAATATAATAATCATGGACATCCATGTATTAGATATAGTTTGTCAATACAACTTGACAACAAAATAACTTGTTCTATTTTATATCCTTTTCTATGAAGAAATATTACTCACCAAGTTCACCACTAGTTATGGAGAAGTCTTTTGGAAGGATGGTCCACTTCTGGACTCTCTGGGCACTGGATGTGGCTTTGGCATTTACGTGGTCTATGCCCTTCTGGATGGCTTTGTAAATGGCTGGTTCTTTTTTGTTAATGATTTCTGAAACTTTGCTGGCAATTACACCGTGCTGCCGACAATACTCCACCGCTAATGGGGTCAGTTCATCTGTGGGGTCCCCATTGTCATCAACGTTACACTAAAAATAAAAGAAAATTAAAAACATTATGAAAGATTCAGCAAAGATTTTGTTGATAGTTTATGGTATGTCATTTGATAAAATATGCACATTTAATGGTCTGATTAAAAGAATAGTTCACACAAAAATAAAAATTTGCCAAAAAAAAAAATTCTCATTCAAAGTGGTGAGGTTGTTTCTTCATTGGAACAGGTTTGGAGAAATTTAGCATTACATCTCTTGCTCACCAATGGATCCTCTGTGATCTTCAAGTATAATGCTAAACTTCTCCAAATCTGTTCACAAATTTCATTTTTTGGTGAACTATTTCTTTATGTAAATTTAGACTCACCTTGAGTGTGAGTAGCATAGACAGAAACTTCTTTTTGTCTCCAACCAGCATGACATTGCTGATGATTGACACCTTCTCTTTTAGGGCATCCTCAATTGGGACGGGTGGAATATTTTCTCCACCAGCAGTGATGATTAATTCTGCAAGAATAAGGTAATTAGATACGCATGTATAAACAAATGCTTAGTTTGTCGCACTGCAGTTTATGCATTTATCTTAATTAAATCTTTTCTTCTCACAGTAATATGGGTGTTATCCAAAGACAGAGAAAGCAACAATCCCATTTATTTTCTCCATAAGGGAACTGACTCTGAACTCGATTCTGCAAAGAAATCTATACCAATCAGAGAATCACAATTGTACCAAAAGAGCTCTTTAGTGCCCACTCACTGCCATAAAGCGCTACAACTGACATATGCTCTCAAACTACTAAAGTATTTGTATATGTATGCATTTTTTGCAATAAACATATCATTTCTATATCAACAACTTTAAATCAGCAGTTTCAAATTTATGCATCATTTTCATTTTCAATGTTTGGTTCGCAGTATTCCATGGGATTGTAAATTGTTCTGTTAAGTACTCAATATTGCACCTTCATCTTTTGGTCAGATAAATTTTTTCTTCAAGTCAAAGTTTGTAATGTTGTGATTCACCCCATAGCTGGTTGATTTGGTTTACTGCTTATCAGAATCAGCATCAGAAAGAGCTTTGTTGCCAAGTGTGGCTACATTTACATTTACATTTATTCATTTAGCTGACGCTTTTATCCAAAGCGACTTACAATTGCTATATGTCAGAGGTCGCATGCCTCTGGAGCAACTAGGGGGTTAAGTGTCTTGCTCAGGGACACACAAGGATTTCGTCTTGGTGGCAGGAGCTTCAAGTGAGTACAGAAAGTATAACGGTCATTGGACACCGAGTCCAAATTTTTTGCATGCGTTTTTCAATTTTTTTTTTATTCCCCATCCTTTCCTATCAAAATGCATGCTACACATTCGAAAACTCAGAAAATTTATCCTGATCCAAATTATTATTTTTTTTTTTACAAATTTCGGACTCAGTATGCAATGACCTTAACTCTTTAATGGACTTTATTTAAATCCCGGTAAGAATAATACCTCCGGAAACAAGTTTGCTAAAAAAAAAGTTGGCGGACTTTGTTTACCCTTATTTTACAAATGTGAAACTGTCCATTCTACCTTTTCTATCCTGTATTTCTACCTTTTATTCTGCCAGTGATGAACAGGAAGTCATCTTCATCATGTTTGCCCAGGTCTCCTGAGTGAAGCCACCCATCTGTATCCAGTGCTTCCTCAGTCTTTTCTGGCATGTTCAAGTATCCCATAAACACATGCCTCCCCCAGAAACATATCTCACCGGTCCCATCAGTATCTGGCTTGTCTAACTTAGTTTTACAGCCAGTCAACACCTTACCACAACTGTAAGAGAACAAAACATGAATGTCACATACAACTGTCATCTGCAAATACTGCCAACGTAACCAATGACTTTCAACCAATAAGTGGATGTTTGAATTCAAGTTCGAAAGTTCATCACATTAATACGAACATGCTGGAGGAATGTATTAAACAATTTCGGTGGTCCTGCTTGAAGAGTAAAGGAGATTTTTGCTTTTTATGTTCCAGCTCCTGTACTGTGGAATAAATTGCCATTTTCTATAAAATCCTCTCCATGTATTGACACTTTTGGCCTAAAGACTTTCTATTTGTTTTGGCTTTTGATTAAGTCTGAATATTGTGAATGATATGTAGCAGGATGGACGAGGTGAAGTATTATAGTGTTATTTTAACACTGCTATCTATATTCATGCTATTATGGAATTGATTTTTGTGTACAGCACTTTTTGTCATGTGGAAAAAGATACCATAACTAAAATAATCAAACAAATGTATTTTAGTTATTTAAAGATACAGTTCATCCAAAAGTTAAAAGTCTGTTTAAACTTTCTCTTTAAAAAAATGTGTTCTTTAAAGTGAAGCAAGTACAACAACAATAAAAAAAAACTTTAAAAGATTTATGCAATTTCAAATACAGCAGGAATGTTAATTCATAAAGCACATCATGCCCCTGACCTCATAATGCGATAACACTCAGCCCATGAGAGGGTGTGAGGTCCAGTGCTCTCGCTCATGCCATACAACTCAAAGACAGGGATGTGAAGGCTCATGAAGTACTCCAGTGTGTCTTTAGTGATTGGAGCTGCACCTGTGAAACAAATCCTACAGCGGTCAAGACCCAGAGCTTTTCTTACATTATTGAAAACCAGGGCATTCGCCAACATGAAGCCCCACGGCACTGAGGAATCACTGTTGAGAAATAAAATCAGCTGTGAGATTCTTTCCGGTGAATCAATTTATAATTGAATCCATGGGACTTTTAAAACTCACCCATTCATGGCATTATAGCTAGCTTGAAGTCCGATCCCTTTGGCCCAGTCTGCAATCTTCTTCTTTGTGATGGACGACTTCGCACCAGCGCATTTCATTGCTTCCTGCATCTTTTCCCACACTCGAGGAACTCCCAAGAAGCTTGTGGGACGCACCTCTCTCAGAGTGTTGGCCAGGGAGCCCTACAGTGAGTTAATAGATAATAGTTGTGTTTCTTCGTTTGTAGAAAAGTGTCTGCTGAATAAATTAATAAAAATATGTTTTCCAAAAGTAAAGAGTGGAAGCTGGATTTTAACCTTCAGGGCATCCGGCTCAGCGAAACTGGTTGTGCAGGCAAACCTCATGGACAGCCACATGTCTTGGACCTGGGCTGCCACGTGACTCAAAGGCAAGTAGCTCACGATTTCCTCGTCAGCCATTTTCAGATTGACCGTGTGACCTGCTGCAGTGGCTGTCCAAGTGATCTGGAGAGAGGAGGGATGAAAATAGGGGACAGCACTACTTATCAAATGTGATTACATTTGACATTTGGCTTTGACATAAGTGCTGAACTATTCGCTTTATGTGACACTTTAATTGGTACTCACATTATCATGGCTGAGCATGACCCCTTTGGGATTCCCTGTGGTGCCTGATGTGTAGATTAATGTGCAGCACTCGTTGGCCTTTTGACTGTCTATCAGCTCATCCAGCTCAGAATCAGGGACATTTGCTCCCAACTTCATAAATTCAGCCCACTGAGAGAACATCAGATTGAAGCATATATAGTATATATAGTAGTAGTGTTAGTAGACATACTGGAAATATTTTGCTGTTTACATTCATTTTTCTTGACTGGCTTTTGGGGGGAAAAAATATTGTACATTCTGATATTTCCTTGTTTGGGAACAAACATTACTGATCTGTAATTATCAGTGAACCTGCATTATCTATATTTACTTACATGTACATGTTTTGTACAACCATTTGGCATTCAAAGCCATTTTTATTGTATTATTTGGCAAAAACGTACCGTATAAATGTTTGGCAACTTCTGCTCCAGTTCACCTTTGTACTGAACAATAGCCTTCAAATGTGGCAGCTGATCTCTGACCTATGAGGACAATGAAAGAAAAGTGATTAGTATTTTATAAGAAGATTCGGCTATTTATATATATATAATTTGTTCTTTCTTAATTAATGTTTATAATTAATGTAAATAATACATTAAGGTTATTGGCTGACTTTTCACTGACTAACATCAGTGAGGTTTAATAAATGTTGCAATTGTATTGTTCATAGTTTATATCTTTCCAACTCCATCCATAACTGTTAATACACTTTTTGTTATTAAAAGAATACTATTATAATACCTCTGTACTAGCAATTCTGGAACTTTTTATTGCATCACTTCTCATGTTAATATCTTTCTAAGATGAATTACCTAGCATTAATCATCTACTAAATGAAAGCTGTTCAACTACCTGAAGGATTTTGATCAGTTGTTTGTTGTTTTCCACAACTAGAACGTTAGCTTCACAGTTATGAGCGACATACTGGCAGGCCTCTGGAGAGTTAGTGGTGTAGATTCCAGTGGCCAGTCCCCTGTGACAAAAGATTTGCATTCAGAAAACTAGAATCAGATCCCACATTCCATCAAAACATCTCTTCCTCATTCTCTAACATCATGTAGATTAACTTTTAACAGATTAATTGAATACTCAGTCAATACCCTGCTAGGACACATCCGACGTCTGCTATAAACCATTCAGGAGAATTGAAGCCCAGAATACCTACACCATGGAATCGCTCCAGGCCAAGCTAGAGTACACAAAGAGCAGAATGACTGAATATGGAAAAGCAATTCACCACCTAGAGCTGTTTGAAACAAACTAGAACTGTAAAAGCTTTAAAACCTTAAAACCTCAAGCCAATAGTTTTATCATATCAAACATTATCAAGTATCAAGTAAAATACATTTCATACACTGTAAAAAATCTTTCTGAAAAGCTTTTGAAATTAATTTTTATAGATGAAAAGATGTGAAGTCGAACCTTCAGAAAGCTTTTGGCTGCCACTCTTGCATGTTGATAGTACTCCTTATAGGTCAGAGTGGCCCATGTTCCATCTTTCTTTCCACGGAGGGCAGGATAGTCTCCGTACTTCTGCACTGTAGCGAGGAACATCTGATGGATCGTCATCGGAGGTTCTGAGCCGAGTCCCGATGTCTCCATCCTCAGTTTGACAGGCTTGTCTCTGGCTGTGCTCCACAGCTCCTGGGCTTGAGCAAGACGCACATCTCCAGTCATCAATGGTATTGCCGGTTCATCGCCTTTATGATCCGGACAGCAAGGACAGACAGGAGACATGATTATATTTTACAAGTCCTTCTGAAAGGTATTGCAAATTCACAGATGAAGCTTCTGCATGCTAAGCAATAAGAGATCAGTCTACTCAGGCAGCTTCCCTCGTCTCCTGTCACACACTCAGAAAAACACTGAGGAACTAATGGCTTTATAAGAGTTCAGAAACAGGTCAGGTTACTGACAGGATATGGTATGTGTTTCTCACCAATCAGGTTTCACATGTATAACAGGTAAAAAAAAATAAAAATGGACAGAACAAATTTGTTCTGTTTTTATTATTAACTTGTACGGTTTAATATATTACAAAGAAACAGCAAGTATCACATTAAATTAAACATTACATTTTGAAGTAGAAAGACCGAAGTAGAATTTTCTTGTTAAAATAAAAACTCCAATAACCTTTATTTACAATTTCAAAAAATCATTTCTGCTGAAGCTACATTTATAAATTATATTTTATATATATATATATATATATATATATATATATTGCTTAATTTTTAATGGCTGTAATTATAAGATGAAAAAATTCAAAAGTGACATTCAGAAATCATATAATTTGTCATTTTCACAAGAATGTATTTTGTGAAAAATCTATTTTTATATATTTGTCAGCCTGGAGAACATGAACACTGCACACTGAAAGCTCTTCAGTATTAATGCAAAGTAATTGCATTTTCAATATGCAAACATATTGTGAACATTCATGTGAAGATTGTACCTGTGTTATTCTTCATGACAGGGAATGAACAATCCCCATTTGGTTGGTTTTTGGGGTCATGGAGTGGTACGGTCTGATATTCTTCAGTTTTAACAGAACTAGCAAGAAGACAAACGAGACCTATTACATGATATCATAATTTATACATCAGTTAAAAAAAAGCAAATAAGCAGTACATTATCAGTTACTACAGGTGGACAGAGATAACATTGTCCATTGAACAAGTCTACATACCCTTCAGTATCATTTCCAGAGACAGGAATTTCCTTGGAGTCACTCTGTGATATACACTCATTGGCAGACATTGTACAGAGTCTTAAGATGACAACAAAATAAAATATTATTACAAAATCTTGCGTTCACAAGTAGCCACCAAATACAATAAATAAAATATAATATAAATGTTGAATATCTTCTATTCAGTCAAAAGACTCTAACACTAGTGGTTTCAAAATGTCATTTATCTTTTATATGTACCCCAGCTCTTGCAAAATACTAAGCAATATGTGCCAGAGGATAGAGTGCCAGATGATGAAAGCAGCAAACGAGACGTTACTGTCAACGACTAGCCTTTCACCAACATTAGGAAATTCAGATTAAGACAGTATTACGTTTAATAGTCTAATGTACAGATGTGCATATCTTCACATCTAGAATTAAACAAGAAATGCATGTGTTTGCTAAGGTTTAGTCATACAACATATGTGCATTTGTGAAGTTTGTATAAGTATGCCATCTAGAGTATGTTGAAGTAATTAACACATCTGACAATTAAAGGGACAGTACACCCAAAAATGAGTACAAAAGATATTTCTAAGATATTTTGAAGAACGTTGGTAACTAAACAAACTGACTTCAGTGGGTTCTTTTTTTACCCATACAATGGAAGTCAATGTCATCGACTGCTTGGTTACCAAATTTCTTCAAAATATCTTGAAAGAAAGTCATACAGGTTTGTAACAACTTCAAGGTGAGTAAATGATGACAGAATTTTCACTTTGGGTGAACTATTCATTTAAGTTGAATAGAATGGACATTGCATATAAGACATATTTTTATATTTGTGATTGCGATATTGGGCCGGTGAGCAAATTCACTATCAATGTAAAAAGTAGGTGTATTCAAAAGAAGTCAAGTTTTAAAATTCTATAACAGTTTATTTAAAGAAAATTAATAAAAGTTCTTTTTTTTTTTTTTTTTTAAATCTTGAGAATGATGCCTTGAGAAGTTCATAACTTGACTACTCAAGATTGCAAAAGGACAAAGTTCATGACAATTACAACACAAGTGTGGCCACATCACGATCTGTGTCCAACTGAACTTGTCCACAGATGAGAGTTCATTACCGACAAGGACAATGATATATAATAATCTTGTGAAATAATTTGATGGTTTTAAGGAATTGGATCCTAATCTGTACTTAAAGGTGTGGGAGTTGAGGTGTCAGGTTCAAAATTCATTCATTTATTCACATGGGCAGCTTTTCACAAAACACCATGGTATTGTTCTACTGAATCAAAGCATTATGCATTAAAAAAAAAAATCTGAAAATGGAAATGCATTTGCTTGTAAAAACAAAAAACAAACAAAAAAATCATATTAATAACATGATTTTACTTCAGCAGTTCTATAATTTCTATAATGCATAGCCTAATATTCATAACATTTAAAGTGACACATGACCACAACAAAGCAGGAGAAAAGAGAAACAAAATATACAAACTATATGGGGTAAATCACTTTGGAAATCAATTATGTAACTAAAAACAGTGAATGAAATAAACAAAACATACAAAGGTAAACGTAAATAAGATATAAAACATAGTTTCAACCCACAAATAATGTCATTGGAATTTTATATAGGCTAGCCTAATTTTTAAAACGCGCGTGACAACTTCCTCAACCAGACATTTGAAAAGTAGGCTACATTTACATCTACATTTGGGGGGGGGGGGGGGGGGGGGGGGATAAATAAATAAACAGAATGAAATAAAATATACCTTGTGACAACTAGGTTATACTGAAACATGAATATATTTCATTAAAAATATCACCGTTACATTCAATTAAACAATTATTAACCTGAATATTTACTAGAACCCTAGGCATAAATTTTAGGTTAATTTGACGGTTTACCTCAAGGACACCTGCAGATATATAATTCGTATGATGAGTTTGCAAACGTAGGTTATTATCTTTATAACATTAGCCTACTAATGTTAACAGAAAGTGATAAAAGTTGACTTACATGTTCGAACGGGGGTTTTTTCCTGTCAGTGCTGTTGGAAATCGTGTGCAGGTGTGAATGAAACAGATGTTTGCCCTATGCACTACTACATATGTTTCTCAGGTGGAATAAGGTAAGTGCATCTACTGGTCCATTCAAACTCACAGTACCATCGTGTCACATGACAGGACTTCATACTGCTGGGGTGTCTGCGCTCAAATTCTCCTTATTAAACAAACGATTTAACCGTCACAGCACTGCATATACATTTAAAATAATTGTATGCATGCATATATATATATATATATATATATATATAATTCTCAACGAAATTGATTGTTGACGTTTTTCTTTTTTAACAATAGCCTACACATACATTTATGCATTTAGCAGACGCTTTTATCAAAAGCGACTTACATTGCATTCAAGTTACAGTTTTTACATTTTATCAGCTCATACAACTTATGATATTAATGTCTGTCACATATTTAACACGGAAATGACAGAAAACGGAACATATCAGGCATGTCTAATTTTCTACAGTTGATATTTTAATATATATTTTTACAATACAATATTTTTGCGTTCTTCCTATTCATTCATATGTGCAGACATGCTTTTGTAATTTCAGATTATAGAGATTGCAAGACAAGTTAAATTAAGAGTTGATCAACACTTTATTCATTAAGATTGTTACGTAAGCTTCAAGGTCCCAAAGTCAACAGTATGAGAGATTGTGATCCTAATACATTTTTGAGTGGATAAGATAAAGCAAAACTCATTCTTGATAAGAAAACTGTGGACATTTACCATTTTGCAAACTTCACCTAATAAAAATCCATAACATATGCTTGATAAAATTACCATTATATTTTTACTACACTCCAGAAATCCCAATGTGTTTTGTTAAACTTAGGTTCAATTAATATGTATTAAAATGAATATGAAAGGCTCAAAGTTGTTTGTTTAAAATAGTAAGATTATTATTGTTCTGTATTACATTTCTTCTTCTAGTGAGCACAGACATGATGTGTTGCCTGTACAAATCCATCTGATGTTTCAGCAAATAGGATGAAAGTTCACTTAAATATAAACACTAATGACTGACCCATAGAAAGCAGCCTACTGGCCATCAAGGTCACTCGATCACACCACCCTCACCAGTTAATAGATCTACAGGACGGCCGTAGCTGAGGCCAAACCAAGTCTAATACAAGATTTCAGACTGCATGTTTTTATTTCAGCATGTCCTGAAATGCGTCTTCATGGTATAAACACAGGGGCCCTTACTCATGCAACATGGGCAGAAGGAACTGCTGTGTATTTTAAATCATTCATAATAAGAATTATATGTAAATTGTCCCATTGAATGCAACAATTTATGCAAGAACATTCTTTGCAAGAAATTCGTTCTGCTTGCATTTCATGAATGAAACCATTGTGCTTTTACTTCTTATTTATATATTTCCTGTCCTTATTTTCAGAACATTTTTTGCATATGCCAAACATTTAATTTCCATTGTGCAAAAAGCCCATATCAACCTGTGAACCTTGCAAAACTCACCAGAAGGTTTATATTACCCAGTGATGACAGTAAACAACAGTAAAGGTAACCCAACCCAGTTAAGTGCAGGTTACCCAACAGATTGTGAACATCAACCGCAGACTGAAGAGCAGTAAAATTAATTTTAATGTAAAAAATTGTTCTCATTATTTGACAAACATTTTCATTCTGTATATCAGTTATGCTTGTCTCCTCCAAAAATGCAGAGCATTACTTTTATTCTGACAGAAGGTCCATCTATCCTGGAGGCCATTTCATTTGCCGTCCTCCGAGAACATGAATGTGAAGGTGATACACAGACTGTGCCCCATTTTTTCCATCATTAATGACTGTAAATAACAATGACAGATAATTAAGCAAATAATACATACTTTAAAGTTAATGGCATGCTAATATTATAGTTTACTATACTAAATAAGCTGCAGATATTAACACTATAAAGCCTACTGTATTATATTTGATACACAAATTTCTACAGCCTTTAAATGATTAACATTATCAAAACTTGTTGTACTCAATCTACTACATGCCTTCTTTCATCTGACTGATAGTTTATAATTTTTTAGCAAGCAAAGGCCTTTTAATGTAATTGGAAAAATGTCCGGGGATGTCCAAAAACCAGTCAGTATCTGGTGTGACCACCATTTGCCTCACGCAGTGCAACACATTTCCTTTGCATAGAGTTGATCAGGTTGTTGATTGTGGCCTGTGGAATGTTGGTTTATGCGTTTATGAAAAGTTCATAAATTCATGCTGAGTTCAGCTCATGAAAAATGGGAGCAAAAACAAAAGTGTTGAGTTTATAATTTTGGTCAGTGTATGTATTTTATGTAAGTAGTCTGCTAGACTTGTAATTTGCATTACAAGCTAACAGAATGTCAGCTTACTTTTTGGCCTAATAAATATCAGCAACTGCACCAAATTGCTTTTTTTTTTCTTTTCTTTTTTGCTCAGTGAGGTGTTTTTGCCAGTTTGATTATGAGCTCAATATTCTTCTACATCATACTATTTGAGCCACAATTTTTTCTGACGGTTCTATATGCTAAGCTTTACAGGATTAAGATTATATAGATGCTTAAATTAACCCTTTTCAAACAAAGCATATTTTGCTCACCAACTCTGTATCCTTCATCCAGTCCTTCTTTCTTTGCTACATTTTTGGCCACTATCAAAAGATGACCCAGGAGCTGGAGGAAAATGTCAAGATCTTAGAGGTGAGTCATCCTCTGTAATTATTAAAACTAGAAATTAATCAAATGTATATGGACAGACAAACCGATGCATCATCATTGTGCGCTTCACTGATCCTGGGAATGGGAATCCTTGGAATAACCAGGAAATGCACAGGAGCCTGGGGATTTACATCTCTGAAAGCTAGACACTGCAACGACATATATACATACATATATATATATATATATATATATACACACACATTATACGCAAACTGATATGCATACTATTCAACTTTACAAAAAAAAAAAAAACATCAATTGAGATAAATAAATCACAATATGTTACTTAACAATATATTAGGCAAAGTTCCTAAAGGCTTGTGGTCTGTACAATACCTTGTCATCCTCATAAATGACAGCTGCAGGGATAGTTTTGTCAATTATTTTAGAAAATATAGTGGGTTCAGGTTCTCCGTATTTCTTGCTGGCCTCCTGTGCCAAGCGAACCTCATCGAGCGTGGAAGAACAAAAGGTCTGATACAAACAAACAAACAAGCAAAACCTCAGAAACAGCATTTCTAAATGTCTAAAACATATACACAGCAGATCAAGTCTTCTGCGCACTTCAAATTCACAGACCGCGCTTAAACTCTAACAGCGTGTGCATACGTCAGAATTAAACACCTTCACAGGAAAGACACGCCGTAAATGATGTCCAAGAGGCAAAACCTGTCGGGTTAGTAAAATACTGCGAGCTGTCATTGCACTGTTTAAGGACAAACAGCGTCCATGGAAATTCACCTCTCACGTGCTGCTGCTGAGGATTTGTTTACATCCGGTTCTCAAAAGTAATGTGGTTTTCAAAATAAAAGTCGCCAAGCTATTCACAGTTAATTATTTTGAAGTACAGAATAACAAACAAACAAACAAAAAACTTCATTATGCATATTTTAGTTTCACAATTATTTTTTAATTATTTTGAGGTATGTTCCTTAACATCTTCGTGAAATTCACAATTTGTGAATTAATATAACATACTTTCGTTCAAATGCATATTGAACAATGAACATTATACAATTATGGATACAAACATACAGAAAAAGACAAAAAAAAAAATATTAAAAAATATTAAAAAATAAATAAATAAATAAATAAATACATCAATCAGTCAATCAATCTTATAAAAATCTGATAAGGGAACGGCGTCGTATAAAAATATTAAATACTGTGTAAAGCCCACGACTTTTTAAAGTTTTTATACCTTTCTTATTCAAGAGTTTATAAAACTGACTATGTAGAGAAAGTTTTTTTAATGCGTTTATGAATGTGAAATTTGGTCAAAATACAAGTTAAGTTATTTAATAAAATTAAAATGTTCATTATTTTTAGAATATCCAGTATATTTAGAAAATTCAAGTTTATTTCCCCATAAAAGTTAGAGAGGTATTGAACACTGAATACTTTTATTGATACATTTATGTACAGCACAGCATTACAGAATAAGTCCAATGCCAAAAGCAAGATAGTTTCATAGCTATTACAAAAATAGAAGTTTATATTGCTATATTTTAGTTTATCTTTATTATTTTTATTTCTGTAAAGAATGGTATACTAGATAAAGATCTGTGTATAAGAGATTGACACGTTTGCCATCAGACGCCTGCTCTGTGCTCTTATTCTCCTCTCATCCGCTCCAGCAGACGGACACACAGAGGCACTGAATGACCGAAGAAGAAGAACTCAGTAGATCACGTGGGAGAAACATGGCGTCCTGCAGCAGGTTGCCCTTGCATCCTTTCCTCTCCAGTGCGTCAGTACGCCTCGTCTGTAACAGAAATGTCCAGGTTGAAGCTTCCACAGCAAATAGTTTATATCCACCCGTTCTGCCATCCCGCACCGCGAAGAGTAAGTCGGCGAAGCGGCGCGTGGTCACGGAGCTCTTCGAGCAGCTGCGCTCCTGCGCGGCTCAGGAGAAGATCCGAGCGCTCACTCGCGTTCAGCGCAAGAAGTACGTGATTTACCCACACACATTTGCTCTCAACGCGGACAGATGGTATCAGCACTATACAAAAACTGCGTTTCTCAGCGGTCTGCCCGAGAAGTACGCCACTGAGTCTGCGCCGGCGGTGGATGAGTCTGCGCTGTCTGAGGTGCGATCTGTTGTCTGCAACTCCATCCTACAAGAGCACTGGCACGCGAAGAAAGGGAGGACTTTCATCCATAAAGAGCAAGAGCAACTCGTCACTCCGTTTTTAAGAAACACGGTGTGTGGTCTGAAAAACCTTCTGGCCAAAGAAAACCCCGTGCTGAGTCTGTCTAGTTTAGGTGGGTTTGACCTCCATGTTTACACTTTTCTGTGATGCAGGTGTCTCATTCAATAATGTGGCGTCTCTTTATATTATTTAACGTATATGATGTGTTTTCCCGGTTTTATGTGCTTATTATTGGAAGATTTTGACCCTCAAGTCAACTATTACTGGTTACGGGGAGAAAGGACTATTCCAGAGGGCCACAGGAGAGGACGGATCGAGCCAATGAGATTCCAGATTGATGACAAACCTCACAGTCAGATCAGGATCCCACAGCAACTTCCTGAGGTAGGGGCCCGTACCTACCTCACATTATGTTTATGATGAATATAATTTGTGTAAATAATTTTAGTCATGACTGCAGACGGTATAAATTGCACCTGTTTTACAATGTAAAAGTCTGTGGTGATGTTGGCCTGCAGCACTTTAATGTGTGATATGTGCTTAATAGTGATGTAATATCTTGCAGTTTGTTCCTCTTGAGGCAGAAATCTCTGCTGAAGTTCCCGTTATCACTTTGGCTCCTGACCTGCTCCCCTTGTTCAGGAGACAGTATGACAACAACGTCTTCATAGGTTGGTGTGTTCCAGTGTTTTAGAATATATTATGTTTTTTATTAATACTTTGAATTATATATCGGTCACTTTTTATTTTAATTTGTATTATTATCTCAGTTTTAGTGTTTGTACTTAGTTTAGCTTATTTTACCTTAGTTCCAGAGACGACACTTATACTTTTGATTTTCATTTTATTTCATCTTATTTTATTTCAGCTTTAGTTTGATTTAGCAGAAATGTTCTAATAGTTTGTCCCAGATTTTTGTCTTCCCATGAAGCAACAGATATTTGCAACTTTAAATGTTTATTGGATGAGCCACAAAAGTTGCTGCACATTCGGTATTACTGGAGAAAGTTGCTTTGTAACTGTAAAGGTCTTAAATTTAGGCTAATGAACTATTACATAGAAAAAAAATAGTTTACTGTTAAAGATTAAATGTTATTTGATTATTAATAGAGTAAACAATTTGAGCGTTGGTGTCTTATCGCTTTGATGTTGCCAGTTGTACAAAAGCAGAGGTAAATAGCAACTTGCTATCTTTATTACATAGTGTATATATAGTATTGTATAGTTTAAATCCGTTACAGTATTCTGAAAGTATGTGCATGTTGTTTTACCCCACAGGTGCCAAACTGGAAGATCCATGCTGCTATGGTCACACACAGTTTCATGTGGTCCCTGACAGGTTCCGCAGGGATAAGATGAGCAAAAGAGGCCTCTCTGATCAGGTGGAGGTGACACTGAGAGCCAACGGTATTGCCAGCCTGTTTGCATGGACAGGGGCACAGGCTATGTATCAAGGTTGGCGTTTCCGTAATCTTTAAATAAAAAATTAATAGTGCCAGAATTGTCCTGAGCTCAGGTTAAGATCACTTTTTAATTGAATTGATCCATATTTTTTACAATTGTAGGGCATTGACATGAATCAGCTCATGCATAATTCATTAATAACTAAATGTTTTGATCTGCCCAGGCTTTTGGAGTGAAGAGGATGTAAGCAGGCCGTTTGTGTCTCAGGCTGTCGTGACAGATGGGCAGTTCTTCTCATTTTTCTGCTATCAGCTCAATACTCTGGCTTTGAGTACAAGGGCTGATGGCAACAATAGCAGGAAGAACTTATGCTGGGGCACAGAAAGCATGCAGCTGTATGAGAGAATCACAGACGGAGACATAGTGGGCTTGAACGATGCTGTTCTTAAACTGTTGCTGCAGTTTTTATTGAACAACCCACAGTTTTGAGAAATTCTGGAAATGATATGATTGTTCTGTGTGTCAATAAACATAATATATGGAGTTGCATGTTATTTTTGTCTTCATTTAAGTTTAAGAATTTGTTTAAAGAAGTTGTTTTGGATTTAAGTGCCCAAAATAGAACTGAAAATTAAAATATTACACGTTGTTTGTTGAAGAATCAACAAATCACAATCATATTTGTGACCCTGGACCACAAAACTAGTATTAAGTCGCTTAGGTATATTTGTAGCAATAGCCAAAAATACATTGGGTCAAAATTATCAATTTTTCTTTTATGCCAAAAATCATTAGGACATTAAGTAAAGATCATGTTCCATGAAGATATTTTGTAAATTTACTTCTGTAAATATATCAATTAAATTTTTGATATGTAATATGCATTGCTAAGAACTTCATTTGGACAACTTTAAAGGCGATTTTCTCAATATTTTTATTTTATTTGCACCCTCAGATTCCAGATTTTCAAATAGTTGTATCGGCCAAATATTGTCCGATCCTCAATTTTGAAAAATGTACCCTTATGACATGGTTTTGTGGTCCAGGTTTACATTTGTATTTAAAAGAACAGTTCCCCATAAATTACAATTCTGTAATTTTTTCACCCTCATGTCAGTCCAAACACATAAGACTTCTTCATGTTTTGTAGGTTTGCTCTTTCTGTTCCTCAGTTTGAAAGTCCAAGCAACCAAAAGCTTTCACACATCACAAAGTACAAAAATGTATCATAAAGTATGAATTGAGCAATTTGAAATTTAAAGTTCGTATGAGATTTAATCCTTTAATAAAGCCTTGAGAAAAGTATTTTCTTTAGTTGACCTTTATTATTAAATTGACTTCCAAAAGGTCAATATGAACACTTAAAACGTTGACAATAACACTATATTGAAGATTATGAAAACATGCCTTATGTTTATGTAACCTAGAGAATGTAATATACAGTATGTATATATAATGTAATATAATATATATGTTTACATATATTGCTGTGACTGAATTGGTTTAGGCAAAAACCTTATTGCTTGTTGCTTTATGTGATTCAAGCCACAAGATTCTAAAGCAGAATAAAAAGGGTTTACATAATCGCACACTTTTTTTATCTGTTAAAATGAAAACCTCAGTGCTCCAGCTTTCTTTGTCTCGCTGTGTTGTTCTCCACTCCATTGCTCTCATCACGAGTGCTAGAACAAAAATAAGCACCATCACTGCCAATGTCTGAAAAATCTCCAAGCAAGTGTAACTATGTACCTATTTTAATTTTTACCAGATATATTCAGTGAATCTTATCAAATAGTATAAACTGATCTGAACACACTTACAGTTTGCTGGTTTGTTCAGAGCAGAGATCATTCTCTGCAAATGGACAAATCCTTTGTTAATTTTCATTGGTGACAGCTCTATTTAAAGATTATTCATTAAAGTTTACTGTACCTCCTGCAGAAAAGTTGTCATCTTGCGGCTTGTTGCATTTTTCCCAAAGCAAAATCAGTGTGACAAGGACAATGACTTCAACCACTATAGCAATGAAGGGTTTGAGGGGCTCAGTATACGACAAGACCTTCAGCACTACATAAGACTCACTGGGTTTGATCTCAAACTCAGCGCTGCATATGTACTTCCCAGAATCTTCTTCAGTCAGATTCAGTACAGTCAGTTTTGTTTCATTTCCGTTAATAAAGATCTTGTAGTTCAGAGGGTTTGCAGTAACATTGATGAGCCCCTGCGAAGACAAAAACACTGATATGAACAGTGTTGTCATTCTTAACTAAATATTAAGTACAACTATTACAAATCATTTTGGTTACACTTTATTTTAAGGTGTAATTATACATTTAAGTACTGAGTAGTATTAATTAACTACACATACTTATATGGTTAGGGTTAGGTTTAGGGTTACTTGCATGTAATTATGCATAATTCATTGGTATTATAATAGTAAGTACATGTAACGTGTAACAAGGACAAGGAACTGAAAGAAAATTATAAAACATAAATTATATTAGCTGAAAAACTTGGAAAAAGTAAAAATAATAAAACAGGTTTAGGTTGAAGTAGTATAATCAATCTCATATTCCTCATTTCTTTTTCACCTTTTCAGTGTTGTTTGCCTTGTACCAGTTCCAGGTGTTTGGTGTGTGTTTGAGTTTACACTCCAGTACAACTGAATCTCCAATGTAGCTCACTACCGGCTTGTCTCTTTTGTCTTTTATTACAGGAACTTGGGGGGGGGGGGGGGGGGGGGGGGGGTAAAATACATCAGTTTAACAATCTAAATTATAAATATGATAGTATAAACCATTTAAAACAACACAATATGTCCATAAAATTGACAACATACCATCTAAAACAAATGTTATTTGTGCCTGATTTTCTCTGAAGATGCAGGAATAGTTTCCCAGGTCTCTGGCCTGTATACTGAAACTATGAAGCAGGTTAAACAGCTTAAGTCATTGTTTGGTAATACTGAATTGCTTATTTACTTCTTTAACATGTCTTATTTGCAATATTTTGCATTTATTAGAAATGACACATGATTATTTTTTGAAATAGACTTCCACTTACGTCTTTTTAAGGATATACTGTTCATTGTTTCTATTTACAGTTTCTTCAGAGTTTTCAATTTCTTGTCCATCTTTAGTCCAATAACCAGTAATGTACGGAGGGTTATTTGGTATATCAGTTAGGTTACATAAAAGCTCTATATACTGAGGTGTCAGGATTGCAAGCTCTTCAATAAAAACTTGATTTTGACCTGTATGCCAAGAAATTGTAGCCCAATCAGCAAACCAAACCTCTGCATTTATGTACAATTCAGTGTATTGTCTGTAAACTTATTCATATTATTCACATTTTAAAAGAATGCACCCAAAAATTCTAATTTGCTGAACATTTACTCACCCTCAGGCCATCCAAGGTTTACATGAGTTTATTGATTCTTCAAAATAGATTTGGAGAAATGTAGCATTACCTCACTGGCTTATCAGTGGATCCTCTGAAGTGAATGGGTGCCGTCAGAATGAGAGTCTAAACAGCTGATAAAAACATCACAATAATCCACGACTTCAGTCCATCAATTATTGTCTTGTGAAGCAGAAAACTGCATGTTTGTAAGAAACAAATCCATTATTAAGGCTCCTCTATCCATAATATGTATTGTATTGTAATATTGTAGTGTTATATTGTTTTTATCAGCTGTTTGGACTCTCGTTCTGATGGCACCCATTCACTGCAGAGGATCCATTGGTGAGCAAGTGATATAATAATTTCTCCAAATCTGTTCCGATGAAGAAACAAACTCATCTGCATCTTGGATGGCCTGAGTGTGAATACATTTGTTTTTAAAGCAAATTTTCATTTTTGGTCAAACATTATTGTAATAATTTGTATGCTTACAAATATCTGTTGATGTTATCTAGTGATGTCAAATGCATACTTGTTCTGGCTAATAGTATACTGTATGATAGGATAATAATACCTTTGGATACAGCTTTTCGTGTTGTAATTCCAGGATCAGACTGTGGGGAAGGGGTTGTTTCTAAAAAAGAAAAAGAAAAAAAAAAAGACATGCCATATGATGCTGCACTGAATAAACAACACTACTAACTCACCATTCTGCAACAGAGATAGGCCTAGTCAAGGTTAAATGAAAGTTACATTACTTAGAAGCCCCAACCCAGCTTAATAAAACACCAAGGAATGATTTTACAATTATTTACAATCACATTAAAATCCCCTAGAAACACTGGGAAAAAAAAAAAAACAGATCTGGGGACAAACTGATAACAAGGTCATAATGTCAAAGCTTGCAAAAAAACAACAAGGCTTCATAAATGTTACACTACATTAAAAAGCAGACATGCACATACCAGCTTTCATCCCATCACAGTAGAGAAGAAGTAAGATGAGATGTCTGACGCTAGCCATGGAGAAGAGAGCTGTTTGGCTGCAGCTGTGCTGTGTGTGGCTGGGGCGAGGCATCTCTTCTGGTGTGTCTTTTTCAGAAGCAGTTTCCCAGAGACACCCCCCCCCCCCTCCGCAGCCATGGTGACTTGGCAGGACTGGTGTATGCTTGCAGCTTCCTGATTTAAATGAATCATGAGTGTCAGGAGGCGGCCACAGCCCTGCCTGATCAAATGATTGGAAATCCTGTAACATCACCCTTTATTGAGATGGTGTGACCAGTGCTGGCACAACTTGGTGTTTACCAACTTCAGATTGACACCTCTACTGTGTGGGACCCTCTGTATTCACAAATGTGGATGTAGATATAAATGTAGCCTTTTATTTATTTTATGTGCTGGTCAGGTGCTGAGAAAAGCAGTCTGCACTGGAGGATTGTATTACTTACAGTTATTTAATATTAATTTTCTGTATATTGGGTTTCTGTACTTTCTATTCAACACTGTTATGCTTTTACCTCTTTTAACATTTCTTGACATTATATCATATATCGTGAAAAAATAAAAATAAAATATTTATTTATTTTGTAGCACATGGTTCAAACAGAGGTAAATTTGTCAGTATTTCATTGTAAACACCTGACTGTCAAGACGCACACTAGTTTAACTGTTTTATGCGACAAAAATATATATTTCAAAATTATAAATATACTCTGTATTTTTAATAAATATTTTAAATGTTGGCAAAAAACATTTATAAGTATAAAATCCATAGTGATGCAATAAAATGTAGTGCCACTGCTTAAGTTTTAGGCTTAGAGTTTAACTAGAACTTGTAAGAGACTGTAACCACATTCATAATCTGAGATAGAATTATTATTATTATCACTACTACTATGCTACTAACAATTAATGATTGCAAATTATAGTAGTGACCTTGACAAAATTGGAAATGATGAGCAAAAGATTAATTAATCTATTTTCTGACAATAGAAACAAAGGGCACAGAACAGCTGATGGAATTTGGCAGAATATGGTTACTCTTTTTTTGGCCAGGGTCAGCGTCAGGATGTTCTTGGTGATGCAACTGCAGGGCTGTCGCACAGAAAAGCCTCTCATTGGATTTACTCTGATAGACCAATCCTGTAGCTAAAGCTTGATTTGGGGAAAAAAAGGGAAAGGAGTAGTGTATCTTTTGTTTTTTGGAAGGAACATCAGTTCTCATTCATTGTGATCAGCCAGCCGAAGAAACAAGAACAACTAGCAAAATGTCTCACGATGGAATGTCCAGAGAAGAATATGAGGAGTATCAGAAGCAGATGGTGGAAGAAAAGTAAGTCTGAAACTCTTTTAACATTGGCTATTCAAGCCCATTCTATCCAGGAGGTTTTTCATAATGTTGTGAACTCAAGTGAGTATTAAATTCACATGGAACAAACTGAAATATATCAGCCAATTTTCAAACACATTTTTAATAATTGCTTTGTGAAGTATACCTTTCACATGATACTCATGTAAGGGTTAACATTGGTTGACCGGTGAAAGAAATCACATACCCTATATTTCCCCTATTGTAAATACATGTTAAATGCATTATGCATTGCTGTTTTGTTTTATCATGCATTATGCATGATGCTGTGCTGTTTTCTCATAACACTGTTGTAACAGTTCTTGACTGCTGCTGGTATTACTTTCCTATTCATTTTCTGCTTTTTTTCTTTGTGCTTTTCTCATCTCCTGTACATTGCCTGCTTTGGGAATAAAGGATGGAGAGAGATGCAGAATATGCTACAAGAAAGGCAGAAAGGGCTTGTTTGAGGACTTGTTTAAGAGACAAATATCGACTTCCAAAGGTGAGAGTCCCAGGAGCAGATAAATGAATCTCTTTCAGTAATTTAGTTATTCCCTGACAGACTGTGTTTAAGCAGCACACGAATAGCATCAGTTTGCAGAGATGGTTAAGCTATGAGTGTGTTAAGGTTGCAGTGCAGATTGTGGCAGGAGATTAATGCATAATATAGTACCCTAAAATAGAGAGTCTGGATGTTCAGGGCTTAACCACCTGCAGTGCTTAATCCCTGAGCTTTAACAGCACTGCTGAAGAGCTTTCAAACTGTGTGATTCAGCTGCAGTTTCATGTGTGACGTCTGTTCAAGTCAAATATTCATCAGTAAGGAAGCTTATGCCAGACATTCTAAAGAGGATGAAGAGATCATTTTACTCCATAGGGAAAATGTATAGAAATGAAAATGGATTTATAATTTTTTGTCTAATTTTAAATTATATGCGAGTAATTCTGTGTCCCCATTATAAGTTTGATAAGACCCCCTAGTGGTCCTGGCTCTGCCCCCCTGGTTGTAAACTACCGATATAAAATCTATACTCACAGTCATGCAAATAAAATAATTTAGTGGACACTTAGGGTTAGTATAGAAATAAACTATTCATTTTTTGCAAAGCTGTAACCATATATTCGGGATTTGAAGATAATATTTTTTTTTCTGAGATAAGTTAAATAAGCAACTGTACTTATTAAACAATATAAAATTCTCTTTACATTTTTAAAGAAACTATTAATTATACATACATAAAATACATATAATTAATAAAATTAACTTAAATCATAAAATGTTCAGGTATTGTTATAATCAACATATTTACTTTTCCTTTATTTCAAAGAATGCTTTCTTGTTATTTCATTTATTTAATGTCTTATTTTTATTTTTCATTGTCCGTAATCAAACTGCCTTGCTAAAATATGTAAAGAAGTGTCTCAGGTATGGCCAGAATCTGCATAATATATACAGTGCCCTCTATAAGTATTGGAACAGTAAAGACAAAATTGCTCTGTTGGCTGTGGAGTCAAGACATTTGCAAATATGATTAAAAGATGAATATGAGACAAAACTACAGAATGTCACATTTTATTATTAGTCGTTTCAACACATGCATGTTTTACCAAATAAAAAGAACAGCACTTTTAGAGTCCATCCCACTCATTGATGTGAGCATAAGTATTGGGACAGTTGAACATAAGGCAGATATAAAAGATTAAAAGCTATTATTTAGTTACAGATCCCTTGCGCACAATCACAGCAGTGAGTCTGTGACCCATAGACATCACCAGACTCTTGGTCTCATCCTTTGAAATACTTTTACCAGCCTTTAATGCAGCCAATTCCAATTGTTGCTTGTTTTGGGGAGTTTCTGCCTTTACTCTCCTCTCCAGCTGGTGAAATTCATGTTCAATCGGATTTAAATCTGGAGATTGACTTGGGCAATCTAAGACTTTCCATTTCTTTCTCCTTATAAATTCCTTGACTGAACTGGCAGGGTGTTTTGGGTCATTGTCCTGATGCAATATGAAGCACTTCCCAATGAATCTGGTGGCATTTTCTTGAATATTGTTAGGCAAGATGGTTTTGTACCAAATTCATTCTGCTACTGTCATCATACATTAAGTCATCAGTAAATTTGAGAGGGCCTGTTCCAGAGACAGCCATGCATGCCCATGCCATGACACCACCTCCACCATGCTTTACAGACGAGGCTGTATGCTTGGGATCATTTGCAGTTCCCTTTTTCTCTCCACATTTTTGCTTTCCCATCACTTAGATAAAGGTTCATCGTTGTCTCATCGGTCCATAAACACAGTTCCAAAACTCTTCTGGCTCACCTTTGTGCTTTTTTGCAAACTCTAATCTTGCCTTTTTATTTTTGGTGCTGGTCAGAGGTTTGCATCTTGCTGTGTAGCATCTGTAATTCTGTGTCAAAGTCTCCTGAGGACAGTAGATTGTCCGAGCATCACCCAAGCTTTCTGGAAGTTGTTGGTGATTTTACAGACACGTCTTTTAGGATTCATTTTCACAGATTTTATGATTTGTCTGTCTTCAACTACTGTTGTTTTCTCAGCTGATCAGGTCGTTGTTGGTTGCTGGTGTCGCTGGTGGTTTCTAAACTCTTGATTTCTCCATGCCCTTTGTTTTTGCTATAGCGATAATTGACTTCCTCTTTTCTTTTAGCATCCAAATTGCTTGCTTTTCTCTCAAAGTCAGCTCCCTCATCTTCATCTTGGTTTGTGTGTGTCATCATCAAATGAAAGATTCAGAATACAGAAGTAATGGATATAACTGATACGACACATTCCCTGCTTTTAATATCTGAAGAATTAATGCAACAGGACACAGCTCATCACTTAGAAAGACCTGTGAGGCAACTGTCCCAATACTTATGCTCACATCAGATAGAGGGATGAAACTCTAAAAGTGCTGAACTTCTTAGCTGGTAAAACATCTATGTGTTGAATCACCCAATAATAAAACATGACATTCTGTAGTTTTGTCTCATATTCATATTTTAATCATATTTGTAAATGTCTTGTCTCCACAGCCAACAGAGTAATTTTGTCTTTACTGTTCCAATACTTTTGGAGGGCACTGTATATATATTGCATTGCTCTAATCAACAATTTAAACATAAAAAAAATAAAAATTAAGTATCAAATCAGTATCTTGAGAGACAATGTGGCCATTTATTGAAGTATACAGTTTAAATATGTAAAATCACCTCATGCTCGGTTTTATTTATAATGCTTGAGGAATGTCTGCTAACTATGGGTTCTGGGTATATGATTCTAACATACGTGAGCAAAGAAGTGCTATTAGATTTATCTGTTAGGTTTGATTGACGTGCTGTTTGTTTTTCTCAGAGTGAACAGGATGAGATTATGATCCAGCAGGCTGGAGATGACATTGACGTGCCAGAAGAAATGATCAAGATGGTGGATGGAGAGGCACCAGAGGAGGAGGAAAAGGAGTCCATCATGGATCAAATGCAGAACCTTCAGAACATGGATATGGGCCAGCTCAAAGAAAAGGCTCAGGCCACATTAGTGGAGATGAAATCCAAGGCTGAGGAGAAGTGCACTCTTATGTAATGTGTAGTCAAAGGCATCTAGTTGTGTAACATCTTGATGACACACATTTGCTTATGCGGTGAAACTATTAAGTTTCCATTTCCTGAGAAATATTGATCACACAAGAGATGAATGTCATTGTTCAGAAATTAATTTGTGCATTTATTCTGAGTTCTTTCATTTGGTTTCTTGTTTTTCTTTTTAATCAATTGTTTGTTTTTCTTTTGTTTCTTGTTTTATTTTTTATCAAATTGTGACTGACCTTTTCATTGAGTAATCTTAAATTACAAAATCAGAGTTATGACCAATATCTACATGCTAAAAGATAATCATGACATTTGATTCACGCACTTTTTATTTAAAAATAAAGATTATTTTTCTAAATATGTTTAAAATTTATATGAAAAAAGAGAAGTTTTGAGATGCAATAAGATGACGGCATTTTTAACATAAATTATAATTTTAAATGACTAAATACTTACAGTTACATTGCTACAGTATTTTCTTTATGCTAAAATATTTTGAAGATGCCGTAATAAGTTAGTCACATTAAAGTAAAGACTGAAAACTGTTAGCGATAAGACAACCACTTGAGATGATACATTTTTGCATTACAACCATCACCAAATGCAAAAGAATGCGATCAGTGTATGAAAGAATTCATTTTAGTTGATTTATAGAGTCGACATTAATCGATAGACACTATTTTATCATGAAAAAATGATGTCGGTGCCAATAGCCTTGTGGGCAGAACGCCGTCATATATTGCTGCTGCGCTACAGTGTCCCGAGTTCAAATCCCGACTCGAGGACCTTTCCCAATCCTGCCCCCCCACTCGCTTCCTGTCAGCTCTGATCTGTCCTATCATCATAACAAAGGCAAAAATAAAATCTTTAAAAAATATATGGAAAAATGACACCCTTGACCTTTAATATACTAATTCCACAGTCCTTAAAGGGGTTCTCCACCTAAAATGACAATTTTCCTCATCATTTATTCATTCTAATGTTTTTTTTGGACAAAGTCGACTCTTCAAAAACCACACAGAGCAAGCACAACTTTAATCCATACGACCCCAGTTAATGAATCAATGTTCTCTGAAGCAAAACAACATTTATTTGACAAAAACACTAATATTTACTAACATTTTTAACTACAAACCATTGCTTCCAAAACTGGGTTCACATGGATTACCATCAAGTTTACTTTGTGTGAGGTTTTTTTTCAAAGTGCCAACTTTGGTGGTCCCATAGATGGATTTAAAAAAAATAAAAAAAATAATCTGTGTTCATCGAATGAAAGAGTCATATACATCTGGGATGGCTAAAAGATGAGAGAATTTTCATTTTTGTGTGGAGTATCCATTTAATCATCTGTTTAACGCTGTGTACTCAGGGATGGTTATAGAGTTGCAAACTATTCATGAACTCATTCTGCATGTCGTCAATGTCATCAGTGGTCTCAATGGGAATACTTGGTGGGTTCAGGAAGGGTGAGCACGGCATATTCCCATACTGATATGTATGGTCAACATACAATCGAAAGTCCCCGTAACCTCCTACAGCTCCGTGAAGGGGCTCACAGACGTTGAGGTAGGGGTTGGAATGCTGCTGGGGGATGCAGGGGCCCTGGCTGTGGAAGCGGCGGTCAGACGCTGGACTGTGGCTGGGGCTGGTCGAAGGGCTGTGCGGCATGTGACACGTCAGCTGACAGCTGTTCTTCCTGGTGGGACGGTTGAGATCCAGTTTGGCAGTGAGGGGCTTGCCGACGTTAACGTCCATGTTCCACTGGACCAGGTCATCTAGGGAGTTAAACTGGACTTGCAGGCAGACAGTGAAAGCTAGTTCCTCCTGTAAATCAGGAAGAAAGTCATTAGAAGGAAAAATAGGTATCGAGGTAGTTTTGAATTAAATATGTATTGTGAATCAGATCTAGATCTAGCTAAAGAAATATTGTCTGTCAGTCTTGAGCTGTACCTTGAGTTTCTGCAGTGAGCTGAGTCTGGTGTAGAGGCAGTGCTGAGGAAGACTCCCTGAAAGTAAGAAGCTTCCTGTTTCCTCCAGAGTTTCTTTATTCATCAGCTTAGGGTCCACATCCAGATCCTTCAGAATCCAAGTCAGGTAATAGGAAAAACATTACTTATTGCAAACATATGTTAAGAAACACTTTTTATGTTTTCTATATACACAATATAGGCATTATGGAATATTGACATATTATTCAATGATATTGAAAATGCTATTAGTCCAATTGTTTAAAAAAACAGATTAGTTTACATTGTATAGCTAAATAATTAGACTGATTAGTATTTTACATTGACTTCTGCAGATATACACAGTTCAAAAGTTTGGATTTTTTTATACTTTTGAAAGAAGTCTCTTATGGTCACAAAGGCTCTATTTATTTGCTCACAATATACAGTAAAAACTGTAATATTAATAATAATAAAATATTATAACAATTTACAATAACTCTTTTTTATTTTAATGCATTTTTCTGTGATGGCAAAGTTACATTTTACTCCAGTCTTCAGCAATCTGAAATTACTCCAGTCTTGTGCTTCTTTATATTTTTGTGTAAAAATGTGATATATTCTTTGATAAATAGAGTTCAATGAAACACCATTTTTAAATAGAAATTGTATGTAACAAATTTCTTTATTATTGCTTTTGATCAATTGAATGTGTCCTTGTAGAATAAATGGATTTTTTTTTATTTGACCCCGTATTTTTTAATGGTAGTGATTAAGAATAATTGCAGATTCTTTCTCCAAAATAAAAAAAGACCACTAACCAAAGGGAGGTTAGTTATGTGTGCCTGACACGACCGCATCTCTTCTGGCTTTTTCACAATACTGGTGTAGATGACCAGCACGTTGGAAAACTCAGCAGCAAAGTCCATTTTTATCTGAACTCCACATTCAAAGTCCAGAATTTTACTCTCCGGCAGTTCTGGGTTGAAACACAAATGCAAAAGTTTGACAAATGCTGAGAAAAATTACATTTACAATACTACAGTATTTCACTCGCCAAAAACTATCTGTTAATTTCATCATGACATGAGATGATAGGAATCATCTCATGTCATGATGAAATGAGATGAAATGAAAATGTTTGTTAGATCAAGGTCAACAATGATGGAAATGAAGAAAAATATGCTTCATGATAACAATTAAATGATCTCAATTAAAACACTGTTGATGAAAATATGGTGAGGAAGAAATAACAACTACAACAACAACAATAAATAAATAAATAAATATATTACGGGTGTAACGATACATGTTGAACCGTTCAGTACAAGGCTTTTGGTTCGGTATGCTTTACAAACCGAACGCTCCGATTCATTAGACTAATCATATTACATATGGAAAATAAAAGAGCTTAAAGTGTGTGAATAATGTTCCCAGTGCCACTGTGCTCAACAAGGCAGCCCAAACGACGTAACAAGCAACGTGCTGTCTTCCAGTGGCGTAACGTTAGCAGATGGGCACGCAGGGCACACGCCGAGAAAGGTCCCGCGATAACCTCCCCTTGCTGGGTTGCATCGAAAGACAATGATCTATATCGACGATAGCCAGAGATATTGTCAAAAACATCAATTGTTGGTAATATTAAGATATTTGGCATTTCCAATTAATATAGGCCTGTTACATTCTTATTTTTATTAGGCCTATTATTATTATTGAAGTTATAAAGTTACTTTTATTATTAAATTAAAATTACAATTAATTTACTCTGCAATAATTACCAAATAACTGACGTGCTGCGAGGGTTACAAAAGATTAGGCTCCTCAATTAAAATGTTTAAAAAATATATATTTTAAAACAGGTCTATTATACAATGAATTATAGGCCTACAATTAAAATATTAACACTGCAGTCATCAATAAAAATCAATTAGTTTTTATTTCAAGCGCCAACTTTCAAAAACAACCTGTTTAACACAAAATATTTTTCTTCTCATTTTTTTTTCACTATGTAATATTAGAAATATTAAGGAAATAGATTAAAAAATTTAGCTATATACCGTTATCAGCATATGTTGAAGTAGATTCGTCTGTCACCGTCTCTGAGAGAATATGCCTCAGATGCCAAAAGCTGCATTATTACTCCATCATTCCGTTTTTACTTTCACCTTCTGCATTGTGAATTGACTGAGATTAAGATGTTCACTGGCATAACTCTTGCGCAAAGTTTGCACGTGGCTTATGTGATATCCTTGGCTCACCTTCATGGTTTAAAACAGAAATATTTCCAACATTGCGACATAACCAATTACCCCCGAACGGAACCGTGAATTTTGTGAACATATATATATATATATATATATATATGGTTGTTTTAAATCCAATTGTTACTTAATTTAACAATGTTTTAAAATGGAAAATATAATATTAAATCATATATAAAATTAGATATATTATGAAATTATACTATATAAATAAATTATACTATTTTCATTACTAGTAATTACGTAAAATGTTATTTTCATTAATAAAACTTATATGCTTTTTTGTATACATTTGATTTTGACAAAAATGTGATCCTCTTTTGTATGGTTATTCAAATGAGTTGTACAGTATTTTGAAGTAGCTGACATTACCATGTGCTTTAGACCAGAGCAGGTTGTGTGCCTCGCCTGCATCTGAGTAGTCCCCGGGGCGGATGGGATCGGTGAGGGACCGTCTCTCCGACAGGCTGCTGCGGATCTCTAGAGCCTGCTTACCCTTTGTGGGGTCAAACTGACCCATATCTACAAACAATCAGAACAGTAGTTTGATTGTCAAGACATGCAACCAAACACGAGTAGATGAAATATAATTGAAACATGCAAACAGTCATACAGAACATGTATATTTTATTTATTTTAATATTTAAAATTAATCTTTGAAGTAGTAGTCAAAGTGCAAAATAAGTAAGTACTGAAAGTAGTAGTACACTTTTCAAATCAGTTAATTATTTGTTTGAGCTTAATGGACCTGCATTTAACTAATAACAACTGTAACGCTTCATTTAACTTTAACATGCTCAAGGTTCCCTCACCTTCAGCCACCCGGTCTAGCAAAACAGTTATCTTCTCATCCTCCAGGAGGCGCTCCTTCAGGAATTTAATAAAAACTCCATTGGTGAATCCACTTGAACTCAGTTCAAAAGCCTCAGCATCTTGGCAACTTCACAAACATAATATATCTCAACATTACATATCAGACAGAGAACATAATGTACTTCAGCATGTTATTTCTGGATGAAATAGAAGAACACTCAGTAACTCACGTGGCATATCCAAACACTATATTGGCTGTAACTTTGAGCACAACGTTTGGCGTGGCATCGTCATGTAAATTTCTGAAGCAATATATTAGTGTTAGAATGATGACAATGTAAGAATTACCAATGTGAATATGATTTAAATTCACACCTTTTCCTGCACATGTCCAGGAGGAAGACATTGAGTCCAGTCTCCTTCTCCTGCATCAGTTTAAGAATGCTCTGAACACAGAGACAGTTGCCTGAACGGTATGGATTTGGGGCATCAACAGGCACCATGAAACTGTTCCCAAAGTTCTCATATCCATGTCCAGCATAATACAACAAACCTAAAGGAAGGAGCAATCGTCAAAGTCATTTCAATCAAAAAAAGAAATTTCTGACATCATTTACTCACTCTATGTCATTCCAAACCTGTATGACTTTCTTTTGGTGAACACTACATAATATATAGAAGATATTTTACAGATTGTCTGGTTTGTTATATTCCATACAATGAAAGGGGATACTGAATCACACTTTCAACCTCCAAAAAGGACCATAAAAGAAGCTCAGTTTGACACGTTTACTATATTACATAAGTCATATGATAGTTTTGCATGAAGCATTAACCAAACATTTACCAAAACCAAAAGCTTTCCCTTGGCTGAAGATGTCAATTTGAACTTCTGTACATATCGGGCATGTGACGGTATCAAATTTCCGTATCACAATGGGTGCTGAAACATTTATCACAGTATACGGTATTGCACTGAATTACAAAAACATGCTGAAAGATAAACAAACTTCAGTGTTATTCTATTAAAAACAAGTTCAACCACTTTAAAAAAAGAATTTGAACATTTAATTTAAAAATAGAGCTTGAACATTTAAAAACATTTAACCAAAACATTGCATAATAAATATGTATAGAGTAAACATGTTTCAAACAGATTAAAGTGCAAAAGAAAAAAAAAGTGAAAGTGACGTGACATACAGCCAAGTATGGTGACCCATACTCGGAATTTGTGCTCTGCATTTAACCCATCCAACGTGCACACACACAGCAGTGAACACACACACACACACACACACACACACCGTGAACACACACCCACCCGGAGCAGTGGGCAGCCATTTATGCTGCGGCGCCCGGGGAGCAGTTGGGGGTTCGGTGCCTTGCTCAAGGGCACCTCAGTCGTGGTATTGAGGGTGGAGAGAGCGCTGGACATTCACTCCCCCCACCTACAATCCCTGCCGGCCCGAGACTTGAACCCGCAACCTTTAGATTACGAGTCTGACTCTCTAACCATTAGGCCACAACTTTATAGTAAAAGAACTATAAAGAACAGAAACCAGTTGTAACCAATATCAAGATCTTTTCTGGGCTGGCAGGTTTTAGTCACATTAAAAAAAAAAGTGTTTATGTGTAAACAAACGATTCTAAATAAATTTTAAGTATTTAAATAAATATTAAGCATTTTCATGTAGCTCGTCCACTATCTTTGCTCAGACCAATATGAAAAGCTGAACAAATTTTTATGTAGCATACACACAGTGCTGGAAAAGAAGCTAATCTGCATTCTAAAAATCTACACAATAATAAGGATTATCTAAAATCAGATAATAAAGTGTATAGAATTATTCTTAGTATTTTAAAGTGCCTACAGTAATAATATTGTGCATGATCATTACTGCAATGTTAGCACATATAGTACATTTTTAAACATGACACGTTAATATGTGTTGTGCTAGATTTGGCATGAAAGATGCCATTAGTTCTCATGTGTCTCATAGCCGATATTAACACACCAAGTTTCAATATGTGAAAGCTCAAATTATATGGTACGCTTTTTGACCCTTTTGGAGGCAGGCAGCCCCATGGTCACTGCATACCTCTCTTTTGTGCTCCATAGAAGACACCAAGTTAAACAGGTTTGGAATGACACAAGGGTGAGTAAATGGTGAGAAAATAACTGGTACTTTCCTAATCACGTCTGAAGTCAATGTTTAACCAGTTACACTCTTAAAAATAAAGATTCTTTATTGACATCTGTGGTTTCATGAAGAACCTCCATGGAACCTTTCCATCACACACAAGGATCTTTATAGTGGAAAGAGGTTCTTGAATTTCAAATTTATGATCACGATGTTTATAGGAGACTAAAGTAGCATGAACTATATAGAAGCCACAGTACCATACACTCCCTTATGAAGCAGGGACAAGAACTCCTCCACAGCGTTCCTCATTTCTGACTCGGTTAGATCCAGCAGAGACACCACTTTAAAGTTCAGTTGCCGCAGCAGATTGGTGAGGTCGTACACATCAACCATGGGTGCTTTCAGCTGTGGGTGGTTTCGATATGTGAGGTTACCAATCAGAAGAGCCACTTTGTCTGTAGCTAAAGGAAGAAAAAAAATTCAGTGTGAAAAATGAGACTTCAACCATTTTGATTTCTCGTTTGTATTCAAGTTATGTTAAATCATAGTAATTATTTGGTCTACTCACCATAAGGTTTCTCAAGACTGTAATCTGATGGGAAAACATCATAATCATTCACTGTCTCAATAAAAACCAGAAGTGTTCAAGACTAAATGTGATGGGAACACAACTTACCTCTATCAACAGTCAAAAAATCATCTATAAAAGAGAAATATATTAGGCATTTGAAGGAACATGCTTATGAAAGTAATGAAGAGAAAAGAAAGTTAATCGATCACAAGAGGAAACCTTTTTCAAGACCAAAAACCTATTCTGAGGTATGATAACTAACCCCATCCTGCCACAATGAACGAGTGCTCCGGGTTCAAAACAAGCTCAACTGTGGCATACTGTCAATTATTAAAGAATCACGTTGACAGTAATGTGTTTACATTATTTGTGTTAATCAATCAAATGCATCCCACATATGGTGATGGAGCTTAACTTGTTTTGAACTTGGAACGTTCATTAGTTTTTATAGCATGCATTAATCGGTATGACAGTATGATGATTTAGTATGACATGAAGTAGATTCAGATTCCAGAAAGGAGTTGAGGCCAAAAGTCCGTAGATGTTAGAAGGATGCCACTACATCTAAATACCTTCAGAGCACTCCATTGCCCCTGAAATTTCACGAGACATTCTTGGCTCTTTCATTTCAGAATGGCAAGGATTTTCTTGAGGAAAAATAAAGGGTTGGACCACAAAATGAGTAAATAGAGATAAAAAATAACTTTACTTTTAAAAAGCAAACTCACACTTCTATTTTGGTAAATTTACCAATAATATTATATACTATCGGCAAACAGGCTATCCACTAGAATGAATTACACTGCTGTACAAATCAACATTATGCTTGCAGAGGTCCCACATGCAGGTCATTGTCTCAGCACTAGAATTGGATAACGACACTAACTTTGCGAAGACCATTTTTAGGCATCTCAACTAAATCGTCTTGCAGTTATGGATGTAAGATTTATACTGTAAAAACTAAAGACTAAAATCTAAACAACATTTGCACAGATTTGCAGTCTGAATGGAGTCAATGCTAGTTTCCAAAAGTCACAGCCAGTCTGCAGATGTTGGGTTCTATACAATTATATTTCATACAATCAGAAGATTTCAAACATGTTTGATATTTTGGGCCAATATAGAACACGTATTGTTTTCATTTGTCATGCATCTTCTAGCAATGTGGCACATGTTTCTGCATAAATTTGTGTTCTGAACAACTTGAATGTCTGGTAGTATGTGATGCACAGTTGATTAGTGTATGAAGACCAGTTTTTCTCAAGTCAAGTGTACAATGCACAGTGTTTTAAAATCTGTTGCTATTTTAGAAGTCGTGTAGTGCATTCCAGACTTAAAGGGATAGTTTAAAAAATTGTCACCCAAAAATTGTCATCATTTACTCCCCCTCAAGTTGTTCCAAACATGTATCAGTTTCTTTCTTTTGCTGTACACAAAAGAAGATATTTACCAAAGAGTTGCTGGTCCCCACTGACCTCCATAGAATGGAGAATGGGGTCAATGGGGACCAGCAACTAACTTGAAGGTGAGTAAATGATGACAGAATTTTCACTTTGGGGTGAACCATCCCTTTAAGTCCCTTACTGTTCACAAAACAGATTTAATCAGAAAACATCAAACCATAAATAGAATAAACATAAAACAAAACACATGATACATACCTATAACAACAACATCCACTTCATTGCTCCATGTTCGTTCATTACTGCAAAAGATCTCGCAGCGATATCTTCCCTGGTGCTCTGGCAACAAATTCTTGACCTAATTTAAACCAAACCATAATTCAATCACTCTCACTACACTGTAAAAAGTTGATTTATTCAGTCTTTCTAATTAAAAATTTCATGTTTAAGTCAATATGTCACTTGCCATTTCTCTGTAATTATTTGTGAAATTTGCAAGCATTTTCTGAACTGTTTCTTTTTCAGCATAGGATTTTTTTTTTTTTTTTATCTACTGCATCCAAACTGTCCCAGAAATGAAATGTATCTAAACAAGAGTTCAGAGTAAACAATAGTGGATTTATCCATAGATGCATGCAGAGTGTTATCTGTTGGGTCCTCTTACAGTGTACTTCCTCTTTGTGGCTTTTTTGATCGGCACTCCGTTTCTGTACCATTGATATTGCGGTAGGGGTCTTCCAATAGTTCCACACTCCAGATAGAGTAAATCTCCCACCAGCAGCCTTTGAGGTTGAGGCTGGATCAGCACCCTTGGCCTACCCTCTGAAGCCAGAGACACTAATCCTGAACAAAAAGCAAACAGAAATTTTGATATCAATGACATATCATGTCAATCATGACAATTCAATCAAATTTCTTACTTGTCTCTGCTGATCAGAAACGACTTACCATATCTTGGAGGAACATCGAGGACATCTACTTGGGCCCAGTGACTGAACTCATATGCATTTCCACAGTTCACCCGACAGATGTAAAACCCTGCATCTTTGAGCCGGACTGGACTGAACACCAGGTCTGGGGAGGAGCTGTTATGTACCTGAAGGGTTGCCTTAGTTATGTAATTCATGTGAGTGACAGTTAATTATGTTGCTTATTTGCAATTTTATACATCTACGCACCTCTTTCGTTTTCTTAAACCACTGGAATTGCACATGTGAAGCACCAACAGCATAACAACTGAGACGAAGGTTGTGTCCAGCAATGACAGCCACCGACTGCGGCTGGACGAGGATTTGAATTCCTGTGAGATCAATTCAGAAAACAGCAACTGAAACTTATGAATGCAAATCAATCACTTAAGACTATATCTGCACAGAATCTATGCCAGAAATTTCAGCAAAATTTGAATGCACGTCATTTGCATGAGTTGCATGTAACTAATGCTTTCAAAAGTTGCATGTAACTAATGCTTTCAGTTACAAAAAAAAAGAGCGTAAAGGTGCAGTAACATTTACTATTGGTCTGCTAATTTGCGTGGGCAAAAAAACAGCAATCAGAACTTTTGTGTGAGAGTTAAAGATTTACGTGCAGATTTTGAAAAAAGTACAAACTGGTAACTAACTTGCCACACTGACTTGCAGAAAGCTGGTTGGTTTTAAAGTGACTTTTGTGTGAGCTGTGCACATTAATATTTTCATATTAATATTTTCATATTAACACATTTTAGCGATTTTAAATCCATTAAACAGAATTCATATTTTCTTTGACAATTGGTACAGGAAAAAATAGAGAATAGGGCCTAAGAGAAATATCACTTCCTCAAGCATGTTTCAGTTTCACTTTCACATTTGTGAATAAATATTTAGTACAGCGCATATACAAAACAATCAACACTAGATAATGTGATGCACTATTGAAACATACACGCTCTCTGTACCATGTTTACACTGAGGGTATTGTACCTGGAGGTTTCAGAAACTGCAGGGCATCTGTATGACCCATGATCTGTAGAAACTGCACCAGTTCACCCACCATACATCCTTGATCTCCTATGAGTTTGAGCAGACTGCGGGAAGGACTTCCATCCGCCTCCAAAGCCTTCAGAGAACACATGTCCATATCATCGAGACTGTACATGTGAGTGGAAGGAGACAGTGAGAAAAAGACTGTGAGTTTATTAGTATATGTTACATTAAAAGAAAAAGTGAAGAGAGAAAAAGTTGTTACCTCACTTTGAATCGCTTGTCGCTTTTCACAATCTCCCCCAGTTTTCGCCATCCCTTATTGTTGGACTTGTCAAGAGACTCACAGAGCCTCTTCAACACAGATTCTTTCAAGAAATTAATGTTCAAAGAGTTTTCATTCAAATCCGACATGATTGAGCTGATTCACAACTGATTGGTTGAACTGCTGAACTCAGATTTATACGTTCAGCAAAGCACCTGCAAAATGAAGTGGCAATTCAATCAGTGTCCTGAGGTGTCACATTATAAAAGATGTAAAAATGATTAATAATAAAAAACATGGCACTTTTTAAAATTTAATTAATGCCACAATGACTATGAAATTAACTGCATTTTGTTCAGAAAACCCTGATGGTGACTAATATTTGGCCTAAAGTATTGATATTCAAAATGTTCGCTTACACACAGGGTAACATATTATGAAAAATAAAAAACTAAACTAAATTATGTCATGATTTACTCACCTTCATGTTGTTCCAAACCTTAATGACTTTATGTTTTATGTGGAATTCAAATTAATGAGAAGACAGAATGACAGCACAAGTCATGAATATTTACTTTCACTGTATGGAAAATATGTAATATGTTATTTTATGTTCCACAGAAGAAAGTCAGTCAAACGGGTTTGAAACGATACGAAGATAAGTAAATGAAGGAAGCATTATCAGTTTTGGTGAACTACGTTCAAGACACTCGCTAGTTTCACTTTTTAAAGTTTTTGTCCACCACCGAATATGAGTTATGTGATATACTTATGTGATGAATGTAAACTAAGTAACGCCATTCATTCCCGTTTTTTATTTTCGAATGCAGCTACTTAAGAAGATAAGTAAATGCATTTCTAAATGTGAAGATACAAACAAGTAGAGTTAAACCAGATCAGAATTCACCACGAACAATCAGATAGAGAGTAAACATCGAGCGCACATACCGCAGACGGAGCTGATGTTGACATGTATCCCATTATTAAGCAATACATTAATTCTTCGCTACACTGACTGCTGTGGGGAAATCCAACTTTCTAAACACTTACGTGTGTGTGTGTGCATCACTTCCTGATGTCTAACAAAGAGGAAGGTGTTCATCTCGTCTCTCCTGAGCAGATCAACGAGTTCTTAAACGGAAGTATGTTCTTATAGTCAAATCAGACTCAGCATATTCTGCTATTCAGCATTATAATGACGGAGGTTAAGAAAAGTCATGTTTTTCAATTATTGCTTCACACGAAAATTATTTTACTACTCTGCAACCGTTCTGAGCACCCTAGAGCTGTTGTTAACTTTTTTTTGACTCCTAGCCCCCCCTCCTGCCCACAATTTGAAAAGGACTTTTTCAGATTTTCTTGATTTACTAAGGATTATTTATACTCAAAATATCTGATTGAATTAATTCTAAAATGCCTATGAAGTTATAATATTTTGTTCATTTACATGACTTTTCTAGACCAAGTTCTAGAAATGAATTACACATTTAAATAGATCCATAAATATAAATATTCCTCATATATTCAGGTTTTTGAGAAATTGGGAATGCTGATTCTTTAAAGAAAAAAAAAAGTTGCTTAAAGTTGCTGAGGGGGTGAATAAAAAAAAAAAGGTCTTGGCGTCCCTTTTGGAGCTTGCTAAGACCCTCTAGTGGGCCGCGGCCCCCTGGTTGAAAACCACTAGTCCTATCAAAAAGACAGAACAATCTACATAGCAACAGTCCTGAACACTGCAAGAATAGTACCCACACCCAGCACCTCACTACCAACCACTCAAGACTACCTCAGCAACCACTTAGCATCACACTGTCTATCCATCTGTCTGTTTGTAGGCCTGTCTTTTGGTCTTTTTTCTATATGACTGTGTATAGCCCTGTAAACGTTTTAAAAACTAAAGTTCAGAAACGGAGCCTCTTTGTCCGTTTTTTTTTTCAGACATTAGGCCTACCCTGTTTTTAAACTTCCAAACAAGGCTTTATTAGACGAACATCAATATTTTATACTGACGAACTTTACTCATGTGGTTTATTACAGTTCTTACACACACACACACACACACACACACACACACACACTTTTTTCACTATCCTTGGGGGGACTTCCATAGGCGTAATGGTTTTTGTACTGTACAGACCGTATATTCTATTGCCCTAAAACTAAACTTAGCCCTCACAGGAGACTTTTTGCATTTTTAGATTTTCAAAAAACTTAATTCTGTGTGATTTATAAGCGTGTTTACCCATGGGAACCTCAATTTAGGTCCCCACCTTGACACAAGTCCCCATGAGTCTGTGTGTATTCAGTCCCCACCGGTATATAAAAACAGGTACACACACACACACACACCCCTACCCCTTGTCATTGGCAGGTAATGTGTGTGTGTGTGTGTGGTGTAACGTCATCGCCACTCCTCAAGGCTCTTCCTGCAGCTTTAGGGCTGTTTGTGTGCAACTGGAGACAGAAGGACTGCGGTTTCAACAGGGTGACTTTGTATTTGGCTTTTCCCACTCTCATAGTGCGCAAATTTTTTGGGGAGGTCGCATAGGAAAGACTGTGTTCAGTCCAAAATGCAGCGCGGATGTGGAATATGGGAAAACCACAGGTGAAGCCGTGTGTGTAATTTCGGTCACATATTGGGTGTCGGATCCAGGTGAGTCTCCGTCAAATGATAGGCTACACCTCAATATTATGTTTTATAATGCGATGGATCTTTATTATATATAACTGTATCGTAATTTGCGAAATTGTTTTTTTTGTGTCATATCGCAATTAGAACTAATATATAATGTAGTTTAAGGATTATTAAATAGCGGTAAACAACTGTAGCCTATCTTTGAGTTGCACTATTTTTGTAATTCTTTAATATTGCATCTTATGGTCTATGCAAGTATGCATATGTAGCCTAAATACACTCATAATCAATATTATTTTATGTAGTTTATTATTACTATTTTATAAAGACTTTTTAAAAGAAGCTTCAGCGTTGAAGGAGATATAGATCCATAGTCTGCATGACATAACCTCTTCTATCTGTAAAGCAGTAGCCTAAATTTTTTTTTCTTCAGCTGGGTTGCCCTGGGATCATGGGTTGACTGTCCGACCTGCCTGGTCTTGGCATCTTGGTCTGAAGCAATATGTGTTTGTTTATGGCTATCACATTGGTATCAGTGAGAATGCTGTGGCAGAATTGGCCCCTGGAGGAATGACAGGAGGAGACAGGAGTTTGTGACTCAGTAATTATAGTCTAGTTTGCTGTTCTTTAGTTATGTTTTGAGTATCAGATGAACCGATTGTTAGAGAAGGCTTTTGTAATTGATTGACTGTTTAGACATTTTGTATCAAAAAAACAAAAATTCCCCGACATTGTTACACTTGTGGAGTTCTAGATCATAAATTACTGGCCTCCAAAAAAATTCTTATACATTTGTGATTACTACCAAAGTATGGATTCAACATTTTATCAATTTCTTTCTCCAGTTAGCACAGGTTTTGTATTTCTTTTTGGAACTCATTGATCATAGGCCTCATTGATCTGAGCTCATACACCTCTGTTTTTGAGTAAACATCCACAAATAATGCTTTTTTCCACTTAAAAACGGAGGTGCATAAGCTCAGATCAATGAGTCCTACAACCAGTCAGTTCCAAAAAGAAATAACCCGTGGAAACTGAAAGAAATCAAGTTGACAAAAAGGTTGAATTCAAGATTTGGTGATGATATAGCATAATAAGAGATTTACAAGCAGTTTTTAAAAGACCATTCCTGGTCATTTTTGACCAGGAACACCAAAGTAGGCAGGGCTTAAATGATTTTCACACTGATCACCTTATATTATTTGATAAGAATGTATATTATGTAAAATATGTACATATTATTTTTTGGTAGGCAAGTTGTGAAACTTGCTGCTGCTAAAATGAAAATAAATATTTAAGTTGCCTGGCACCGAAATAGAAAGTTAATGTCAAATGTTTTGAGGTCATTTAAACGTGGACTTTAATCCACTTCCTTCTCAATAAATGCATATAATGTTGGAAAATAAAGGACTGCACTGAACACAGACAATAGCTTGTTCCATTTGGGTAAATCTTGTTTTTGGCTACTTGCGTATTTGCAAACAAAGCTGATGGCATGCTCATGGAAACAAGAATATAGATGTAAAATGTAGAATATAGATGCAATTCAAAGACTGTAGCAAAATGTTTCTACAGTGATCCAAAACAAAAAACACATTGATTGCCCTTTCAATCTGTCTCTCTCATTGGAACTCATCCATTTCCAAGGCAGTAACTTTCCATTAAGTCACCTCTCTGCACCTGCGTTTACCGTGTTCGACTGTTTTGTTGATGCCTTGTGTTCATAACCTTGTGCATGACTGTGCTGTCAGAAATAATTATTGATCAGTTCTGTGTTAGACATTTCTTTTGAGATCATGATGTGCTTGTGCTTTTTTGTTTGCACCAGTCTGAATAGAGAACTTAATTGTTTGACTCAAAAACAATTTGATGAGATTTAAAATTCATTTTCAGTGTGTCTTCGCGTTTATGATTGTCCTGCTTTCATAATCAAATCAAAATGGCACATTACTTTACTTGGCTGAGACAAATTCTGTACCAATACACCACTGTGCATTTACTCCACTGATCGTGATAAGAAAAGATTCATGAAATCAGATAAAATCATCTTGGCACAAAGTTAACTCAATGCAAAATTGCATACAATTTTGTACACATAGCCTAATGATGACCTTTTAGCTGTTGTATGAGTGAAGGTGTTTACACATGCTAAGTAGTTGTTTTGCAGGTCTAGATTGATGTTTCAAGTAGAAACAAGCTCTACAGGTGGTATTAAACCTGCTTGGTGTGGACACTTCATTGACTTTGTGGACGTTTGTTTCTCATGCAGGAAAAATGCAGAGAGAGGCAGAGCAGGCACTGACTCTGATATGGCTTCTCTCTTGGACCTCACACAGCACGTGTAAGTGAAGGAAACACAGTTCTAAAATTTAAAGAATACATTCAGACAGTTGTTGTTGTGTTTATACATTTTTTTGTTGTCAACTATTGGGTTTTGGTGGGCGACTTTCTATAATTGAATAATTTGGAGGCCAGCAAACAGGATGGAGATTTTTTTAATTCTATACTGAATTTAAGGAAGTATAATTCAAAGAATTCTAGTTTTTAATAATACATTTTAGTTTTCAGTATGAAACACCCATAAACATGTTACAACACACAAAATATGGGCTATTTGCTGCATTCAATAATACTCCGTTAGTGTTTGAAATAGCACTTTTGTTTAATCCTAATATTCTTAAAGATATGTTATCATATATTCTTGAATTACAACATCTTTCCAGGTCATTCTCCTCCAGGGAGGCCCAGACTAACAAGATGTCGCTCGCCTGAGAAAGAGACTTTCACTTGCTGGTGGGAGCCTGGATCAACAGGTGGATTGCCCACCAGCTACCACCTGTATTACAGAAAAGAGAGGTGAGTGCAGCCTACATCACAAATCAGCATTGTTCATCTTGCTGTCAAAAAAGTAGATTTCCATGATTTTTTCCCCTGTATCAAAATATGGGTAGTTGCCTCATTTTGTGCCAATTATGACAGCTTAAAATATAGACTATTTTGTTTTATCAGTAAAATGAACTGTTACTGAGATAATGTAGCGTTTTGGTTCAGTTAATGAAAAGTCTCTTTTGCAAACTATTACAGTAAAAACTGTAATATTGTGTAATATTATTACAGTTTACTTTTTTCTTGTTTAATTTGTTTTAGACATTTTCTTTTTTAATTGATTTATTCCTGTAGTGTCAAAGCTGAATTTTCAGCATCATTACTCCAGTCCTCAGTGTCACATGATCCTTCAGAAATCATTCTAATATGCTAATTTGCTGCTCAAGAAATATTATTTATCGATATTGATTTATTTTCAGTGTTGAAAACAGCTGTACTCTTTAATAGTTTTTGTGGAAACCACAATACATTTTTTGATGAAGGAAAACGGCAAAATAACATGAAATAACATGTTAAAATAACATAACATAATTTGAAGGAGAGATCTTTTGTATCTTTACTGTCATTTTCTCTTATTTTCTAAATATTTGTTTCATTTGTACACAACACACACTTATTAATAAACACAGTTAATGTTTACACATTTAATAAGAAGTAATCACAGGTTTTGGTTCATTTGTTGTCAAAAGATTAGTCAACAAGTCATTCATTTTAAACCTTTTTCAGTTCTTTGGAAGTCTTTGAATGTCCGGATTATCATAAGGCAGGAAACAATTCCTGTTATTTTGATAAGCGACATACGTCTATTTGGATCATATACAACATCACGGTGGTGGCCTCCAATGCACTGGGAAAAGCCTATTCGGAATCTGTAGAAGTTGATGTTATGGATATCGGTGAGTCCATGTAGAGTGTTTACAAAATATTGAAATGCATCCAGAAATGCTTTTGTTTTTATGTGCTTGCAGTATAACCCTAGTGTATACTGACCATGCATGAATGGCTAATGATGTTTTACTACAGAGGCCAATTTCAGCCTTGTTTTGACAACAGCCACAGTGCAGTGAGCTGCCTGCTAAATATAGCGTATAGAAAGATTTCCTGTGGCTATAAGGGCACACACAGCTAAATCAGTAAAATCTTTACGGTGAACATTTATTCTTTGAACTTTTTAACTTTCAGTTAGATCATCATACTAGAACCCAAGACAGATAACACTGCATGTGCAGTTACATAGTTTAGTTACAATTTCTCTTAAACCAGTTCAACTATAAATGTGTACACTGGGCTCTTCCATCTGTAACGGTGAGTTAAACTATGATGATTTTAGAGCATCTGAGTGGAATGGAAAATTACTAAATGGCTCTAAACAGAAGCAGCTCTGGCTGACTAACTGAACAGAATGAGGATGAACAGGTTTGTGTCTTGCATGTATCGAATATCCCACTGCAGATGCTTGAATGCGCTGGCATATGGCACATGGTTTTTTTTCACATTTTTTTTTAAATGCATTAAGAGCATAAATACACTACTTTTCAAAGGCTGGGGTCATTATGATTTTTAAAATGTTTTAAAAGACGTCTCCTATGTTCATCGAGGATGCATTTTTTTGATCAAAAATGCAGTAAAAGAGTAATTTTGTAAAATATAATTACAATTTAAAAGAAGAGTTTTCTATTTGAATATATTTTCTTATATTTTATTTCTAATATGCTGATTTGGTGCTCAAGACACATTTCTTATCATTAATGTTGAAAGCATATTGTGCTGCTTAATATTTTTGTGGAAACCGTAATATATTTTTTCAACACTCATTTTTTTCATGGTTCTTTCATTAAGTTCAAAAGAACATTTATTTAACATATTTAAAAAAAATAGAAATAGTTTGTAACATTATAAATATTTTTACTGTCACTTTCAGTCAAATTAATGTGTTATTACTGAATACAAAGTACCCCCGCCAAAAAAATAAATTCATACTAACCCTGAGCTTTTGAATGGTAGTGTTATAAGAAATATATGAATAATAGTCAAGTGTCCATGTAGACTGCATTCAGTTTATTTCCTTGTTTGGTACATATTGTTGTCACTGATGCTACTGTTCTAATGTCTGTGCATTTGATTGTCATTTAAGTTGATTCATCTTCTTCCACACAGTGCAGCCTCACCCTCCAGAGAATGTGAATGTGACTTTCATGCAGACCACGAACAGCCCCTATTTCCTGGTGCGGTGGCACCCTCCGCACGACGCAGACACACGTTCAGGCTGGGTAACAATCAAATATGAAGTGCGCTTAAAAATTGAGAACAGCAGAGTCGAGGAGGACAGCAGTTGGGAGGTGAGATTCAAATAGTTTCAAGGTCATCAAGGTTCTTAAATGTTCTTATGCTTTGTAACTTTTTAATTTTTTTAAATCAAAACTATTTAAGGCCAGGCTTTTCAACTGGGGGTGCATATATAAACCTTTATAAATAAAGGCTTTTATTGTTTTGTAATCAAAAAATATTCCATATACTGTATTTGTATAAATTTTCTTCTAAATGTTTTACTTAATTATTATCAAAAATAACATATTCAAATTTTTGCATTTTAAAGTTTTGATACCATGTAATTTAATTATGACTGAGACTTGTGTTTTTAGTTATCTAGTGCTGGAAAACAATTGGAGTTTGGCATCTACAGTCCGCAGCCAGGAGCAAATTACATTGTGCAAGTGCGCTGTAAACTAGACCACGGCCTCTGGAGTGAATGGAGCCCCTCTGCCTTCATCCAAATTCCAGACAGTAAGATGATACCAGCATCAGCATCCCAATCTTTCACACCTCCAGCCATTGTTCTGCATTACTCAGGGTTTTTAGCTTTACATAACAGTGTCCAATTAATAATAAATTAAATGTATCTATTATATATATAATATATATGTTAGCGAATCACAGTCACTGCAGTCATCGGCACCCACGATAACGAGATCACAGTCACCTGCATTCTAATTCCCCGCACCTGCCACAGCCAATCAACCTGCACTATATCAACGCTCTCCCCACACTCCGTCCTCGTCCGGTCTACCGTTCCTTACCAGAACATAGCCTGACTCCTTGCTACTAACTTTGTGTTGCCTACCTCAGTGCTCCAGCTGCTCCGAAGCTCCTGGTCTCCACCGCTCCGATTCTCCACCGCTCCTCGGATCCCCACAAGCCGACCCTGTTCTTCCTCCTGTCACGACGAGATACTCCCTGCATACTCACCTTGGGCACCTCTAACAGTATCCTCCTGGTTCTCCCGCAGTTCCTTTAATAAAGACCTCTGTTTTTCTCCCAGAAGTTATCCCCTGCGGAGCAGAATTACGACATCGGTAACCGGGAGTTGCTGGCTATTAAGCTAGCCTTAGAGGAGTGGCGTCACTGGCTGGAGGGAGCCACATCTCCATTCACAGTCATCACAGACCACAAGAACCTGCAGTATCTGAGAGACGCCAAACGTCTCAACCCCCGTCAGGCCCGCTGGGCATTATTCTTCACCCGCTTCTCCTTCACCATAACCTACCGCCCTGGTTCCCAAAACCATAAAGCCCATGCACTCTCCCGTCTACATGCCCCCGACTCTCCCACTGATCCAGAACCCATTCTCCCTCCGGCCCTCATCGTCAGTCCCATCCAGTGGGAGATTGAGAGGAACATTCGTGACGCCACCCTCACCGAACCCGCTCCGCAGGGAGGCCCAGAAGGGAAGACCTATGTCCCACCTTCCCAGCGAATACCCCTTCTGGGCTCCGTCCACGAAGTACCGGGCTCTGGACACCCAGGCAACCAGCGGACTCTCTCGCTCCTTCAAGCTCGGTACTGGTGGCCCAGTATGACCACGGATGTCAACTGGTACGTCCGCGGCTGCTCAGTCTGTGCCATGTCCAAATCTCCCCGACATCTCCCAGCAGGAAAACTAGTTCCCCTACCAGTACCCCAGAGACCCTGGTCCCACATCGGCGTGGACTTCGTCACGGACCTCCCAGACTCCGATGGACACACCTGCGTGTTGGTTGTTGTGGACCGCTTTTCCAAAGCCTGCAAGCTTATCCCCCTCAAAGGCCTGCCCACGGCACTCGAGACCGCCGAAAGCCTCTTCCACCACGTGTTCAGGAACTATGGTCTGCCCGAAGACATGGTGTCGGACCGGGGTCCCCAGTTTATCTCCCGGGTATGGAAGGCATTCTTTCAACTCCTGGGAGTCACGGTTAGCTTGTCCTCCGGCTACCACCCCCAGACTAATGGCCAGACTGAGCTCAAGATCCAGGAGCTCGGACATTACCTACGGTCATACTGCTCACCCGATCAGCACAGCTGGAGCCGGTTCCTCCCGTGGGCCGAGTATGCCCAAAACTCCCTCCCTCAATCCTCCACCGGCCTCACCCTGTTCCAATGCATACTCTGTTTCCAACCCCCACTCTTCCCCTGGACGGAGGAACCCTCGGAGGTCCCAGCTGTGGACTACTGGTTCCGAGAGAGCGAGAGAGTATGGGACCCAGCTCACATCCACCTCCAGCGGGCTGTGCGGAGGCACACTCGCTTCACGGATGCCTGCAGGTACAGAGTTCATCCCACGTTTCATGTCTCACTCCTCAAACCCTTCTCCCCCTCTGTCACAGGACACACCGAAGCGGACGCACCTCCCCCTCCAGAGATGCTAGATGGGGCTGAAGTCGATCGAGTCCAAGACATCCTGGACTCGTGGCGGCGGGGCGCCCGGCTTGAGTACCTGGTAGACTGGGAAGGATACGGGCCAGAGGAAAGATCCTGGGTGGCCCGGGACGATATCCTGGATCTCCTACTCCTGGAAGTATTCCACCGTGATCACCCCAATCGTCCTGCACCCAGAGGCCAAGGCCGTCCCCGTCGTCGTAGTAGGGCATCAGGACCCGCCCCTGGGGGGGGGGGATAATGTCAGCGAATCGCAGTCATCGGCACCCACGCTAACGAGATCAGTCACCTGCATTCTAATTCCCCGCACCTGCCACAGCCAATCAACCTGCACTATATCAACGCTCTCCCCACACTCCGTCCTCGTCCAGTCTACCGTTCCTTACCAGAACATAGCTTGACTCCTTGCTACTAACTTTGTGTATGTGTTGCCTACCTCAGTGCTCCAGCTGCTCCGAAGCTCCTGGTCTCCACCGCTCCTCGGATCCCCACAAGCAGACCCTGTTCTTCCTCCTGTCACGACGAGACACTCCCTGCATACTCACCTTGGGCACCTCTCACAGTATCCTCCTGGTTCTCCCGCAGTTCCTTTAATAAAGTCAAGTCAAGTCACCTTTATTTATATAGCGCTTTTTACAATGCAAATTGTGTCAAAGCAACTGCACAATATCAAAAAAGGAAAATAATGTGTCAATAAGTTTAAGTAGTGTCTTTGCAATCAGGTCGATGAAATCGCTGGAAATGAAGCGTCCCCAACTAAGCAAGCCAGAGGCGACAGCGGCAAGGAACCAAAACTCCATCGGTGACAGAATGGAGAAAAAACCTTGGGAGAAACCAGGCTCAGTCGGGGGGCCAATTCTCCTCTGGCCAAACAAACCAGCAGTTCAATTCCAAACTGCAGCAAGTCAGATTGTAAGGGCTCAGCTGGTTCCAGTGGTCTTTCCCGATGGCTATCTAAGTGGCGGGGTCCTCAATGGGGATCTGTCTCTGGCGCTCATCCAGGTGTCTGGCCTCCGCCTACGATCAGGGCCACATACGTCATCTCCCGGCGCTGATCCTCCATCGCAGGTGTTCGGTCATCTCAGATCATGTAATGGTTGGATCCAGACTGAAGTTCTGTAATTCCTAGCGTGGCAGAAACGGAGAGACAAGCAGGGACATGATTAGCGTAGCTGCTGTTACATCTAAGCAAAAATGAATTGTTCAACCCAAGCTAAAGAATAATAATAATGTACGTCTGATCAGATATAACTGCAGTACAAGATTATAAAATGCATTATGTGAATGCTTGGCTAAAGAGATGTGTCTTTAATCTAGATTTAAACAGAGAGAGTGTGTCTGAACCCCGAATGTTATCAGGAAGGCTATTCCAGAGTTTGGGAGCCAAATGTGAAAAAGCTCTACCTCCTTTAGTGGACTTTGCTATCCTAGCTACTACCAAAAGTCCAGAGTTTTGCGACCTTAGAGAGCGGGTTGGATTATAGCGTGGTAGAAGACAAGTTAGGTACGCAGGTGCTAAACCATTTAGGGCCTTATAGGCAAGTAATAATAATTTGTAAATGATACGGAACTTAATAGGTAGCCAGTGCAGAGACTGTAAAATTGGAGTAATATGATCATATTTTCTTGATCTGGTAAGAACTCTAGCCGCTGTTTGACCATATTCCTCCGTGTCTCCTAGCCTGCTTCGTAACAATATAAAGATGATAAAAATTGAAAGAAATGTAAACAAGGCTTTGTGTTTCTCAATATTGCAGATATGTCTGACACACAGAATGCGGTTATGATTATTGCCGTCACTCTAACGGTCATCATTTTCCTGTTGACTGCAGGAGTGCTGACAGTCAAGATGAAACCGTAAGCATGACATCCCACATCATCACAATGACCAAGGGATTTACACTGATAACTGTACATAAAAAGTTTTCCCAGAATTTCCTTCAGAATACAGTATTCTTTACCCTAATGTGTGACACAAATTGAACATTAATTTAACACTGTATCCACTTTATTTTTCAATACAATTTTCCTCCTGATATATTAGCTGCTATAGGTCAGTAACTAGAAGAATAACAAAGTGCTAAACTTTACGGAAGGATAAAACAACTTGCACTACAAACCAGGGTGTTTATAATTACGATGATAAAATAATATGATAGCAAGTTAATTCTGCATTCTTCCTCTCTAGGGTGAAGCATTTTTTACTGCCACCAGTTCCAGAACCCAAAATCAGTGGCTTAGACACTCAGCTCCTTAAGGTACAGCAGTCATGCATTGATTCATATCATATTATTTTATGAATTCATTTTTCTAAGGTGCAGTTTTGTTGTATGCAGTTTAGTTTTACTTTTGGGCTTTTTTATTTTATTTACAGGATACACCTTTATGGCTTTGTATTTTCTGTGAAACATAGCAGATATTATGAAGAATGTTGGTTTTGGTTCCTATTCACTTTCATTGTATGGTCAAAAATATAATATAGTGAACAGGGACCGATTTTTTTTGGTTATTGACATTCTTCAAAATATAGTTTTTGTGTTCAACAGAAGTATATAAGTCATACAGGAGTAAACAATGACAATTTTCATATATAGGTGAACTATCCCTTTAAATGAGCCATTATTTTGTTGTTTTGTTCTTAAGACTTCAATGTAAACAGCTGTGGGTTTGCTGTTAAATCCAATATAATTTTTTAACTGTCCAATTCGTCAATAACAGCTTCTTCACAAAATTTGCATTACATTGTGACACATTCTCTGAACAATCTGTGTTGAAATGTTCTATCATGGTCACAAAAATAGGGGGGGATTTTCAAACAATTTGTAACAGACAATGAGCTGACACCACAAAACTGCAGTTCTAATATACAAAGGTCATTTTACTTCTAATACAGAGTGGGAAGTCTGAGGAGATCTTCAGTGCACTAATTACTCCAGGATTTCCCCAAATAGACCAGAGTTCAGACCGTCAAGTGGAGTATCTCGTGGTCTCCGACTATGATGAGGAAATGGATTTTGATGGCAAAGCTCATCTTGAGTACCAAAAGGGGGAAAACCGTCCCACAGATAATGCACAAAAGAGCTCTCAAAACTGCATCAAGATCTCATTGAACAGCAGTCAGGATCTAAAAACAACACTGAGCGAACACGTCCGCGCTGGGACTGTCTCTAATCTCCAAAGTGCAACCAGCAGTGTCCTTGGAGAGCCTCAACATCTACTTCACCTTAATTGCAATGGCTCACCAGTAAAAGCTCAGGACCAAAACACTCAAATGAGCTCCGATGGTAACTGTGAACGCGCCAACATCAACCCTGCTGGACTTACGGAGTATGTTGAGGTTGACGAAGACCAGAAACCTCTGGTCAAGGAGGACTACAGTATGGTCAGTGACGTTATCAGTGATAACATCCTCGTACTACAAGACGGCATACCTGTACAGGGACACAAAGAGGTCAAATGTGACAAAACGTCTGAAGCTGAAGAAATGGGTTGTGTTTTCGAACCTCTGGGATACTTGGAAACCCTGACAACATTTTCAAGTGAATCTTGACTATTTTGTGACTTTAATTTAAGAAGTTTGGGATTATTTTGTCTGGTTGTGTCCTGCTCAAACTGTAAAGCACTTTGTTAGTAGAGATGTGAGAAGAGTTCCTTCGGGCGGTCTGGGGTTCGTTTCCTGTACAATGACGTAACTTGCTGCTGAGCTACCTTTAGAGCTATGCGTAACTAATTCCCGAAACTGCTGACTGATCATTTGAACCACACTGGTTCAACAGTCTAGAACTGTCGTTACTGAGGTCACGCAATTGCTGGAGTAATTACTTCTGCTAATTAATCCTTTCGGATCAATTAATGTCATATTACTGATGTAAATAACAAACATGGCATCGGAGGACTATAATATTTTTGTTCGCCATTGAATTACTTCATTCGACGGTTCCCCTTGGGACTAGAGCGCATTCACACTCTTAAAAACTGCGCTTTCATTCTCTTGACAAACTAATTTGAATATATATGTCAGCATGCTTATTTTACTCAAGCGCTTGATCTATTGATCCACGTCATACTAACAAGAAAATGGTTGTAACTACAGCTCTCTTAAAAATAAAAGTTCCAAAAGAGTATTTTTGCAGCGATGCCATAGAAGAACCATTTTTGGTCCCCAAAGAACCTTTCAGTGAACAGTTCCTAAAAGGAAAAAAAAAAATTCTAAAGAACCTTTTTCGAGTATAAAGAACCTTTTCTGCATTTGAAAGGTTCCATGGATGTGCAAGGTTCTTCTTAGAACCATTGATGCCAATAATGAACCTTTATTTTTAAGAGTGTAGTTCTGAGGATAATTAAGGCTAAACAACAGGAAGCTGTGGTAATGGGTTGAAAATTAGATTAAAACGCAGTGTCATTCCAAACCATTACATATCGACCAACCGCTGTTAAAAAATACCCCACTAAAGATTATTATATTAATTGTTAAACCTTTCGAAATGCTTCTTCAAAACTACTACCTCATAGCAGACATACACAAAACATCCCAGTGGAATTTCTGCCACTTTCTCTAGAGACCTGGCACTTTTCTCAATGCTTGCTGCTCCTGATCTTTTGCAGTTGATTATTGTTAAGAATTTTCATAGTTTAATGGAAACATTTTAAAATACAGAAAAGCTCCTTTTGTATATTTATTCACAATGATACTATGAATATAATCAGTGTGATATTTCTTTGGTCAAAACAACTAATGGCTTTACTGTGTATTTATTGAACTAGATCTAGTATATGTACGTCACTCCCAATCCATTTGATTTAATCTTGATTTATAACATTGATTTAATGTTAAAATAGTCATCGATATTCACTCGTTTTAGGGTAAACAGACAGTATAATCCGATTCAACCTTCTGATTTATAATTACCTGAACTTGGGCACTCAAGACAATAACCAGAATTAAGACTAATGTCAAATAATAGATTAAATCTGCACAAAAGGGTTGTCAAAGCTTAACCAAACACAAGGGCAGTGAGCCCAATACAGTCTGGCAGGCCTTTGATGTTTTTTGTTTTTTTTACCTTATATAGAGTGCCTCAGAGAAGCTAGTTACAGCGGCAGACAAAGACGGGTCAGCTGGTCTCATGGAACATTTATGGTCTGCAGTGCAGCAGTAAAGAGTTACTTTGTCAAACATTGACTTAACACTGTACAAGGACAAACATTTGGTTCAGCATGAGAGAACTGTTGTGCAGCTTTTCTGTGTAGCTTAAATTAGAATGAAGAATTTGTTTTATATCATCCATTGTGGTACAAATATGTATCTTGTTTGTGTAACAATGCGATGCTTAATACTGCAAGAAATGTAATCTGAAGTTATGTAAATACTGTTAGCACAGTGGTGCATTGGTGTTTCTAGCTTGAGTTCCTTACATTCTTTCACTGACAGTGGCATGTGTAATTCAGTTTTATTCCAGATCACTTCTTTTCACATTCTCAAGTAGACTATGAGTAAAATCATACATTTTTCCAATTTTTGGGGTGAGGTTAGATGTGATGGTACCCGATAATTACATTTAGAGGGACAGTTCACTTAAAAATGACAATTCTGTCATCATTCACTCACCCTCATGCCATTTCAAAACACAAATGAAAATATAATTTAATTAAATTTCTGTCCATTGAAGTTTAATTCACCAAAATGTTGATGGTTCAAAAAGGTCATAAAGACATAAATGTAATCCATATGAATCGAGCGGTTTACTGTATGTGTGTGTTGATCAGTGTTTATATGTGAATAAAAGCCTAAAGTAAATCTGTTCAGTATGTACCATGATCATGTCTCTTTAGGAGACTTGATTTAACCGCTCATTCATAGGATTTCTTCTACAATCTCTTTATGAACTTTTTTAATTGGTACATGTTCAGGTGAAAGGACTTTCAACAGAGGAACAAAATGCTCAGGTTTTGAAGATGAACTAAATTCTTATGGGCTTGGAACAACATGAGAGAGGAAACCTGAGGGGAGAAGTTTAATTTTTAAGCAAATTATCATTTTATCATTTACTTGCCCTCAAGTTGTTTCTTTCTTCTGTTGAACAAAAATTTTGAAGAATGCTGGTAACCAAACAGCTGCTGGTCCCCATTGACTTCCATAGTATGGAAAAAAATATATACAGGTGCATCTCAATAAATTAGAATGTCGTGGAAAAGTTAATATATTTCAGTAATTCAACTCAAATTGTGAAACTTGTGTATTAAATAAATTCAGTGCACACAGACTGAAGTAGTTTAACTCTTTGGTTCTTTTAATTGTGATGATTTAGGCTCACATTTAACAAAAAAGTACTAATTAACTATCTCAACAAATTAGAATACTCCATAAGGCCAATAAAAAAAACATTTTTAGTGAATTGTTGGCCGTCTGGAAAGTATGTTCATTTACTGTATATGTACTCAATACTTGGTAGGGGCTCCTTTTGCTTTAATTACTGCCTCAATTCGGCATGGCATGGAGTTGATCAGTTTGTGCCACTGCTGAGGTGGTATGGAAGCCCAGGTTGCTTTGATAGCGGCCTTCAGGTCCTCTGCATTGTTGGGTCTGGTGCCTCTCATCTTCCTCTTGACAATACTCCATAGATTCTCTATGGGGTTCAGGTCAGGTGAGTTTGCTGGCCAATCAAGCACAGTAACAACATGGTCATTGAACCACCTTTGGAAGTGTGGGCAGGTGCCAAGTCCTGCTGGAAAATGAAATCAGCATCTCCATAAAGCTTGTCAGCAGAAGGAAGCATGAAGTGCTCTAAAATTTCCTGGTAGATGGCTGCGTTGACTGAACTTCAGAAAACACAGTGGACCAACACCAGCAGATGACATGGCAGCCCAAATCATCACTGACTGTGGAAACTTCACACTGAACTTCAAGCAACATGGATTCTGTGCCTCTACACTTTTCCTCCAGACTCTAGGACCTTGATTTCCAAATGAAATGCAAAATTTACTTTCATCTGAAAAGAGGACTTTGGACCACTGAGCAACAGTCCAGTTATTTTTCTCCACAGCCCAGGTAAGACGCTTCTGATGTTGTCTCTGGTTCAGAAGTGGCTTGGTAGCCCTTTTCCTGAAGACTCCAGCTTCAGTCCACTTCTTGTGAAGCTCTCACAAGTGTTTGAATCAGCTTTGCTTGACAGTATTCTCAAGCTTGCGGTCATCCCTGTTGCTTGTGCACCTTTTCCTACCCAAATTCTTCCTTCCAGTCAACTTTGCATTTAATATGCTTTGATACAGCACTCTGTAAACAGCCACACCTTTCAGTAATGACCCTCTGTGACTTACCCTCTTTGTGGAGGACGTCAATGTTCGTCTTCTGGACCATCGCCAAGTCAGCAGTCTTCTCCATTATTGTGGTTTCAAAGAACAAGAGATACCTGGAATTTATACTGTAGGGATGGTCATTAATTGAAACTCAAATGTAAATATTCTAATATTTTGAGAGACTGATTTTTGACTTTCATCAGCTGTAAGCTCTAATCATCAAAATTAAAACAAAAAAACTTTTGAAATGTTTTACTTTACGTGCAATGAATCTAAAATATATGAAAGTTTCACTTTTTGAAATAACTTACAAGCAAAAAATTACTTTTTCACACCATTCTAATTTATTGAGATGCACCTGTATAATGGAAGTCAGTGAGGACCAGAAACTATTTGGTTAACATTATCCAAAATATCTTGTTTTGTGTTTAGCAGGAGAAACAGAAACTCCAGAAAGAGCAACTGGAGGGTCAGTAAATGATGACAGAATTGTCACTTTGGTGAACATTCTCTTTAAGCACTGCAAATTAATTACTGATTTCTATTCATTTATTTATAATGGTATTTCAGGGATGGTCATTTTTGACAAGATCATTTATTGCAAACACTAGAGAAAACTCTAAAACCTTCACAATCACAAAGTTGTTTTTGGTCCCAAAGTCAACATTCTGAAAATACATAGAAGCAGGTAAAAAGGTTTATATGTGAAAATGATTTGTTACTGCTAAGTGAAGTTTTGAATTGTTAGTGGTCCATGGCATATACATGTAGCATAGAGCTGAGTACAACACAAGTGCATAACACACATTCCCTATTAACTGCAGTCAACAGCATAAAGGCATAGAGCTACACTAACACTGAGAATTTTAAGGAGAACCACCTCGAGCACTCAGTATTAATGGTTTAGCTAGTGTTGAGGAACAGCCAGAGGAGAGTTATAAATTAAAAGTGAGGTCTATGATTTAGGTAAGTGATGTTTAATAAGTTCTAGGAAGGAGAGGTATTCCCACAAACAGTTCATGGTCATAACAATCATTCGCTTTATGAGCCTTCAGAATTAATGGCACCCTGCCGATAATGAAGACACGTGGGCTGCAAACACAGTGGTCATGATCAGTAAAATCGTGCATCCAACTGGAGAAGAAAATACACTTGATTTACAAATGTAAACATACATAAATTAAGTGGTTCAGATTGTTTCTGTCATTTTATCAAACTACTACACTTATTTTAATAGAAATAGAGGGATAATAGCTATTTTCAAAAATATTCGCCATTCAGACTGTGGAAACATCAAAGCAAGCATTTGATATCTATAAGAAAATATTTTTAGTCAAGGGCTGTTCTCTGTTTTCAGCTGTATTGCCTCTTGATTTAATACACCATTCCAGGTTACAGGAATATATGTTTACATTATTTCATAAAATCCTCTACACAGGCACATTTGGTACTTCAAGCTATTCCTGACATTTTTTCACAGGGTGCTAAAGGCTCACGCGGGGTTGGAAACCCTGTAGTGATCGGTTTCCTTGTCACAGAAGTGTGACCAGCTCTGCAAAACAAACAAAAACAGACATTTTGTCTCATTCGTCGATGCACTTCCATCAACTTCCTTCATGGTCATCCAGCATCTGCTCTGAACTAATGGAAATGGATGAAAACTGGTCCTCAAAATTTAGGAAAGGGTGGTTGAAATTTTTCTCGACCATTTTCTTCCAGATTTTCACTGAGAAAACAGAAATAGGTTAAATGAGTGAAGAGTGAGTGGATAATTCTTATAGTTTTCATATCACATATGCAACAAATGATAAGCACTTTAATGATGCTTTCAAAAACTATTTAATCAATAATTGTCTATTTTGTGATTGCTATTTATTTACACTTGTTTTACAATAAAAGAACAATGAAAACTGTAATATTGTGAAATTTTTCTATTTGGATATATTTTCAAATGTGAATTTTTAGCAGTCATTTCTCCATTCTTCAGTGTCACATGATCCATCAGAAATCATTCTAATATGATGACTTGATGCTCAACAAACCAATGTTGAAAACAGCTGTGCTGCTTAATATTTTTGTGGAAGCAATCAATACACAATACATTTTTTCAGGATTCACTAATGAACAAAAAGTTTAAAAGAACTAGAAATGTTTTATTACAATGCCAAAGTCTTTACTGTGACTTAATTTGATTTTATCTTTTTTTTTATTATTATATTTCATGTTAAACATATCAACCAACCACTATATAGAGATATAATTACACAAACAAACTCTTGAGTCTATACATACATGGCCAACCGACCTATAAACAAAGCAGGGTCATTCCGTGTCAACTCAACCCGATTTGAAAATTGTCATTTGACCCCCCTTTACAAAATACTAGTGTACTACTCAGTAAATATACATCCATCAGATGTAATATTTTGGCTTTCATCACTATACATGTTTATCTTTGAGCACAAATATTGACTAAATAAAAAATTTGAGCTGGGGAAGTTTCTGAAATTTAGTTGATTTGACATGGAATGACCCAGCAGCAGCTAAGTTACACATTTACATATTTAACAGTTAATGGAGTAGTTTAAGAGAATAGTTAACTAAAACAATAATGAAATTGCAGTATTGCTTGCAAAAGCAATAAATTCATGCCATTTTAAATTTTTATTTAGGACGTACTGTACTCTGGCTCTTCAGTTCCAGAAGGTTCTCCTGACGGCTCCACCTCCTGTTGCTCCTCCTGTTCTTCCTGTGATACAGTCTCCAGATTTGCAATCATCACCTCATAGGCCTTCCTGGCCTCAGCCGATAACTCAATCATTTTGTGATAGTGGTCCTGTGGCCATTAAATACACAGAAATCAGCAAGGTGCACCAAAGTAATACAATCTGTATCAATATCATAACTTGTATTTACAATAATGCCACTCAAGGTTCTTCACAAACATCTGAAAGGACGAAGTCTAACTTAACAACTGCAAGATATTTACCACAACTAGAACCAGAAACTTCTCGTACTTACCTGTGCGCCATCATAGTTAAAGATGCCCACCAAGCTAACAGGCACAGCTTTATTAACACAGCGGCCCAGCGCCTTCCTTGACAAGGCAAACACAAACGGGATGCCTTGATCCCGGCATGTGTCGATGATAGTGTGAAGAGCCTCGTCTAGGCCGCCTACATTAACAAAACAGGCCCTCCATCAGCAGCAATGAATCAAAATGTGATTTTGGTTCTGCAAATTCACTTTACCTTTGGACTGAATACGTTCACAGTTGGGCGAGATGATAACGCACTTGACCTTCCTGAGTTTGAGGTGTTTCAGCACCTCTCGTAGGCCCATGACCAGCCTGCGCTTCATCCTGGCCTTCATGGGGTCTTTCTGATAAAGACGATCCTGAAACCTCACCAGCTCCTTCAGTAAGCTGCTCACACATTCATCAACATCTTTTCTAAGCACTTGGTTGCAGTAGCTGTAGAATCAGCAAAAATAAATGTTATCAATTCATTAATGACAATAAATAATAATGGGAACACTTTTACAATAAGGTTCCAGTTAGTTAACTACATTAGTTAAACTAAAAATTACAAATACTTCTAAAGCATTACATCAAAGTAATATCTATTAATATTAATTAATGTCATGAACTCAGAATTACCTGTTGTAGTTTTATTAATTAACATTAACAAAGATTAATAAACAGTAACAAATGTATTGCTCATTGTCAAATGTTAGTTAATGCATTAATTAACACCAACTAATGAACATTGTTGTAAAGAGTTATAATAATAATAATATTTATAATTATTATTATTGTGGTTGTTCTTTTGTTGCTGCTGTTATTCAAAATTATTATTATTATTACTCAAATTTCTTTAAATCACCAGAAAATAAGGCATTCATTTAATCATATCTTCAAGCCTTTTTGGGAACAATTTGCATATGTTTGAGAAACAAAACAAAACAACATAAAAAACAAAAACACAAAATAATTGTTCTTACTCTCTGAACTTCCTGCTGTGGATTTTAGGAAGATTGGGATTGGAATTAGGATTCCAGGATTTTAGTGTTGCATTTTCTGACATGCTGTCATCCAACTTGTGATGAGATGGTGAACCAGGTTGGTCACACTCTGACTCCTCAGTACCAACGAGTTCAGGGTTGTCATCTATATCTGATACAGATTATGACAATGTCATACTACGCATTAGAAAACACTGATGCTAGCTTGACAACACTAAAACATTTCATATTCTGATCAACCTTAGTAATTGTCTACAATGATCACGTGAAAATATTACAGTGCTGTGTTTCATACTCGTTTGAAGTTGTTGGTCATGGTCAGCATGGCTTGTTTCAGAAGCATTCTCACTAATACTAGTTTCCCTTTCTTCAGCCTCGGTGGCCACTCGGGCCGGGTCTCTCTCCTCCAGCAGGCGGTTCTGTTTCCTTTCCTCTCTCTCCCGAAGAATGACCTCAAGGGTTCAAATAGCAAAACATCTTTAGGAATGCTGATCAAAAACAGACTCAAAATTCACAAGAAAAAGTGTCATTTCTGCACCAAACATTAACTGACACTCCAGTCGTGTTTGATGACACCAGTGGCACAGAAAGCACACACTGAAACTTTAGGTGGACACTGGACTCACTCTTTTGAGTGGTGTTGGTTTTTTCGCCTTGGGAACTTCTCGCTGTTTTCCCTTCTTCACTAATGGACAGGTGGAGTCCAGCGGGTTGTGCGGTGTCTTCTCTTGCTGCCATGGCTTTTTCTGAACTGAAGGCTCTTTGTGGACTACAGGTATAGCTCCTCCAACTAACACACCAGTAATATTAATTGTAATATTGTCCTACAAAGAGTATCCGCTAATATTTTTCAGTCAAATACCTGAAAGTGTTAGTGGTCGCTGGTCTTGTTTGGATTTTTGAGACTGTTGCTTCTCCTCAAGAACCGCCAGCATGTTTCCAAGGTCAAGTTTTACAGGAACTTTTGACTTCTTCTGACTAGTCTGCTGAGATAAGATGGGATATGAAACAATTGCAATGTGTGACCATCTCATTTCTTAGACAAAACATTTAGTCTTTAATTTTACATTCGGATTAACATATCAATTGTACATCCTTTCGGATTAGATGGGGTTTAAACGTCACCCTGGAAACACACACCAACCTGTGTTTTGGCAGACGTGGGTGTAGTGCCTTTGTGTAAGGACAGTCCCTCTTTTTGTGTTGCTGAATGTCCTTTCAGTTCCTGAATCAATTTAATTACAAATGATACAATTAACAGGTGCAAACATAACGAACATTTAATATGAACTGCTGGCATGCAGAGGTGTTCAGGCCAAACGAATGAACTCACAAATGCAAGTGACAGGTCTGGAAACTCCTCTTCATCCTACAAAAAAAGAAAAAAAAAGAAAGAAAAATCAATGTTTTTGCCATTGAATACAAGAAAGCTAGGAAAAAAAGTTTTAACAATTATAAAATAAAAGTACAAAACAGTGAATAAGCCTCTAAACTGTATTTATACCAGTGTTATTTTAATATTATTTATATTATTATTATTTATGGTATTATTTATTTGTTATGTATTTTCAGTTGAACTAATTTTTTGTGCTTTTGTCATTTTTATTAGGTTTTTTTTATATTTCTATATAACTACTTTATATTTTAGTAATTTCAAAAGCATTTAAAGCATTTCCATCAAATATTTATATTTTATTTCAGATTTATTTCAATGAACAAAAATGATTTTAATAGCTTTAGTTTACAATAACTGATTTATACAGCAATTTATTTCCAAGTAACAACTTAAACATGAAACTTCTAAAATCTAATTTCAGAAAATATCAAATCACACGACATACAGATATGACAGATTTTACCTCAAACTTTGGAGGCTCCTGCTGTATCAGATGTTCCTCTAAGGTCTCATCTGCGTTTTCAGATGTGGTTTTGGGTTTCTTCTTTTTCTTCCTCTTCTTCTTTTCTGTTTTCTGTTCTACTGGCGGTGTAGTTAAATCCTCCTAATCACAGTAATAAGGTGAAAATTGTCTCTATTTTGTACAATACATGTTGAAAATGCTGATCAACAATGCAGCAGTTTACCTGAGACAATGTGTTGGCTTTGAGGCTTTTCTGGATGACTCTGGGAGGCTGAGAAGCAATGTTTGCCCAGGACTGAGCTGAAGATCCAGTGGGATTGGATACTGCACTGTCTTGATCTAAATCAAATTGGGGTTTAAACAATTAGATACATTTCATTCTTTCAGTATTGATTTTAACTTAAAAATCTAATTTAAAAAGATTTACAACCCACTTCTGTAACATGATGCATTTTCCAGTGCAGCTGAATATTCAATAAGAAAAACAACACATCTTTTCCTTAGAACAACAACAAACTGTGTAAAATAAAGGTGCGTTCTTTGTCATGTTATAAAGATCTTATTTATGAGCCGAACACACGTGAATTATGGGAAACTGTCTTTAAGCCCTGTGTTTCTGAGTTAGGGGTGTGTCAGAGAAAACATAGGGCAGGGGTGCCCAACCCTGTTCCTGGCAATCGACTGTCCTACAAAGTTTAGCTCCAACTCTAATCAAACACACCTGAAGCAACGAATTAAGGTCTTCATGAGTTGGAGCTAAACTTTGCAGAACAGTCGATCGCCAGGATTGGGGTTGGGCACCCCTGATATAGGGGAATTGTTGAAATTAATTAAATGATTGATTTCTGAGGAATGATTGCAGATCTTCACCTGCTGTGACACCTGATGCCATGTCACACTTTCCACTAGACGTGACTTTCTGTGCCGACTTGGTTCTTCGTTTTGGTACATTCTAATAAGAATAAAAAAAACAAACATTGCCAAGTTTCATTGAGGCCATTAAGCCAGCACATATTAGTAAACAGCTCGTGCTTTAACAGAACAATGTGTTTTTTGGCCCAAATCACCATGCATGAAGGTTACCTTACAGATGGGTGCTGGTGAACTATGACGCTCGGCTGGCATGACTGCACCAGCGCTTACCCATGGTTCCTGGTGCAGGGAAGCTACTGTAGGGTTGCTGGGTGTGATATCACCTAATTCAGGGAAATCAGCAAGTTTCATTTCAAATGTGCTACTACATGTAATGGCCGATTTGGCTCTCTCTGCGGGGTTTGGGGAAGGTTTGGTCACTCTGTGACCTGAAAGCAGAAACAAATCATCCACTTACGATTCCGATTTAATCAGGAAATTATTATTAAAAGGCTTCTTAAAGGGAATAAGCACCTCTGTCTGTTGATCTCCTGCTGATTCTTTTGTCCTGAGAGGAAGGCTCAGCTCTGTTGTCCTTCAATATCCGAAAGATTGATTAAAAGAAAAAATTTATTAGGCTTTCGAATGTGAAATATATAGAATCAAATCATCCAAATGGCCATACTAGAAGCATACCTTTCCAGTTTGCTTGTTTAAACCATCGTTTAGACCACTGCGGGTTTTGAGATCAGCGCTCTTGTTGGTGTGAGAGCCGCTGTTGTTGACGTGCGTCCTTGGTGCCATGTCATGCTGATTGTCTACTGACCTCTGCCTTCTCTTGAACCAGTCCTCGGGTGACGACTGGCATGTCTTGTTTTTATACGGAGCTCTGTGTAAAGATACAATAAAGATAAAAACCGATAAACGATAAAATAAAAAAAAATTTAACCAGTCAAAATTAGTACAGATTTTGTTTGTTGTTCTTCAGTGCACTGTGATATAAAGCAGCCAGAAAAAGCAGTTGGACAATTAAAAGCAACTGATAAAATTGCTTTTAAAAAATGAAGACAAGAAGGATTGTGATACGTTCCTGCTGTCAAATGCTAGCAGAAATTATTCATAGTTAAAATGTAGTCCCAAAAATTTAAAATTCTGTCGTCATTATTTTCGCTCAGGTTGTTCCAAATCCATAAGACTTTGGTTAATCTTAAAAACAAAAGATATCTTTAACAAAACCTTAGAGGTTCCATCATTGACTTACAAGAAAAAAAGATTAAAAAAGGTCACAAAGTTGGTGTAAAACAAATCCAGATTAAGTGATTTAATCCAAGTCTTGTGAAGAGATTTTCGTGTTATATGAAGAACAGGCTTTAGGCTTTTTCTTTTCTTCTTTACATCTAAACAATGATTGACATACATAAAACACATCAATTTAGGTAAACATGGAAGTGTAGATAATACTTGAATCTATGAGTTGAGCACATTGATCCATTTTACAATCCCTTTATGATCTTTTTTTTTTTTTTTTAGACCTTCTGGACTTTCAATTGAGACAGAAATTTATCAGGTTTCATAAAAAAAAAAAAAAAAGTGTTTCTCGATGATTAACCAAAATCTTATGGGATTTAATTGCAACAACATAAATATTTTTTTTTGGGGTGAACTATCCCTTTGATTTGATGAACTACACTTGTGATTACTTTAATACAGGGCTCTCCAACCCTGCTCCTGGAGAGCTACCGTCCTGCAGACTTCAGTTCCAACCCTGCTGCAACACACCTGTCTATAATTGTCAAGAAGCCCTGAACACCTTGATTAGCTGCTTCAGGTGTGTTTGATTGGGGTTGAAGCTGAAATCTTCAGGATGGTAGCTCTCCAGGAGCAGGGTTGGACTTAATAGGACACTTGTGTGTGTGGTTCAGGAAAGTATGGAGCCATACTGTGGTCACAAATTACACATTTATTCCCACAATTTCTTAATTCATGGCCATGTTTTAGGTAAATTGTGGCCAAGATGCAATTGATTCTGTCTTTTTAATTTTTACTTTTTTTTAGTTAATTTTCTATCACATCTGCATAAAGCACTTGGTTTGATAGTTTATATAATGCAATGAAATTCATACATTTTAGGTACATTTTTTAAAGCTTTAACTGGAACACGACGCTACATAATTAATAATCGCTCAATGTCTTTGACTGGTAAATAAAGTAAAATATAAAAAAGTGGCAAATAAATATTCCACATTGTCAGTTATTTTTACCTTTTTAAATGATCCTCCATTTTGTCTCGCTGTGGAAGGAAGGCTATGAATCAAACAACTTCTGAGGATCCATAACTCCAGCCTTCATTATCTGTGAGCACAGACAGGTTCAAAGTGATAAGACAACATGCTTGAATAAATAAAATAACCAATCACTGTATGGGGAGCACAAATCTGCGTTTAAACAAACGATGTGTTAATGACAAATAATGACGCAGCGACCAAATTAAAGACTAAACACCTCTCAGTAAACAGACTTATGTCATAATCCACTCAACCAAAGTCACTTTCAGGGTCGACGGTTAAAAACACGGTTTAATATTAGTTACACGCCGACGTTTATTATTTGAAGAGTTCATAAGCAGATGCATTATAAGGCTTTTGCAGGACTGTTGTCGTAATGGAGATGGTTGTTAGCAGGCAGCTAAGACATCAAGCAAACTTCTTTGATTCAAACTTAAACGTGAGATTCAACCTTGCATGTGAAGTAACATGATAGATAGAGGGTCATTGTGTCACATGTTCAGCTGTCGACAGCTTTCAGCAGCTCTTCTGTGTCGGGTTAACAAACCATATGGGATTTCCAGAAAGCTCGAGTAGACAAGACATCTGAGCTAGTGTAAACACAGTCGTTATGGTAAACTATATATAAAAAAAATCAACAAATAGTCAAATATATCATACCTTCTGACCTATAACAAACTCCATTTTAAAAGACGTATTCCGGTCGGTTGAGATGTAAAACTGGTAGGCCAAATAATGAAAGATTAAGCTCAAAGTTGACAAGATCAGTCGGTGCGGGACTTTTATTTTGAAGGGTCATCTGATAGTAAGACATTACTCAACGTACGGGTCGCTGTGTGTGAGGTCAAATGTAGCTGACGACCTGCTTAAAATATAACCGTGAAATTGTTTTATATTATTGAATGTTCCATGGAAAGAATAGTTTTGTTCATTTTTTATAATATTTTATGTATTTATTTTTCTCAGCATTCAAAATAAACATAGGAAAAATGTGATCTGCATGGCAAATGTTTTAGGTGATTCTTCTTTAGCTTATATTCTTTTTTGATTACAGAAATATAGACAAAAGGTTTATGCATACATTTAAAATTTTTTTGTTTTACATTCATAAATGTAAACAAGTTTAATGTCTTTAAGCAAGAATTGAATTCGTATTTAGGTATTGTTTCATCGTGTTATTAATAAAAAAACGATCAAAACATCAATACTATAAAAACATATTTTCGAAGTTGTAAATAAAACGGATTAGAGTACCCGGTCATTCTTTTCCTATTAGGGTCATTGCTAATAATTTTACTTTTTTCTCTTATAAAAATACTAATATAATTGCATGTATGTTTTTATTTCTTCTTGAATTTGCATTAAATAATAATAATAAAAATGCAAGTTAACAAAAAGAAAGAAAATATTCTAGTAGACAATCATCTTTATTTTTTTTAGAAATCTGATTGAAAAGATACAATCAGTATCCACAATATATACTGGTGCGTATATGCAGCAATATTAGCCAAATACATGATGTCATTCTTATAAAACAGTAGCACTGACACAAAGCACAAACATTTGTATCTGTTGATGAAGTGTTGTAAAAATACATTCATACAATAGCGTTTTACCATTTACAGTCTGTTATTGTTCAACAGTGAAGTAAACCAATTTCATAAGCACAAGTACTTTTTTTCCATCATAAACACTTTACTTAGAGGAACTTTCTTCAGTGGGCTTTAATGCTTTCAGAAAGGAAAAAAGGAGGTCTGACCCTCTTATGACACAAGAATGAATCCAAAACTCTCAATCTCATTCCTCCTTCTGTCTCCCCAGCCGACTCAGTAAAATCAGAGGGACTATAAAGAACACTGAACTGATTATAAAACATAATTCTGCTCCAGCCAACCAGTACACTGGAAAAAAAAGGGAAAAAAAAAAAGTCAAATTATGATTTGCTGTAAACTGCAATAAACAAAGGTACAGACTGATTTATAAATGATTTCCTTCCAATCGTAAGTTACTGTTAGTGTTGTTTACACAATTGATTAATCATGTTAAGATGCATACATGCACATATACATATATCAATTTTTTTTTATATAACTTTGCCCCCCCCCTCCTTTTCTTTTTTTACCTGAAGAAGCCACAATAGGGCCCAGTGCTCGAGCTAAAGCTCCAAGACTCCGAAGGATTCCCATTACTGTTCCCTTCTGACTGGCTGAGCCTAACAAACCAACACAGACATCAATACTACAAATACATTCAAACTAAAAGTGGTGTGAGAGACAGTTCACTGAAAAATTCAAATTCTGTCATCATTTGTAATCTTTGCAGCATAGTAACCAAAACTAGTTACCACCATTCTTAAAAATATATTATTTTGTGAACCATTGGTCTAAAATCTACAAAATGGTTAGCTTATGAAAATAAATCTTAGACAAAAATCCCACCGTGTCCAGACACTTGTGTTGAAAGGCATGGAACAACAATAGCAGCAGCTGAAAAAAAATAAAATTACCACCAATTAAAATATTAATACACAAAAATACAAGTAAATATTTATTTGGATAATAATAATAATGCATTTGTATACTGACAGATGCACACTTGCTTACCAAAAGAGTAGAAAAATAAGCCAGAATAGAGTAGTGTCAAATTCCATGCTATTCCAATGAGCAAGAACGCTGGTATAAGTGAAATAATTGCCTGAAATACACATGAAAACAAAAATATAACAGGCCTTTGATTAGTTAATCATTAACTCCCTTCAGAGTTCCAAGAAAATTGCAAGAAATTTTTAATTGGCTCGTGATCCAGTAATGCATGAAAGAGTTTACCACGCTAACAGTCTGGATCTGATGATCTGGTTTGATCCTGCGGGCATATCCGCCCTGGATCACTGCCATGGTAATGCCGATGAAAAAGAACATCTTCCCCTGCTGCATGCTACGACAGAAGAAGACCAGGGTTTCATTTTAAAAACTTCAGGCAAGACCACAGGATTCAGCTGCTCTATGATACACACACAACGATACCAGTGTGTCACGTTTCTGATTAAGCAACAGTTATTATATTATATATTATCCCAGGGGTTAGCCACACTTTCCTTCAACCTTTGTCCTCTTTCCCCCCATTCTGGTTGTTTATGATATAATATAATAAATTCTCCCAAACTTCCTTGTTCCTAATGCCTACATACAAATAAACCCACAAGCAGTTTTTCACAACTTCATGAGTCACATCTCATGGTTTAAGTTGGGCCATTTACTCAAAATCGATTAGCTAGATTTGCTACAGACAGTTTATCAGTTGAAGACAATGCTGTACTTTATAATGTTACAATCTGAAAGCTGTTGTGAAAGCAACTGATGTGTAGAAGCAGTAACCACAGCCTTTTGTAGAGGTTGTTGGAAGTTGTGATGTTCAGAATTGATGTGTTAGCTAGAGATTCAGGCCTTACCTGGAAAATTGGAAGCGCTGATGTGTCAGAAAACTCAAAGTGAATTCCAACCCAGAGAACAGAAACAGATATGTGAAGTAAACCAATCCAAGCACTTTAAGATTTTGCATTTCTATTGCAGAAAAAAGCAAAACAACAATCAATTTGCTGTGACCGTTATTCATCCTGATCCAAGTGAACACTTTTAGGTTGGCTGAAGGTTTATGCTCACTTTGTTCAGATGGTGGATTCTCTGTTCTTTTCACAGCAGTGAAATTGAAAAGTGCAACAAGGTGAAGAAGATCTCCAGATTGTTGAATACTTGAAGACTCTGATGTCCCCTGAGTCGTGAAAACATTCATTACATTCATAATTTAAGACAATGCTGTAAACAATTACAACTAATTTGAAGTCTATTCAGGAAGTGATTATAATGAAAGTCACAATGTGAAGTTTTGCTGACCTTTTGTAAAGTTTCTGGCAGCATGAAGAAAATAAAAAGCAGGTCCGCTAAAGAAAAAAGGACAGCCAGCATGGCAGGTCCTTGATAAAACACCTCAGCGTCTTTGAGTCTCAGAGCAAAGTATGCTCCCATTAATGGACCCAATGTGAAGCCCAAGGAGAAAGCAACACCAATCATTGCCTGACAACAGAAGATAACAAATCCAGTGAATATTCAAATGACTCTAAAGATAAAAGCTTAAAATGTAACATTTGCCCTGAAAATATTAATAGCTGATAATGGTGGTCATAACTCACCATTCCCTTGTTTCTTGCTTTAGGGCAAGGCAGGTCCGCCACAATAGCAGTGCACAGGCTGACATTACCTTTACAAATTCCTCCAACCACTCGAGACAGCAGAAAAATGGTAAAACTGTGAGAGAAAGCCCACAGAATGTAGGATGCCATGAGACCCATCTGCAAAACAAGCAAAATATAACCGTTTCTGCCATGGAATAAAAACAATAAAGGCAATTGCGACTTTTCATATCACAATTCAGACTTTGATTCCGAGTTTATACCTCAGATTTTGCAAGAAAAAAGTCTGAATTGTGAGACAAATGTTGCAGTTACCTTTTTATAATTTTTTAGTCTGTGGCAGAAACGGGTTTGCATAAGCAATTGCTTAGACATACATTAATGGTAATACGTTATCATTTCAATTTATATAAACAAATACCTAAATGGGGTTCCCATACCAGGATTTAGAGAAGCTAAAAATTCATTAAATCATAAATTTTGTTTATCTGCATGCCATGTGACCAACACAAGAAAAAGCAAATATTTTGTTAAATTGAGATATTAATTTAAAATCTCAGAGTGTGCTTCAGTAAATATTTTAGGTCAAAAGGGCTTGACTGAATATGATCTAATTTTGTCTGTACTTACGGTTGTTAGCAGCAGCAGTGGTTTTCTTCCATAATCATCTGAAAGAGCCCCAGTAATGGGCGACGACAGAAATTGTAGCAAACTGTAGAGAGAGCCTATCAGACCTAAGACACCGGAGACAAAGATAAACAATGTACCGGTCTTCAATACAAAAGGTCAATTTGAATTATGTACTGCATTTGAAGAAACCCTCAACATCCATCAGAGTAATGAAGTTACCTCCGAAAAGAACACTGTTATATTTCGTTTCCATAGGTACTCCAACCGCCCCTCTGAACCAGTCCACTACGCTCTGTAATGACTGATACACACTGTCCTGAAGATGCAGAGATTACAACAGCAAAATTGTAAGTGAAGTAATCTGGTCTTGTTTTCTGACAAATATATCAGAACTAAGTGAATTTATGCTGTCAGTGGGGTAAAGTCTTTTATTCCTATGGCTTAAGTTTTTCTTTCTTACTCAGACTTTCTTAGCATAATCTCACCTAATTTTGATATACTTTCAGGCCGGGTTTCACAGACAGGGCTTAGACTAGGTTTAGGCCATTGTTCAATTGGGACATTTAAGTCATTTTTATAAACGTGCCTTAGAAAAAAAAAACACATTACTGGGGTGCATCTAAAGACAAAAAGGCACTGACAGGTTTTAAGATCAGTCAGTGCAAGTTTCTTTCAATTGAAACAGCTCAGACTTACATTTTAGTCTAGGACTAGGCTTAAGCCTTGTTTGTGAAACCGGGGATTAAAGTCTTAAGTCATTTTGCTTAATAAGTGAATGATTTTGATTTAAGAATGTTTAGATATTCAAACTGGAAAACAACAAATGCGGAGTAAGAAACCCATTCAACTATCCAGTGGAGAAAAATTTAACAGAGCAAAAAAATGTTATACACTGCCAAGTATAATACATTAATTGAAATAGTTCAATGAGTGTGAGCTAGATGAAAATGTGAATGAAGCCACTGTCAGCTTCATTAAATGAGAAAGAACAGCTCTGAGCTTGGAGGCTTTCCACAGACTTCTCTCTTGTACAAAGCATATATTATAAAGTTCATTCAGTATGTAATTGCCTAAGTCACTGCTGACGTTTGTACAGGAAATGCTCTGTATATCCTTTCTTTTAGGTAACATCAATTAGACAGTCACAAGTAGTGGAACATGTCATGACTGGAATATTGTAAATCACGCACTGTCACACAAACTATAGTTGCATGCATGACTAATCTAGGTCAAATAATTTGTTGTTGAACAAACAGCCAGCCAAACACCTTTTTGAGATTTAATAAAATTTCCAAATTATAGGCCTAACCCTAAAAGTTGATCTTACCCCAGTTTGACTGTAGTGGTCCAAGATGGAGGGGAGCAGGGGAAGTATTAATGTGAAACCCAGCAAGTCAAGCAGCAGTGCCAAGAAAACCACCCTGATGACTCTGGAGGAGCGCACCTCCTCAGATGTAGTTTTGTCACCTGCCATTTCTCCAGTTTTTTTCTTTACTGCTGAGGACTCTTAACACATCTCCTGTGGTTACTGAACTGAATCAATGAACAAAAACAAAACAGCAAAGTGAACAACAGTATGTACTCCAACATTTGTCCTTAAAACTCAAGTACAAAAGTATCAAAAGTGCACTGGTATGGTAAAGTTTTCTTGGACATGGAACCATACTCTCTATTTGCACCATGGTATTATTTACAGAATGTAAATATCATGATACATTTAGAAATCATTCAATATTATGATTACCACCATTTTACATCTTACACGATACTGAACATTGACTTTCTTTTAACAATACATTTAAATAGTAGGTTGCACTTCAAGGTTTTCTTGTTGAAGTATAATTACACAAATAAGTATTAATTAAAAACACGTAGCCTATTTAGGGTTAAGTTTTGGTTTACGGTTAGTTCCTTGAAATTATGCATAATTTACTGTTACATGTTACGTGTAAAATAAAAGTGTTACCAAAAAGTATTGAATAAATGTTTAAGTTTATTCTTAATTAATCAATGACTGATTAAAAAACTACTTAACTATAGTTTAAAACACCAAAACTCTTCTCAGTCGTGCCCAATCCTGCTCAGTTCAGCTCCAACTCTAATCACACTCACCTGAAGCAACTAATTAAGGTCTTCAGGATCGCGTGAAAATTAAAGGCAGGGGTGTTTGATTAGATTTGGAGCTGAACTTTGCAGGACAGTCGATCGAGCACCCCTGGGGCAGAGGGTCAAATAAAGTCGCACTGCCCGTTCAGTATTTGAATCCAGTCTGCTTGAGAGTCACCGGGAAAACTCTCAGATGAACTCTAACAAATTTTAAGAGTCTTGTCCGTCTACAACTCATTTACGTCGAGTATTTTCTTCGTTTACATTAGACAGTTCAGTTGACTTGATTTCCTACCTTGAGCTCGGAGTGCGCAATCAAACTTCCCAGAAGATGCTGCCACTGCCCCCCCCCCCCTCTCTCTCTCTCACACACACACACACACACACCTCCATCATGAACACACACCAGGAAGCGCGAGCGTGGTGTCTAGTTTCAGCTACGACAACCGTGACGTGTAGAGCGATGATTTCTGTCCTTTCCTTGAATAAGTGTATAAAACTTGTCAAGATATTTACCAATTAGAGCTTACCACATATATATAAATTCATGTGGACTACATTATGACGGTATATTTAACAACTGAGTGGGAAATGTAGTAAATATTATGTAAATATACCTGTCAGAACCATAGAACATGCAAATAACACAAATAATAAAAATAAATCAACCTGTACTCTCAGATAAATGTGTACATTTATGTGTACTTTTTTAATTGTCAACATCACTGGTAAGTAAACCACATGTCATAGTTCCCTATGACCACCCGAGGGAGGTACTGTAACAGATTGGCTCGCGAGATTTCTGTCAAAATACACCTTTTTATTTAGTTTTAATTTAACCCATACACTGTAGGTGAATAAAATATTATGAAACAGTCCATCCAATGTTAAAAACAGAGGAATTCACCACATACAAAGCATTTTTGTCTCCACATTGAAAATATCTGGCTAATTTAGTGATTTTCAGTGTAATTTATGACCATGCTATATAACATATGAATGTATTTATATTTGTTATAATGTTATAACTTGTTATAATGCTTTATAACCATAATCATTTTGAACGATGTCATATATCTGTTCATTACATTTTAATTGGACTTAATACATTTGAATGAAAAGTATTTTATAATACTGTGTTTTATAGCATCTGCTGAGTGTGATATTTCTGTACATGTAATCTTACATCGGAGCTTACAAATACTGAATATCATGAAAGAGCATGGACAATAAATCAAAAGGCGGAACTATACGATAAACAAACTTTTCAGGGGGAACACGATGTCGGCGCACACAACGTAAAGGACTTCAAAATTGCTGTCACAGAGCGCAGTAAGTTCAATATGTCAAATAGACATGAATGATTTACAAACGATTCAACGAAGAAAGAAGATTGCTGATCTATCTTTCTCCCCGCATTTAACATATTGGCAACGCTAGTTGCTGCTTGTAACACCACTGATTATTCAATAAGGGGCATTTCAATGGTCATAGCCTAGTTGAGGTGTAACAGAAGCAGCATGCTATTGAATATCTTAAAAATGTATTAAGTTTGACTACACTTACAGAATACTGGCACAAAATATTACAAGAAAAAGCCTTATTCACTCAACTTGGCATTTTCATGACTCGTCAGTAATCTGTGTATTGTGTTCTCTGCTGTTTGTATTGTCAGGTTCATTGTTCCTGAAGAGCTCCCTCATCTGCACATGAATGCAAGTATACAATGAAGCGTGACATCTCTTGCTAAAAGTTGGTCATGATAGCTCAACAGACAAGATGATGTCCACCAGACTACTGACACTGCTTCAACCACACGCGGTGAGGAGGGGTCTTCCACAGATCTGCTCTGCCCATCTTTCAAGTCTCAGAAGGCAGCAGGAAAGCATCACCACAGCCTTCTGTCAGTCTGGATCCTGCTTTACCAAAAGTGACGGTCACAAGCAGAGAATATGGCCACCTTTACTGGCAGGCGACAACAGTGGCAGAAGGTTCTTCAGCCTCACTCCTGCTGGGATTGTGAACGCAGCCCCGGTGTCCGTCCAGCCGTACCTCAGATTAATGAGACTGGACAAACCCATAGGTGAGCTGAGCTCATGTGAAACAGTGTTGTTTTCCAGAATGTACTTTTGCAAGCCGTTCTTTGTTTAAGTGAAATATAAATTGTTGTGTTCTTGTAGGAACGTGGCTGCTGTATCTGCCCTGTACGTGGAGTATTGGGCTGGCGGCAGACCCGGGATGCCTTCCTGATCTGCGCATGCTTGCGCTCTTCGGTGTGGGAGCTTTGCTGATGAGAGGAGCAGGATGCACAATCAATGACATGTGGGATAAAGACTTCGACAAGAAGGTAAGAGTACATACGTAGAAGTAGACTGATGGTTTCCTGCGTCATGTTCTTCCTTTAGTCCCAGAATGTGAACTATTTATTGACTGTCAATTTAGGAAGTCAACAGTCCTGAGAGGCTTGCTTGACTTTTGTCAAATTAATTATCATTGAAGCTTCATTTAATACCATTAAAATAGTGTATAGGCACATCATTATACAAGTGTACAATTTAAGCAAATACTAAATCAGTTTAAACAATAAAGTGTGATTTGTTCTACACTCTTACAAATAAAGGTTCCAAAAAGGGGTTTTTGCAACAATGTCATAAGAGAACTATTTTGGGATGCCCAAAGAACCTTTCAGTTCCTGAACAGTTCTTAAAGGGATAGTTCAACCCAAAATTAACATTTTATCATCATTTACTCACTCTCATGTCGTTCCAAACCTGTCGAGGTATGTCGTAGTATCAAAGTTCAGTGTTGCATGGGGTAAAAGAGGGGAGGGGGGGCAAGGACGGGAGGGAGTTCAGCATCTGAATTCAGCATTAATTAATCGCATCTCTGACCAGGAGTCAGATATGCGATTAATTAAAGAAAAATTTATTGAAGAAAATAGTTTGCAGTTTCATCAGCAGAAGTCAGCTTGAACACTCTGCGCTCTGCGTACATGTTCTAGACACCAATAGTTATACTCTAACAGAGGTCACTAATTATGTCAATACATAGGTAAGCAAGATCCTGGTTGCTAGATAAACTTAGAAAATCTCCACACATGGACGTAAAACTCGAAGCATATCTTCTAGAGATTATTTTGAAGACGACTGATCAGAGGTCAGACGCAATAGGTCTTTCTAGAGACGTATATCTGTTACCCTGGACATCGGGGTGACAGCAAATGACGGCTTCCTCCTAGAGCTCTCTCTGCATCTAGCTGCAAAGATAGACATTCACACACATACGCAGAGAACACTTATCTGTGCTTCAAGGTACAGATAGGTGTAGAGTGTACACTTATATAAGTGTAATTCAGGGCTCTATCAAATATGGTTAACTACACACACAATGAGATCAGCTTCTTCTAGAGTAAAAAGGCAGACTAAAGCCATATTCAACTTATTTTATAACATGCATAAATGTAACTGATAAATAATTATTCAAGAAATATTGTAATTAACATTATTATGAGGGCCATTGTAGATCTGCAATCGACTCTTTCAAACATAAAAGAAGATATTTTGAAGACTGCTGGTAAAGAAAGTTGTTTCTGTTTCTTTAAAATGACAATGTTAATAATCTAAAGAAACTTTTACCACTATAAAGAATCTCTTGTGCAATGAAAAGGTTCGATGATAGTTAAAGTTTCTTGATAGAACCACAGATGCCAATGAAGAGCCTGTTTTTTTTAAGAGTGTAGTTTGTAGAAAGAATAAAGTTGGTATGAGTGTTCAAGGATGTGGGTTGTTGATCAAGCTGAACCATGACAAGGTGGATCAAATGATTGCTACAGCTAGACTGTTTAGCAAGGTTCAAGAAAGATAATAGGCCACCTGGATTTGATCTTGGCTGCTGCTGGAATATGTCTGATATGTGGGATGTGTCATATTTCTGGTAGGTATCAAGGACAGCCACTCGGCCCATTGCATCAGGGGAGATCACACCGTTTCAGGCTCTGGTTTTCCTCGGAGGCCAGCTGAGTTTAGCACTGGGGGTTCTGCTCTGCCTCAATTACTACAGGTGCTTTATATTTTACACTATTTTTGGTCTGGGGACCACTTCTCACCATTAACTGTTATTTACAACTTTTGTCTCAAACTTCTAAGTTGCTGCTTATTAATAGTAGTTAAGTTTATGTATGGGGTACAATTAAGGTATCTAAAATATGATTATTCAGAATCAGTCATTAATATGTGCTTTATAAGTACTAATAAACAGACAATATGATAGTAATATGAATGCTAATAAGCAACTAGACTGAAGTGTTACCAGTATTTTGCCAACATTTGGGACTAGAGTAAGATTGTAACTTTCAAGTTGATATTATATTAATATTTGTATTGATATCTTTAAATTGAGGGAAAAGACGATTGCAATTTTTGTTTCATGGCAACATTACTTTCACTAACTGATAAACTCGACTTCCCATCTGTCTCTAGCATAGCTCTTGGAGCCGCCTCTTTGTCGCTGGTGGTCACATACCCTCTCATGAAGAGAATCACATACTGGCCGCAGTTTGTTTTAGGTGTGTTACCAGAACCAGTTTTTAAACTTTCCCTCCATATTATTGCTGAAAATTTTTTCAAAATATTTCTAAGACTGAACATTCTGTACATTTGTTGCCCCTGTAGGTCTCACTTTTAATTGGGGTGCTCTTCTGGGTTGGTCTGCCGTGAAGGGATCATGTGACTGGTCTGTGTGTTTACCTCTCTATGTATCTGGTGTCATGTGGACATTGATTTATGACACAATCTATGCCCATCAGGTATAGTATGTTATTAGTTATCACACCCCAACGTAAATTTGTACCTCGTGTACATTTTGTGATCCATTTTCTCGTCTTGAGTAGGACAAAGATGATGATTTAAAAGTGGGCGTGAAGTCTACAGCTCTAAGGTTTCAGGAGAACACCAAACTGTGGCTGAGTGGCTTCACTGGGGCGATGCTGTCAGGGCTGGTTCTAGCAGGAGCTAATGCTGACCAGACTTTGCCCTACTATTGTGCAGTGTCTGCAGTGGCCATTCATCTAGCACATCAGGTGAGCAAGCTAGACTGTACTTGATAATAGTAGCCTGCCTGGGGTTACAAGAAAACAAGAAGAAAAAAAAAAAAAAAAAAAAAAAAAAAAAAAACAACTTTGGGTTAAATTAGTCGTTTAAAAATCAATATTGAATGACACGATATGCCAGATGAATTAAGTATATGAAAGGAGCGCTTAATTTATTACATAAAAAAAATTGTTACATTGACAATGAATCATTTTTTGTGTTCCACAGATCTACGCTGTGGACATCAACAGACCTGAGGACTGCTGGAAAAAATTTGCCTCAAACCGAAACCTCGGACTGCTTTTATTTTTAGGAATAGTGACTGGAAACTTATGGAAAAAGAGAAACGATCATCAGCATGAAACACAGCTTAACTCCATTTCAAATTAGAACGCGTGCTAGTTGTGTGACGTGGAATAATACTATTGATTTAGGAAACGTATGTAAACCAATGTTGGTTTTAAAATATTTATTAAATTGCTACAAACAGGCTCTATTTCTTAAATAATTAGAAAACTTACATTACATCTATAAAATTAATGTTAACATTGAGAACAGTGCCAGTAAGTTATGGCTACAAACAAACCAAAACACCCAAATAGTTTTATACAGGGAATAAAAATAAAACAACAAAAAAAATGAACCCCTATAGAGGTCAATTACAGTATTTGAATCAGATTTGGATTGTTTTAGTAGAGTAGCAGAGGCCAGCTATTTGTGCATTGTATGCAAAAGGAAATCTGAGGCACCATGAACGTACGAAGAGACCGTAATCACAGGGAAGAATAAATGATCATATTTGATGGGAATGGTTCATTTGGATGAAGTAGCATTTCATTGAGTAATGAGGTCACGAAGAAGCCCTTTCCTCATATGGAGACTCATAGACGTCCATGGGTGGACAGGTGCAGACGAGATGTTGGTCTCCATAGATGTCATCGATCCTTGAAATTGTGGGCCAGAACTTGGTCTCAGGTCTCACGAAAGGCTGAAATAACATTTTAAAATGGAATAAATAAAACTTACTTAAAATAAAAGTTTTTAATGTATTTTTACATGAATGTAAGCTACACACCATGGGGAAAGCAGCATACTCTCTGGAGTAAGGTCTGTCCCATGTGGTAGAGGTAATACAGGCCAGTGAGTGAGGAGCCATCTTTGGAAAACATGTGAAAGACAAGTTAGAGCAACTAGAGAAAGATCCAGATTCAATTTCAGCTCTAGAATTAATGTAATTAAAGTCGTTTGGACAAAGACAATCTGAAGGGCTTAAAAGCAAAAAAAAAAAAAAAAGCTTATTAATTCTTCTGGGCATAAAATGTGACCAGGAGTACAAATAATGCCATGCTCCATAAACCTACATAGTACATGTGCATTACTCTACACATGATTAAAGCTGCACAGATGTTGCCGATATGGAATGTTCCGAGTTCAAGTTAAGTTAGTTAAGCTTTAAAACACTCACCTTGAGAGGATTAACCCTCGAGTCCATCCGGCCCTCTTCGATGTCAGCGATTTCCTGTCGGATTGCCAGCAACGAGTCACAGAAGCGGTCGAGCTCAGCCTTGTCCTCAGACTCCGTTGGTTCGATCATCAGAGTTCCAGCCACAGGCCATGACATGGTCGGTGCATGAAAACCTGTCATAAAAGGCAGCGAAGAATCAGTCAGTTGTCAGACACATTTAAAGCCAAAAATATTTACTTTACAGATGGTTTTCACTTACCGTAATCTTGCAGTCGTTTTGCTACATCAACTGCCTCAATGTTTGCAGACTTTTTAAAAGGCCGCACATCCAAAATAAACTCATGAGCAATGAATCCTGCAAATCCAAAATAATCAGTAAATGTTTGTGAGGAACTTAATATAAAATAAAAAAACAAATCAATAAATCAATTCATTTTAAGATCAAAAATGCAATATAATAAAGCCAACCTTTAGAGCCCCTGAAAAGAATTTTGTACTGGTTTTCCAATCTTTTAGCCATGTAATTGGCATTAAGGATGGCCACCTCTGTAGCGTGAACAAGACCCTTTGAACCCATCATCTGTTGAATGGAAAATAAATCAAATAGTAGATTAATAAATTACGACGATATAGGGTACCATATCAGCTGATATTAGGGAGTTTTATTTTTATTTATTTATTGGTATTTGGCTATATATTGGATATTTCATTGTACTTTTCTTTTCTTATATTTTTACATTTACATTACCTTTGCCGTCATCTAAAATTCACTAAAAGCTCATCTTTAAATCATTAAAGTTGAACAAATGTGATTTTAGCAAATCTCAAAATAAATGTGCATTGTTTATGCTGTACCATTTAATGTTTTAAAGCCTTCATTTGCTTGTAAGATTTAAAATTAGTGTCCTATTTTTTTATGTATTTTTGCAAAATAGTACAGAAATTGATCTCAGCCATAACCTGAAAATAATTAGTATTATAGTGTGCATTCCTATTACTAAGATAGGCAAAACTGGTAAGACTTGAGTGTTGACCTTAATGTAAGCCCATGAGATGGGCAGGATAGCACTGGAGCCCCAGGGAGCAGCACTGATGGTGCCCAAGGAACTTCCTGCATTACTGGACTGCATGTTCACCACTGGATGACTGGGCAGGAAGGGGGCAAGATGCTGTTTCCTGTTGGAAAAAGCCATATTGTTAACTGGAGTCAACAGATCAACTGTTCTGGTAGATTGAGTAGGGCAGGTCTGCTCACTTCAAAACACTTACACTCCTATTGGTCCCATTCCAGGGCCGCCACCACCATGAGGAATGCAGAAGGTTTTATGGAGATTCAAGTGAGAAACGTCTGAGCCATAGTCTCCTGGCCGACATAATCCAACCTGAATCAGAAGAACTTGAGTGTTCAATGGAAAACTTGCTGTGAATGAAGCTCTGTCTGACACTTCTCACTTCTACAACTCAAGAGCATTTAAACATTATCATCAATCCAGATATATAATGCATGATTCATTCATAACATGTAAAAAATAAATAAATCATTGTTAGTCCATATAACTAATGTTAATGATCACTACCATATTGTAAAATGTTGCGGTTTGTTTTTCAATCTACCTGTGCGTTCATGTTGGCACCATCCAGGTACACCTGTCCGCCGTTCTGATGGATGAGCTCACACACTTCGTTCACATTCTCCTCAAACACACCGTTAGTGGAGGGGTATGTGATCATAATGGCAGCCAAGTTGGCCTTATGTTTGTCCACCTGACAAAAAAAGGAATATGTAGTTGACTGAGTAAAGTGCATCTTTAAAAGGTTAAGCATGTCATTTTTTGGATGTTAAACACTTTCTCCTACCCAAAACCAAAGCTATTCATAGGTTGGTTCCTTCCAAAACGTATAAACACTGAGTTTTCAAAACATTGTTTGAGCATCATGACACAGCAGCAACATGCGAGTTTGGAGCATTTGTTTGCTCAACCAATGGCAGTCAGGAGGTATGTTCAGGAAACCAGTTTGAACCTCAAACTCATTTTTGCCATTTCGTTTGGTGCTGCTAGCGGCGCAGAAATTACACACTTCACCTTTAACACTGACACACTTGTCTATGATAACATTATCTTGTAAGTGTAAATAGCTAACAGAAGATAAAGACTTCCTGTTGACAGGAGATGCAAAATGTGACACTTCAAATTACTGTACATACCATGGCTTTAAGGTGAGACACGTCAATGTTGCCATCTTTATCCACCTCCACCACCTGAACCTTCATGCCTGCCATCTGAGCGCTGGCAGGGTTTGTTCCATGAGCGGATTTGGGAATCAGACAAACCTGAACAAATTCATAACAGATTTGATGCATTAGATTAAATGGACAAAACAAACAACATTTATTTCTGTAACCAGATAAACAAAGCTAAAGTTTAGAATATTTGTCAAAATGTTCTCTTAACCCCGTTTGTTTACGGACTACTGTACACATGCCATTAATGCTTTTATGACTCCAAAAAGTGAACATTGTAAACATCGAGTCTCCCACGACACCATCAAAACATTTAAAATGGTCCACTAAGATCCAATCAATCACTTTCCAGCTCTACCAATAGTGAGAGTTTGGGGTGTGGCTACTGTAGCAGGCTGAGCCAGAGGGTGTCTCGCCAGACTATGGCGGACACATTGCATGGGAAAAGAAATTCAGATTTCAGTTACAGAAGTATAAGCCAAAACTTGAAGACTTTCCAAAATATGCAGAGTCAGACAACAGGGTAAAACAAGGGTAAACACTGGCAATGCTTTTAGATGCAAATGGACTTATGTAATTATATATAGATATATTAGAGCAGGACTGAAAGCTACAACCTTAAGTGTTTGCGTGTGCCAGGACAGCTATAAAGCCACAATAAGCACACAGGAAATTTGCCAATCTTGATGAATGACAGAGGAATGTAGACAGGTGAACTCTTGACCAATAAGAGGACAGCTTTACTCACATGTGACTTGCATAAACACCGATTGGGTCGCTTTGCAATGTTGCCTTGTGAAAGTGAACCAAACCAAGAAGAAAATGCAACATTGTAACAAATTAAGTCCCTCTTTCAGAACAAAGCAAATGTTGTACAGGTCTGAAAATGTCCTAAGGAGCATCTGCAATAGTTGTTGCTTTATATTTGATAATTCTGCTATGTGACACCAATAGTACAGAAACTGCATACTTCAACTTTAATGGTTGTTAAACATGCATAGAACCCAATTTTTTGTTGTCTTATTTAAACACTTCATGTAAAACAGATTTACAACACCAAGCTTGCCAAGGTGTGATACCACATTTAAGAATATACATATTCTACAAATTACGTCTGTCAGAAATTTCATAAAGCCATTGTACCTCATAAGGACTACTTTCATAAAGCCACTAATCTAGGTCTAATTTCAGTATGAATCCTTTTGTTTTCCACAGACATTTAAATTGACATGAGGGCGAGTAAAAAATTAATTTTAAAAAGTATTTTCGTTTATTTTAATCAATACTATATGACAGACATTTTGAACTAAGGACACAGTGGTCTAAATGCTAAACATTATGCAATTTTCAACAGGTCACCATGGACAAATTCATTGTCCAAGGACTGAATGTCTTAATCTCCAAATATGGAATCTTGCAGTAAAGTTGAATGCTGTAACGGGGTGGCTGTTTTCTATGGCTGTTTACTCAACCATGGCAGTTTGAACCTTGGCTAGTTTAAGAGCTGCATCCGCTATCTAAGATCTGCTTATTAGGAAGATAAAAAAAAACAAAGGCCAGATTACAAAACACTGCAATGACTTGACTAAACAGTCTTATCGCTGACCTTCTTTCCACTCCCAGTCCCCACTAACAATTTACCACTTTTTCAGCTATTTTCTCTCAGGTTCAAAACACTTTTGACCATTTTCCACTTTTCACTGTGGACAGAATTGAACTTTTTGTATTGCTCATGAACCGTTTGCTTCGCTTTCAAGCAGCAATTCTATTTATGCCAGGGGTTAAATCACTTATTGGTGACATTTGAAAACTTTCATAATTTTCATATTTTTGGTACAGTATCTATTATGTCTGTAATATGTCTATATACAAATATAATAATATTACATAAGATTATATAATACTAAATTATACTTCTATAATTATAATTTTTTTTTTTTTTTAAAAAGAGGACATTTGAAGAGTCTTATCAGATTGCCATTCTGCTTACAACCAGTCATGAAGGGTCAACCTGAAACTTCAAATGTCATGTATGTTTTTAAATGGCCCCAAGGTAATACACGAGGCGTGAGGTTAAATGAGAGGAGACTTTGCTACAGAGTGTTTCACTGCGGGATGATACTCACTGTTCTGTGAGATTCTCCTTTGGAATTTAGATAGGCTTTGATTGCAGCCAAGCCTGCATATTCCCCCTGCGCGCCACTATGGGACAAAGAAAAATCAATAGCATCATGTGTATGTAAGCTTACTGCCTCAGTACAGCAGAGTTCAAAGATTGCTTCAAAAGGCTCTTGCCCAAGAGTACAGTATGTTAATGATCCTGTTAAAGTGTCAACCAAGCAGAATGTATAGATGCCTACACACCCCCAAAACTTATCAGCACCAGAAACCTGAATGAAACTGAATGAGTCATGTTGCAATTTGCTTTGGTCAACTAAAAGACAACTGTTGATTGAAATTAGAATAAATCACGTTTTTGATACCGTAACAACAATATCAGACAGGACACTTGCCTATTTGGTTGAAAGGAGATCTTATCATATCCTGTAATCTCACAAAGGTCTCTCTCTAGCTGTCTGAAGAGCTGCTGATAACCTTCGGCCTGATCCAGTGGCACGAAAGGGTGGATGTTTGCAAATTCACTCCAGGTGATTGGCTGTTGTGAAAAGGTTACAATGAATCAGTGAATAGCTCAGACTGGTTGGAGATGCATTAAAAAGGAGAGCTGATATTAAAAAGCAGATTAATACTGACTCACCATGAGCTCTGAGGAACTGTTCAGCTTCATTGTGCACGAACCCTTGATTCAACAGCAGAGTTTTAATATGATGTTTGCACGTAAAATCATTACAATGGATAAATACCATTTTTAACTGATTCTTTACTTACCAAAGGAATCATACTGTGTACGAGGGAAATATCCTTATTTTCCAGGCGCTTCATGTAACGCACAATATTGGTCTCTGAGTGATAACTGAATTTGAAAATATACACACAATTGATTACTATACAGAAATAGTCCATCCACATATTTAGACAAACAAGAACCAGTTTTTCTGATTTTGTATCAAGTTTCATTGATTTTTCACAGATTTGGTAGAAAATACAACTAGCATTGAAACTTGTAAACAAACCTGTTAAACACTTGATGAGTAAGAAACTTGCTAGTTCTTTTGAAAGGGCTTGCCAGCAGTCCTTTTGTTCGTTCACTCATTTTCTCAGCAATAAGTTCCTGATAAAATGTCAAAAAGAAGAGATCTCATTGGGGCAAAAAGAATAGAGGATTTTTAGCAATAATTGAAATATTGAATCAGGCGAGAACTTACAGCTGAGGACTCGCAACCAAAGATCCAGAGCAGATCATCCAAGTCTCTCTCAGTGACGGTTTCATCCAGAGACACTCCGAGCTAAAACCACATCAACAAACTACATTAAAAACATTAAATAAAATTAATAATGTACATTAAGTAAATAAAAATAAAAGTAGCATTGCCTATTTTTGGGTTCATTTTTAACATTTTCACTGGCCTCACCAGTGCATCACTGTACACCCGTAGGTTGATCTCCCGCTGCATAGCTTTTTCCAAGATGTCCTTGCCAGCCACACCACAGTTGATCTTCAGCGTGTCAAAGAAGTTCTCATGTAGGAGTTTGTGACCAGCTCTTTTCAGTCCTATTACAACAATGAGAAACATTCAGTATCATAGCATTTCTTATTCAAAAAAAAAAAAAAATAGGAGTTGCCCAACTTGCCCTCAGCGAGAATCAACGTTGCATTGTGGGTTCTCTCTGCAATGTGCCTCAATCCTTGAGGACCATGATACAATGCAAACATGGCGGCCATGTTTGCAAGAAGAGCCTGAGTTGAGACATTAAAACTGAGTAAAGACTTTCAACTTTACAAATATACAGTTTCAGATTTGTGATGCTCTACCTGGGCAGTGCAGATGTTGCTGGTGGCTTTATCCCTGCGGATGTGCTGCTCTCTGGTCTGGAGAGCCAGACGATAAACTTCTTTACCGGCCGCATCTCTGTAACAGGAAACATTTGACAGTTGATACCAACACTGATGAGGAAAAAATACACTGAAGCCTATAAATTACACACTTACCTGGTCACTCCAACCATCCTTCCTGGCATCATCCTGACCAGATTTTCTTTGACTGCAAAGAATGCAGCATGAGGCCCACCATAGCAGAGAGGCACTCCAAAGCGCTGTGAGCTGCCCAAGGCGATGTCAACTCCAAACTCACCTGGAGGACGCAACACGCAGAGTGCCAGCAAGTCTGTGGCACAGCAAGCCAGTGCCTTTGATACAAAAAAAATAAATAAATTTCACAAAAAATAAAATCTAATTTGGTGCTGACAACTGGTGCAACCACTGATAGAACAGGTCTAAATCAGTTGTTTTAATAGATTGTGCACAAAACTTAATAGCAGATTCTGTTGTTGCAAATAAGGACCACTTGGCTGTTTACCCAAAAATGACAATTGTCATCATTTACGCACCCTCATGTCATTCCAAACCTGTAGGACTTTTTCTTTTTTTTTACATGGATCACAAATGGAGATTTTCAAAGAAACTCAAATCTCACTTTCATATATTCAAGCTTGCCATGAAGATATGTAGTCATGGAAATTACTAAAGTAGTCAAACCTGTTCATTAGAAGGGGGTGACCCAATAATTTTGGAAATAAAGTGAATGTCACACATGGTTTCACATCAGTGACTGACAGCTCTAAACAATTAAGTAGTAAGGAAATAACAGTATGTTCTTCAAAATTTCCCCTTTTATGTTTCACAGTAGAAAACAAGTCAAACATGTTTGGTGCTTCATGAGGGTGAATGAATTACTTGCAGAAAACCTAATATATGCAAAAACTGGTATCAGAAATTGAAAATGTGAATTTTATAAATGACATATGGAGGTGAGAGGTACATACACCACCCTTGTGAGCCCGATCAACAAGTGCCGTGAAATCTTCCACTCTGCCTTCAGTGTCTGGATACTGGAAGAGCACACCGCTAACATCCTTCCCACTGAAGTCCATCTCATGAGGAAGCTTGAGAACAGTCTTCACACCAATGTAACTAAAGGATACAAACTTTTAATCAATACAGAAGGGTATAGAAATAGAGGGAGACAGAGGAGTAGAGGGAGAGAGACAGACAGAGGCACAGATAGAAAGACAGATGGATAGAAGATTGGACAGAGAGATAAACATATACAGAGGGACACAGTCATACACAGGCAGACAGATAGAGAGAGTGAGAGAGAAACAGACAAACAGACACAGATAGAGAGACAGATGGATAAAAATTGAGAAACTGATGGACGGAAAGGAGGATGATATACAGACACACATACACAGAGAGACACATAGACAAACAGATGGATAGAAAAACAGATAGATAAAGAGAGAGATAGAAAGACGGGTTGACATTTCTTTATTCTATATGTTGGTGAACTGCCTTACTTGGCTCTGGTTTGCACAACTGCAATAGTCTGTGGATGGCAGCGTGGGTCAATGTAGAATATTCTTCTTTTGTTTTGTCTTTGAAAAGAAACAATGAGTGTTAATTATCACTCCCAGCTCTGGGAAAACACCATCCTGCATGCCAAAGACCTGAATGAGCAGGTTCAGCTGTTGGCTAACAGACTAAGGTCTCCTTGATAAATGGAATAATGTTCTTCATAGAGGTTTCCAGCAGTAAGAACACTAACCTGTTGCAGAGCTGCATGGCCTCAGCAGCAGCAGTACCCTCATCCAGCAATGATGCATTAGCTACTGCCATTCCCGTGATGTCACAGACCATGGTCTGATAATTCAGCAGGCTCTCCAGACGCCCCTGAGAGACCTCAGGCTGGTAGGGGGTGTACTGGGTCACCCTATAGAGAACAAAAAAAAAAAAAAAAAACCAAAAAGACCTCCAGTCTGAGTCACAAGATTTATCTAATGCTGGGCACGCTACAACTTGCTTACATAATGAAAATCATCAAAATGCAATTTGGTTTTTGACTAGAACTGTACTGACCATGAGAAACTAATGAACAAAGTGTTCCAGCTCGTGGCTGTAAATTTTAAGTCCCATGACTAAAACGGGTCCACTTTTTGCTTTTAGTCTACCAGAAGCTGAAATATAACAGTATGCTTCAAACGAGACACATACCATCCCGAATTCTCAAGCAGATTTCTTTGTATGACTGGTGGGACGAAGCAGTTATAATAACCCATTCCAATATAGGACCTCCACATCTTGTTCTTCGATGCAATCTTTTGAAGCGAATCAAGAATTTCATTCTCACCTGTAGTGATTAAGCACAACGATAAGAACGATTTGAAAATCTGTGTTTATGTTAAACACAATCAGTATGTGAAACACCCTAGATTAATAAAACAGTTCTCATGTGCTTACATAGTTTTGCTTTTATTGTGAATCATTAATATAGCCATTAAAAAATTGGTTTGATTTGACAGTAAAATAGATTATTTTTTCCAGATCTAAGCTCCTTCCATGGAAAAAAAAACTACGATCCAGCTTCTGTTTCACAAGTGAATATTTTAGAAAGCTTCTCACATGACTCATAAGTGCAAAGCAATTGCTTTTACACACACTGGCAAATACACCTAGCATTTAAACACACACCTACAAAAACATCACATGGCATGATCTGATGAATAATACAAGATCACACGATCTCACTGATTAATATATGCATTAAGCGTGTTTGCAATTCATAAACAATTAGATAAAGCACATATGGGCCATTTCCTGATGGCTAGGTAACAACTAGTTTAGTGGTTGTAGCTTGAGGGCACTGGAGCCAGTTCATACAGAGACACACAAATTCCCGAGGCATTGTGCTGCAGCTTAGCAACACGGCAACTGAACTGGGCAAAGATAATGCTGTAGTGAAAACAGCTAGAGAGGGGAGAAGAAATACACATTACTGACCTCCTCTGGGATGTTCATTTTGTCAAGTTTAACACAGAATATTTGTGTGACAACGAGGCAGTCTTGATATAGTGTTTGTAAATGTGTGTTAAAAGGTAATCTATTTTTAACATAACCATTTCGAGAAATAAAAATATATTTATAAAACCACAAAAGGTAAAGGTTAGAGAGCCCATTATTGTTGAGCAGTGAATTTCTCGCAGGATTTGCAGATCAAGCTCTGTGCAGCTGAACCAGCAGAATCCAGTATAGCCCCCCCATCATCAGCTTCAGCATGGCTTGCTTCATTAAAGACACACACAAGCAGATGAGAAAACCGACTCCTGCCATATGTCAAACCTCAGAGTAACTACAATAAATTGTATGTTTAATGACAATATTCCCTTTATAACCCTCATTTTGTCATTCATGCAATAGTTTGAGGAGGGAAAGAAACCAGTCTAGTGACTTGATGTCAGCAAAAATGTAAGTTAAGACGGGTTTATTCATACTCCGGTGTACAATGTGCAATTTGTATAAACCGTCCGTTTTCCCTGTATATGTTTTTAAAATAACCATCATACTTTATAATTGCAAATGCAGCCCAAAGTTCCTCCTGCTATTCATCGTTAATGCCGTTAAATTGTGAATTATTAGGCAAAGTTGTATGTTGAGCAGTGCACGCCTGATGTAATGCTACTGCTAACCAGATCAAACTGGCCGAGTGACGCTGAACTCTGATTGGCATCGGCTGAGGGCGTCAGGAGATTGGTGCTGCTCGCCGGGATCCGCAAAAACAACTCCAAATATGTTCAAAGGAAGACTTAACGGTGAAAAACACTCCAGTAAGGTCTATTGGCTCACAAAGAGCGTGTAACCTACATTCCTCGCTCAGATGGACTCCTTTGTTAGAATCTAGAACCCTAATTCGAAATAAAAATCTAGATTTGTAAAAAAAAAAAAAAAAAAAAAAAAAAAAAAAAAGTCTTAATGGAACGACCAGTTCCGCTGCCCTAAAATCTGACACCGGGTAGACTTTCAAATACCGCTGAAATGAAATTTAACCTCGCAGTTTGCCTCACAGACAGTCAGTGCAAATAAATGATGAATTCACAACAACAAACGACACGTGTTTGCTCTGTCTGCCGAACGAGCAACTTACACACAGGATCGTCCATCTTCAAACTTCTTCCCAGGCGGATGGATGAGGGAATTGTGTTTTCGATAAGCTGAGCGATTGACTGAAATCATCAGAAAAGTGTGAACTATTAATTTGTTTATTTTTTACTGTCATCACCATCAACACCAACTACGAAAATAGTTGCAAAATTGATTAAAGTTTAAGATGCGAGTAAAATGCTGACATAAAGTGTTTAAACAGACTCGCAGTCTAGCATATTAGTATATAAACATTACGTTTAATAAAAAATAAATAGGTTTTTACCTCAAGTCCAAGGGTATTGAGCATCTCAGTTTTTTCTTTGTCACCCGGTCCAATGTGTCTTTCGGAAAAATCATCGTGTCTCGGCAAAATTCGTTCAATCTTTCTAGACCACAAAACTTGTGAGGTGCCCATACAGCGCACATTTGCAGACACATCTGCGTTTAGAACTTTAAGTTTTTTAAAAACATCCCCTTTATTGCTGATATTCCTGTAGGGCGCGCGAGCGTTGATCGACCTGCTGATGACAACACGCCAGGATTTAGCGCAGCTCTGCATGTTCTTCACTTGAGATTGACTAGAAATTGTACGGAAGAATCTTTCAGTCAGCCTCCGCGCCGTGTAACCCACTAAATGTCTGTGAAATTCCTTAAAAGTGTCTATTTTATACGCCTCCTCGTTGCACGGGGAGCAGCCAATCGATAAGGGAACTCTCTCTGACGCAGAGACAAGCCCCACTCGCTCAAGTCCCGCCGAAATAACTGTGTGCTGTGGGGAGTTAGTGCGACGCGGCTTACATCTATAGCCTAGTATTACTCACACACTTGGTATCTCTGCTTGTTATATGGCTTCTATGTCTTTACATGTTTTGTAGATGGAGATTCATTAGAGGGTTTCACAAGTTTGGCAAATATAGCATACAATTATCTATCTATTTATCTGTCTGTCTGTCTATCTATCTATCTGTCTATCTATCTATGTCTGTCTGTCTGTCTATCTATCTATGTCTGTCTGTCTGTCTATCTATCTATTTATCCATCTGTCTGTGTAGCACAGGGATAGGCAACATCGGTCCTGGAGTGCTGATGTCCTGCAGAGTTTAGCTCCAACCTTGAAAAAAACCCTCTCCAGCCTGTAGCCCTAGTAATTTTGAAGACCTTAATTAGCTTGTTCAGGCATGTTTGATTAGGGTTGGAGCTAAACTCTGCAGGACAGTGGCACTCCATCGACGTTGCCTATCCCTGGTCTAGCAAAACAAAAGAATGTTCTATATTGACCCATGCTGTCATCGACTGTTGCAGTTGCAAACCAGAGCCAAGTAAGGAAGTTGACCAATTTATATAAAACAATATATGTATATCTGTCTGTCAGTCTCTGTCTATTTTTCTATCCATCTGTCTTTCTGTCTCTATGCCTCTATCTGTCTGTTGTTTCCATCACTCTCCTGTTTGAGAGGATTATTTACTACACATAACTTGGTTGGCACTCTTTCAGTTTCCATTTAGGAAATAAGTACACAGCTGTGACTTACTGAGTGTCTATCTCTCTATGCACGTCTGGAATCCAGAAGCATATTTTATCTTAAGATCAAATATAAGTCAACCACACCGTATATATTTATCATATCTGTTACTCACACATGTTACTAGAGCAGTTCTGGTTTGGTGATGGATCTCATTTGGCTATTTTGTGTTGAAAACCCACACATGTTTTACCAGTTTGTGAATATACCATTTGCATTTCTGTTTTATTGTTTAGCCAGGCAAGGACATCTCTCAGTAATCAACAGGTACAGTATAACAGCGTAATATATGCTGTTGCTAATGTTATTTTGATAAATGCATCCTTTTTCTTAGATCATCTGTGAAATGAAATTTTTCTCCTCTTGTAAGGTATGTCTATTTGACACTGGGAGGATTCATCTTTGCTATCGTAACAATGGGTCCATACAGCTTATTGCTGTTCTTCAGTGCTGTTGGCAAACCTGCTGGCACTTGTACTTACAATACCAGTTATACTGGCTTCAAGAGACACCAGACTTCAGGTATTTGTCAAGAAGTATAAACTGTAAAATCATCCAATTAGATTCTATTGTGAGCTCTTGTTTTATTTCTAACAGGCTCTTACTGGCCATATCTTCTCTCATGTTGATGACCCAAAGGGTTTCTTCTCTATCACTTGATCTGCAGGAGGGAACGGTCACTAGTCCCTTTCAAAACAGCAGTCGGGATCTATCTGTCCTTATACCATTTCTAAGTTACTCACTTACTCACTTTGGGGAAGTCGTGGCCTAATGGTTAGAGAGTCGGACTAGTAATCGAAAGGTTGCGAGTTCGAGCCCCCGGCCGGCAGGGATTGTAGGTGGGGGGAGGGAATGTCCAGCGCTCTCTCCACCCTCAATACCACGACTGAGGTGCCCTTGAGCAAGGCACCGAACCCCCAATTGCTCCCCGGGCGCTGCAGCATGGCTGCCCACTGCTCCGGGTGTGTGTTCACGGTGTGTGTGTGTGTGTGTGTGTGGATTTGTTCACTACTCACTGCTGTGTGTGTGCACTTGGATGGGTTAAACGCAGAGCACCAATTTCGAGTATGGGTCACCATACTTGACAATACGTCACGACTTTTTTTTTTTTTTTTTTGACTTTAATTTTACTGCACTTCTTGGAGAACCACTTTGCAGTTTCAACACTTTTGTGGAGTCTGCAAATGAGTGGGACTTCACCATTGGCTTCATATTTAGGGAGGCTTACTTCCAAAATGTTGCAAATTGAAGTGAAGTGACATACTGCCAAGTATGGTGACCCATACTCGGAATTCATGCTCTGCATTTAACCCATCCAATGTGCACACACACAGCAGTGAACACACACCCGGAACACACAGCCATTTATGCTGCAGCGCCCGAGGAGCAGTTGCCTTGCTCAAGGGCACCTCAGTCGTGGTATTGAGGGTGGAGAGAGAGCGCTGGACATTCACTCCCCCCACCTACAATCCCTGCCGGCCCGAGACTCGACCCGCAACCTTTGGATTATGAGTCCAACTCTCTAACCATTAGGCCACGACTTCCCCTAAGAAATAAAATTGTAGCTTTGGTGTGGATTAAATATCCTCTCAAGGAGCTCTTAAAATCAGTCACATTCAGAGTAAACAGCCCTTGCGTTTGTCAAAACATAATATGGATCTGGGTCCTGTCGCTGCTAATTAAGTTGCACTATTATGCACACTGGAAAGTCAGTAAACGTGTTAACAATGCTGCAGGCATGGGTTTCCATGGGTACAGTCACAGTGGAAAATCATCATGGGATGGGTTTTCTGATGGCAGTCCATGGGTGACTGAAGCATCAAGCCGTCCTTCAGTGTTTGCGCGCCAGTGGAACAGAACTGGCTTTCTTGGCTTCGAAGAATGATAGAACAGGTCTAAATCAGTTGTTTTAATAGATCTGTGCACAAAACTTAATAGCAGATTCTGTTGTTGCAAATAAGGACCACTTGGATGTTTACCCAAAAATGACAATTGTCATCATTTACGCACCCTCATGTCATTCCAAACCTGTAGGACTTTTTTTTTTTTTACATGGATCACTGTAACGGTCCGGTGGTTGTGGCAAAAAGGCGCTCAACAAAAGTATAAACAAAAGGAATCTTTTAATAAACAGCTTCAACACACTTACGACAACATGTTAACTTAAGATCAGACAAACACAAAGGCAGAACTGAGGACTTATAAAGGGGCTGGAACAAACGAGGAAACAAGGTAATTAATTAAACACAGGTGATGACGATCATTAATTAACAAAACTAGGACACAAACTAAAACAGGAAGAACCAAATAAGGACAAAAAGGAAACTAAACAAACAGTTCTGTTACAATCACAAATGGAGATTTTTAAAGAAACACTCAAATCTCACTTTCATATATTCAAGCTTGCCATGAAGATATGTAGTCATGGAAATTACTAAAGTAGTCAAACCTGTTCATTAGAAGGGGGTGACCCAATAATTTTGGCAATAAAGTGAATGTCACACATGGTTTCACATCAGTGACTGACAGCTCTAAACAATTAAGTAGTAAGAAAATAACAGTATGTTCTTCAAAATTTCCCCTTTTATGTTTCACAGTAGAAAACAAGTCAAACATGTTTGGTGCTTCATGAGGGTGAATGAATTACTTGCAGAAAACCTAATATATGCAAAAACTGGTATCAGAAATTGAAAATGTGAATTTTATAAATGACATATGGAGGTGAGAGGTACATACACCACCCTTGTGAGCCCGATCAACAAGTGCCGTGAAATCTTCCACTCTGCCTTCAGTGTCTGGATACTGGAAGAGCACACCGCTAACATCCTTCCCACTGAAGTCCATCCCATTCATGTCATTCCAAACCTGTATGACTTTTTTTTTTTTTTTTTTACATGGATCACAAATGGAGATTTTCAAAGAAACACTCAAATCTCACTTTCATATATTCAAGCTTGCCATGAAGATATGTACTCATGGAAATTACTAAAGTAGTCAAACCTGTTCATTAGAAGGGGGTGACCCAATACTTTTGGCAATTTAGGGGAGGGGAGCAGCCAATCGATAAGGGAACTCTCTCTGACGCAGAGACAAGCCCCACTCGCTCAAGTCCCGCCGAAATAACTGTGTGCTGTGGGGAGTTAGTGCGACGCGGCTTACATCTATAGCCTAGTATTACTCACACACTTGGTATCTCTGCTTGTTATATGGCTTCTATGTCTTTACATGTTTTGTAGTCGCATTCTTGAACGCCAAATTAAACGCTGAGACAATTGTGGAAGAATCATACAACTGAATAGATAAGAAGCTGGTAGTAAGCCGTGTCAATGAATGGGGTTCTCCATGAGTTCCTCATTCTCCACACCTGGGGAATCTGATGCAGATCCTTTGAAAAGGACAGTTCTCTGGGGAACTTTTAATGAAGCCAATGTTTACTCTATAAGGAAAACGCATCATGCGAAAAAGGCTTTGAGACACTTGAAACAGGCTATTGAAGTTCCTCCATGGGGCACAGTCTAGGAAGATGGATGGAGATTCATTAGAGGGTTTCACAAGTTTGGCAGATATAGCATACAATTATCTATCTATCTATCTATCTATCTATCTATCTATCTATCTATCTATCTATCTATCTATCTATCTATCTATCTATCTATCTATCTATCTATCTATCTGTCTGTCTGTCTGTCTGTCTGTCTGTCTGTCTGTCTGTCTGTCTATCTATCTCTGTCTGTCTGTCTGTCTGTCTGTCTGTCTGTCTATCTATCTATTTATCCATCCGTCTGTGTAGCACAGGGATAGGCAACATCGGTCCTGGAGTGCTGATGTCCTGCAGAGTTTAGCTCCAACCTTGAAAAAAAACCTCTCCAGCCTGTAGCCCTAGTAATTTTGAAGACCTTAATTAGCTTGTTCAGGCATGTTTGATTAGGGTTGGAGCTAAACTCTGCAGGACAGTGGCACTCCATCGACGTTGCCTATCCCTGGTCTAGCAAAACAAAAGAATGTTCTATATTGACCCATGCTGTCATCGACTGTTGCAGTTGCAAACCAGAGCCAAGTAAGGAAGTTGACCAATTTATATAAAACAATATATGTATATCTGTCTGTCAGTCTCTGTCTATTTTTCTATCCATCTGTCTTTCTGTCTCTATGCCTCTATCTGTCTGTTGTTTCCATCACTCTCCTGTTTGAGAGGATTATTTACTACACATAACTTGGTTGGCACTCTTTCAGTTTCCATTTAGGAAATAAGTACACAGCTGTGACTTACTGAGTGTCTATCTCTCTATGCACGTCTGGAATCCAGAAGCATATTTTATCTTAAGATCAAATATAAGTCAACCACACTGTACATATTTATCATATCTGTTCTACTCACACACATTACTAGAGCAGTTCTGGTTTGGTGATGGATCTCATTTGGCTATTTTGTGTTGAAAACCCACACATGTTTTACCAGTTTGTGAATATACCATTTGCATTTCTGTTTTATTGTTTAGCCAGGCAAGGACATCTCTCAGTAATCAACAGGTACAGTATAACAGCGTAATATATGCTGTTGCTAATGTTATTTTGATAAATGCATCCTTTTTCTTAGATCATCTGTGAAATGAAATTTTTCTCCTCTTGTAAGGTATGTCTATTTGACACTGGGAGGATTCATCTTTGCTATCGTAACAATGGGTCCATACAGCTTATTGCTGTTCTTCAGTGCTGTGCTTCTCCTGCTGCTGATCCACTGTCTACACCCAATGCATATTCATAATTGGACGTTAGGACTGCAGATGTGTTGGCAAACCTGCTGGCACTTGTACATCCAGTACCAGTTATACTGGCTTCAAGAGACACCAGACTTCAGGTATTTGTCAAGAAGTATAAACTGTAAAATCATCCAATTAGATTCTATTGTGAGCTCTTGTTTTATTTCTAACAGGCTCTTACTGGCCATATCTTCTCTCATGTTGATGACCCAAAGGGTTTCTTCTCTATCACTTGATCTGCAGGAGGGAACAGTCACTAGTCCCTTTCAAAACAGCAGTCGGGATCTATCTGTCCTTATACCATTTCTAAGTTACTCACTTAATTTTACTGGACTTCTTGGAGGACCACTTTACAGTTTCAACACTTTTGTGGAGTCTGTTAGGCAAATGAGTGGGACTTCACCATTGGCTTCATATTTAGGGAGGCTTACTTCCAAGATGTTGCAAATTGTAGCTTTGGTGTGGATTAAATATCCTCTCAAGGAGCTCTTAAAATCAGTCACATTCAGAGTAAACAGCCCTTGCGTTTGTCAAAACATAATATGGATCTGGGTCCTGTCGCTGCTAATTAAGTTGCACTATTATGCACACTGGAAAGTCAGTGAATGTGTTAACAATGCTGCAGGCATGGGTTTCCATGGGTACAGTCACAGTGGAAAATCATCATGGGATGGGTTTTCTGATGGCAGTCCATGGGTGACTGAAGCATCAAGCCGTCCTTCAGTGTTTGCGCGCCAGTGGAACAGAACAACAGCGGCGTGGCTTCGAAGAATGGTCTTCAAAAGGTCCAAACGATCTCCACTGTTTATGACCTTTGGGTTCTCAGCATGGTGGCATGGTCTTCATCCAGGTCAGATTCTAGGCTTTATCATCTGGGCCATCACCGTGCAGGGAGACTATAAAATACATCACTTCTTGCATCCAAAGCTTACCTCCAAGTGGAGGAAATGGCTGTATGTCTGTCTAAACTGGGCCTTTACTCAACTGACCATTTCATGTGTTGTTGTCTGTGTGGAGCTTCAGAGTTTAGAGTCAGTGAAACTGCTCTGGTCTACATATATTGCTGTGTTTCCACTACTCAGTGTTCTGATGATTATATTCCTGTGAGAAATGACCAGAACCAGTGAAAATTATATAAATGTAATCAAATATCTCATCAGATATAGTAAACATGGAAGCTTAAACATGGACCTGCAAGCACATTTGAGCATCTGTTTAGGGGAGAGCGGGGTGAGTAGAACCACTTTTTACTTATGCTGTGTCTACTGTGTTTACTTACGGTGTGTCATCATGCTAACAATATAGCCACATTTTATAACTTACTAAAGCACAAACACGTGTGATATTTTTGTCAGATTTGTGAGCACATGACAGTAATGGGTCCAACTTAAATATGTACATAAATATCAGGATGTGGAGCATCCTTGGGAATAATCACTTTGGATCTAAAATAAGATGCTTTCAAACATGTTTAAAAAAAAAATGTGATCAGTCAACATGGAGTTAAATTGATTATACTACTGAAGTAAAACTGAACATTTTCACCTCATGCCAAATCATAGGAAGAGAAATTGAATAAGAATGACTTCTTAAAATCTTAAAATGTGTGAGCCTTGTGATGGGACTGTCCATTTATCCAGGGAGTTTCCCCACCTGTGGCTCAAGACATTAGGCTCCAGCTACCTGCAACCAAGGGCAAAGCTGTTGGGATAATAGAATGGATGGATGGAAGACTTCCTAAAGGTTTTATTTAAAGATACAGTTCACAACTTTGAAGGTTTAAAAAAAATAATAATAATAATAATATATATATATATATATGTATGTGTGTGTGTGTGTGTGTGTGTGTATTTATATATTTAAAGTTTTCAGAACAAAATCAAACAATTTTGGTCTAAAATTAATAAAATATAATGTAGATTATAATCATAAACCACGAGCCACTGGATTTATTATTTATTTAAATGACCCTAATCTTACCATTTTAACAAACTTGAATCATCTAGCAGTTTAGGGCTAACATAATGCTAACAGTATAGCCACATGTTATAACTTACTAAAGCACAAACACGTGTGATAGGAAGCATGCATCCTCGAACATACAAAATCACTTTGAACAACAAAAAAACTTTTTTTTTTACTTAAATGTAGTTACCAATTGTTTCATGGACCTCTATCCATCACATCATTAATTTTGTTTAAGGTTGCCTAGAAACAAGGGGTGGCTCAATTTCCTCACAGGCCCAAATAATCCCGCTCTCCCCCAACCCCATTTCATGCTGTCCGTGCATCTGTCTATGTTTATACATGAATAAAAGCCTAAATTAAACCTGTTTTAAAGTTTTTGTTTCCTTTCATAAACCTTGTATTACAGCTCGCTTCATATAGATTACTTAATGTCTTTATGAACTTTTTGATGGGTAAAATGTTTGCGTGCATGGATGGACAAAATGACGAGAGATTATTAAAAAAATAAGTTAAAGGCGTAAAGGTTTAGAACGATGATGACATTTTAATATTTGTGTTAACTATCCCTTTAACAGACTAATAAACCATGCTAAATGAACTAATATGTTTAAAGGGATAGTTCACCAAAACTCTCTCATCATGTCCTATCCCATTAAATTTAAATTCTTCCATAGAACAAATGGACAATGAAGAAAACCACTTACACTTTGTTCTTTCTTTTACCATCATGTTTCAGAGAAGGACGAGTAAACGGATGAGATTTATTTTTTTGGTTTTATCCAACGCATAAAAACTTTACATTAATTAGAAAGAGACGTGTACAAAAAAGTTAAATTATGTATTGCATGAAATCAGACCAACATTACGCTGCGACACAAGAAGTGCGTCTCTTACTGTAGTTATACTGCCATCTAGTGAAGGACAGTGAGATGATCTCTGCGTATCCTCCGTTTACGCATGTACATTACAAGTCGATGATAATCACTGGACTCACAAATTATTTTCGACAAGTCTCAGTTTAAACGGTCACTGTGTGTTTTTGGAGTGTTTTGGTTTACTACATTATAAGTAGTCAACCAAATTATATAAAATCTTCTCACAGATCTTCAACAGATCACTGGAGCTGTGCTTCAAACGCTCCACCATCATCCCCGTCCCAAAGAAACCCCAAATTACTGGACTTAATGACCTGTGGCTCTAACATCTGTGGCCATGAAATCATTTGAAAGACTGGTTTTGGCTTATCTGAAGGACATCACTGGACTCCCTGCAGTTTGCCTACAGAGCAAACAGGTCTGTGGATGATGCAGTCAATATGGGACTGCGCTTTATCCTGCAGCATCTGGACAGACCAGGGACTTATGTGAGGATCCTGTTTGTGGACTTCAGCTCCGCTTTTAACACCATCATCACGGACACCCTTCAGAATAAACTGACACAGCTCTCCGTCCCCACCTCTGTCTGTCAGTGGATCAACAGCTTCCTGATAGACAGACAGCAGCAAGTGAGGCTGGGAAAATTCACATCCAGCACCCGCACCATCAGCACTGGAGGGCTGCGTACTCTCCCCACTGCTCTTCTCCCTCTACACCAACGACTGCACATCTAAAGACCCCTCTGTCAAGCTCCTGAAGTTCGCAGACGACACCACACTGATCGGCCTCATCCAGGACGGTGACAAGTCTGCTTACAGACAGGAGGATAAGGAGCTGGCTGTCTGGTGCAGTCTTAACAACCTGGAGCTTAACATGCTCAAAACTGTGTAGATGATCGTGGACTTCAGGAGAGAGTCATAAAAATTATTTTTCTACTGCTAATAAATTTATTGCAACTCAAAGGGAACATTAAAATAAATATAGTTCCCAGATTGTCGCTTGCAATTAAGGCACAGTCTTGTCATCACCACAAATTCAGACACACGCACATAAACAGGCAAATCCATCTCTGCAAACTAAGACATGACTTACACAGTAAACCAAAGAAAAACACTGCTGTTTATCTTTGGTACATGAGTTTAGAGAAGTTCTAACAGACTAATGCTATTGGATTAAATAACAGGTTTCCACAATATTTGGCACATTTATATCAGAAACAAACAGTTTGACAATATAAGTAAATTAATAAAATCGTCAGATGTGATATGAGCAGTCTATAGTGTCTCTGTGTGTGTTTTTCATAAACCTGAACATTGAACAGAAGTCTGGAACATGAGTTCAGTGCACAAAATTATTTGGCTGGCTGTTATTTTGAGGTTAAAGGTGGCAAATTCTTTGTAAAATCGCATTTTCCAGCTTTGTCCATATAAGCAGATTTCTTAATTTCGAAGGCATCTTTGTGATTCCAAAGCTGTGTGTGTGTGCGCGCGTGTACACCACATATAAAGAAATGTGGTATTATAAAATAAAAAACAAGACTCATTTAAATAGTGATTTAAACAAATCCACTTCCTCAACAGCTGATAAAAACAATGAACTAATCTCACAGCTTTGTTCTTTGTGGGTTTCTGAAACAATACAGTAGCCCCAAAAAGTATTTGGACACCAGTGAATACTAGTTAACACTGCATCAGTTAAAAGTGTATGAAAACAAATTACATTTATTTTAATACAATATAAGAACACTTCACAGAAAGAAGTTTGTAATATTTTAAATAAAACAATGGTTAAAAAAATGACCTCAAGACTATGATAAGGATATTAGTTGTTTGCAGATGCCACTTCACTATTTCGGAGCCACTGTATGTAGCTTTATGTATATGCAATTTGTGGTATCTGCAATGCACACAAACAGAACATCAGACTTTATATTGCTTTCAGATACTGTAAAATAGTCATACTTGAATTCTTGTTCTGTAAGTGATTGTCATTTCTGCACTCTGCAGTGCTTCTTTAATTATTTCTAAGGGCACAAACAGGCTCTGAATGGCACGTTTCTAGTCATTGTTTGTGAACAATTAAGTAGATTGAAAAGTGGCTACAAAGGTATCACAGTCTTAAACTAACATCTCTCTGCCTGGAAGTTATGGAGTGAGAGGTTGAGATAATAAAATGGCTTTAAATAAACAAAAGTTCATGTAACAAAAGTAAAACACTAGAAAATGATCTTCAGTGGCGTTTAAACATCTGCACTGTCCGCTTTTAATATTGGATGATCTGTAGTCTCAGTGCATGAATCTGGTAGTTTGAGTTTTTTCTTCTCCACCAGCCTGTCAACAAGCACCACGAAAACAGCAGAAAGGACAAGGCAGAGGCCAGATAAGTAGAAACTAGCACTGAAGTCATGAGTCCAGTCCACCAGCCAGCCTGTGACACACATACATAACAGAAACATGAGACGGGTGACACAGACAAAGACAAAACCTGCTGTTAGTGGTGACTGTATCCTCCCCACTATAACACCATCAAAAAATTGAGCCATACTCTCTTGGGAATAAAAGAACTCAAAATAACATAAAAATTGACTCAAAACTTTTCTACAGTCTAAAAAGAAGGTTAAAGTAAAGTAAGCTGCAAAAAATGTTTCAGTTTCGCAACATTAGGTCCTTTATGACATAATAGAGATTAATGACTGTAAACATGCGCACCTACATTTACACATCATTACCTACTTAGCCCGGCTCATCATGATGTAGTAAAAGTAAGGAAATAGGAGAATGGCCTATTTAACTAACTAACTAACTTAAAATGGTTTTGGGTCTAAAAGAGTATGCAGCAAAATGTTGACAGAACATGAACAACATGGACATAACATTCACATTTTATCAAAATTTGTCAAAAGTCTATCTACAAAATGCAAAGTGAAAAATTAGCATAAAAATCTAAGTACGTGTCTGTTTAAACATACATACATACATATATATACACACACACACAAAGAAGTGTTGGCCCCCTTCCTGATTCTTTATTTTTTTGCATGTTTGTCACACTTTAATATTTCAGATCAATAAAAACAAATTTAAATATTAATCAAACATAACACAAGTAAACAAAACATGCAGTTTTTGAATTATTTTTTTTTTATTATGAAGGGAAAACAAAATCCAAACCCACATGGCCCTGTGTGAAAAAGTGCTTGCCCCCTAAACCTAATAACTGGTTGGGCCACCCTTAGTAGCAACAACTGCAATCAAGCGTTTGCGATAATTTGCAATGAGTCTGTTACAGCGCTGTGGAGGAATTTTGTCCCACTCATCTTGGCAGAATTGTTGTAATTCAGCCACATTGGAGGGTTTTCGAGCATGAACCGCCTTTTTAAGGTCATGCCACAGCATCTCAATAGGATTCAGGTCAGGACTTTGACTAGGCCACTCCAAAGTCTTCATTTTGTTTTTCTTCAGCCATTCAGAGGTGGATTTGCTGGTGTGTTTTGGATCATTGTCCTGCTGCAGAACCCAAGTTTGCTTCAGCTTGAGGTCACGAACAGATGGCCGGACATTGTCCTTCAGGATTTTTTGGTAGACAGCTGAATTCATGGTTCCATTTATCACAGCAAGTCTTCCAGGTCCTGAAACAGCAAAACAGCCCCAGACTATCACACTACCACCACCATATTTTACTGTTGGTATGATGTTCTTTTTCTGAAATGCTGTGTTACTTTTACGCCAGATGTAATGGGACACACACCTTCCAAAAAGTTAAATTTTTGTCTCATCAGTCCACAGAGTATTTTCCCAAAAGTCTTGGGGATCATCAAGATGTTTTCTGGCAAAACTGAGACGAGCCTTTATGTTCTTTTTGCTCAGCAGCGGCTTTCGTCTTGGAGCTCTTTTTTTTTTTTTGCCCAGTCTCTTTCTTATGGTGGAGTCATGAACACTGACCTTAACTGAGGCAAGTGAGGCCTGCAGTTCTTTAGATGTTGTTGTGGAGTCTTTTGTGACCTCTTGGATGAGTCGTTGTTGCACTCTTGGGGTAATTTTGGTCGGCCGGCCACTCCTGGGAAGGTTCACCACTGTTCCAAACACTTTTTCACACAGGGCCATGTGGGTTTGGATTTTGTTTTCCCTTCATAAAAAAAAACCTTCATTTAAAAACTGCATGTTGTGTTTACTTGTGTTATCTTTGATTAATGTTTAAATTTGTTTGATGATCTGGAACATTAAAGTGTGAAAAACATGCAAAAAAAAAAAAATCAGGAAGGAGGACAACACTTTTTCACACCACTGTACATACACGCACTCACGCGCGCGCACACACATGCACACACGCACTCTGTAAATATGATCATAGAAGGCTTTGAAAATGAATCTGCATTGTTAATCCTTTTGATCTTTTATTTAAACAATTCACAAAAATCTAACCTTTCATTGGATAATAAGAATTTAAATCTCATTAGAAACGGCCCTTGTCGTTTCTAGACTGGACTACTGCAATGCTCTTCTGGCTGGTCTGCCATCAAACACAATCAAACACAATCAAACCTCTACAAATGATTCAGAATGCAGCGGCACGACTGATCTTCAACGAGCCCAAAAGAGCGCATGTTACACCTCTCTTCATCTCCTTGCACTGGCTACCAGTGGCAGCTCGCATCAAGTTCAAGACACTGATGCTTGCACACAGAACTACCACAGGCTCAGCACCCTCCTACTTCCACTCACTATTACGAACCTACATCCCCTCCAGAAGTCTGAGATCTGCTAGTGAGTGACGCCTTGTGGTACCATCACAGAGAGGCTCAAAATCACTCTCCAGAACATTCTCGTTCACCATTCCTGGCTGGTGGAATAATCTTCCCACCCCTATCCAGAACGCCGGATCCCTGGCAATCTTCAAGCAACAACTGAAAACTCATCTCTTTCGGCAGTACTTGACTTCATCCTAAACTCAAAAAAAAAAAAAAAACCTCTTTCCCTCCATCTTTCTCTCCGCTTACTGGCTTGTACTTATTTGAACAATGACTGAGACTTGGTGTTACGAGCACTTCCTCTGTCTGATTGCCTCTTCAAGATTAATCGCTTTTTGTATTCCCCAATTGTAAGTCGCTTTGGATAAAAGCGTCTGCCAAATGACTAAATGTAAATGTAAATGAAATAAATGTTTTACTCAAATACACGTTGGACAATTATTGGTACCCCTAGAAATTCTTAATATATATGGGAGTAAAATATATATATATATATATATATATATATATATATATATATTATATTCCCATTCGTATTCACAATTTTGAGCACTCCAGGGTGATTATGAACATGAAATTATCCAGCCATGGCTTCCTGTTTCACAGAAATATAAATAGGAGGCAAAACAAAGCGCAAATTCCCTTAATCATCCATCACAATGAGAAAAACCAAAGAATATATTTCTGATGTGCAGCAAAAGATAATTGAGCTTCACAAATTAGTTAAGTGGCTTTAAGAAAAGAGCTAGAGCAGTGAAAATTCCCATTTCCACCATCAGGGCAATAATTAAGAATTTCCAATCAACATAAAATGTTATGAATCTGCCTGGAAGATGACGTGTGTCTATATCATCCTAATGCACGATGAGAAGGAGAGTTTGAGAGGCTAAAGACTCTCCGAGGACCACAGCTGGAGAATTGCAGAAAATAGTTGAGTCTCGGGGTCAGAAAACTTCATGGATTCTATCAAATACCAACAGATAAAAAAATCAATATGTGACTGACTCTGTTAGAAATCTTATAATGGGCCATATTTGGATCTTCCAACAATACAATAATCCAAACACAAACCTCAAAAACAACACAAAAATGGGTCACTGAGCACAAAACCAAGTTTCTACTATGGCCATTTCAGTCCTCTGACCTGAACCCTATAGAAAATGAGTGGGGTTAACTGAAGAGAAGAAGCACCAACATGGAGCTGGGAATCTAAAGGGTCTGGAGTGATTCTGGATGAAGGAATGATCTCTGATCTTTTGTCAGGTGTTCTCTAAATGGAGGTTTCAAAAAGTATTGAATAAAAGGGTGCCGTTAATTGTGGCCAATGTGTATTAGAGAAAAACATTTATTTCATAATGATATTTCTCCCCATTTTAAATTCTTATTATCCAATGAAAGGTTATATTTTTGTGAATTTAAATAAAAGATCAAAAGGATTAACAATGCAGATTAATTTTCACAGCCTTCTTTGATCATATTTACCAAGGGTGCCGATATTTTTGGCCATCATGACTGTATACTTAAATACACTATAGTGCCAAAAGTATTGGGTCACCCCCTTCTAATGAACATGTTTGACTACTTTAAAATTAAGATTTGTACTCATAGAAATTACTAAAGCATATAATGATATTCTAGGGAATTGTGGGCTTCTAATTTTATAGCAACAGTTTGGACAGGACCCTTTTCTATTCTAACATGACAGTGTCTCTGTGTATAAGGCACGGTTCAAAAAGACATGATTGATTCAGTCAGTGTGGAAGAACTTGACTGGTCTGCAGAAAGCCAAGTCCTGATCCCAGCTGAACTCCTCTGGTGTGACTTTATATGCAGACCTTAGAAAAGGGTTCTGTCCAAACTGTTGCTATAAAATTAGAAGCCCACAATTCCCTAGAATATCATTATATGCTTTAGTAATTTCTATGAGTACAAATCTTAATGTTCAAGTAGTCAAACATGTTCATTAGAAGGGGGTGACCCAATACTTTTGGCAATATAGTGTATGCTGAAGACACATGAATATTGACAAAATCAGGTTTTAAAACTTCTAAGAAATTATAATAAATTATTTGATAAAATTTTTCGTCATGATGCATCACAATGCACTAATACATTTTTTCACCTTTTTAAGTAAATTATTAAAGGGTTAGTTCACCCAAAAATAAAAATTCTGGCATAATTTACTCACCCTCATATAATTTCAAAATAATAATCTTCTTTAAGTATGATTTTCTATAGTTTCTTTTATATTCCACAGAAAAAAGAAAGGTTTGGAACGACATGGAAAAAATAAATGACAGAATTGACATGTTTGGGTGAACCGTGCCTTTAAGACAAATATTGTTGAATATTTTAACAGAAACGTGCTTATAAAATGTTATCTTTCATTGCTGTGGGAACTAATATAGTCATTGTTATAGTTATCATCTTTATAGTTAGTGCTCTTGGAGTGAACCCACCTTTAGTCTGACATGCATGAAAATTAATGAAATGCACTGACCTGCAGCAGGTGGACCCACAAATCCTCCAGAGCTCCTTAACAGCATGAAGAGCCCTAGAGCACTGTCAAAGCCCTCCAGTCCAACAATATCCACAATAATCGTCACATGGATAGCTACCACACAGCCAAACAGGAAGCCATAGAATGAGGCAAAGACCAGGATACTCCAGTAGCTGTGTGCAATGGGAAACAGAAGCAGCACCACCCCCAGCGCAGTAACCACCATGGTCAGCAGCTGCAGGTTTCTCACAAGCCGCAGGTTAGCCAGCCACCCGCACGCTAGTCTGCCCAGCAGGTCTGCAAATGCCAGCACTGACAGAACCGAGGCTGCCCAGTACTGCTCCATGCCCAAACTGCTGGCATAGGGCACCAGAAACAGAGGTGGGATGAAGAAACCCGCCGCCGCTAAGATGGCAAACACAATATATAGCAGCAGCTCAGGCCTCTGCAAAAGGGACCACTGGAAAGTGCCTTTTTTTGATGTCCTGCTTTCTTCTAGCACCGGTTTGTCTTGGATAGAGGTTTGTGCAGCTGGGAGGGGTTTCATCAGAGCACCACACACACACAGATTCAGCTGAAGACCACCGATGATGAGTAGAGCCCCCTGCCAAGAATAGCTGTCAATAAGCCACTGGAAAAATGGGCTGAATCCCATGGCAAAGACACACTCTCCAGAACTAGCAATAGCATAGGCAATGGTACGCCAACGTCTGAAATAATGGCTGACCATGCTGTTAGCTGGTATCCAAGAAAATGAGATGCCAAGTCCTAGACCACAAAAAATAAAAGGTTAAATAATCACTAGACAAATATGGAGGACTAGGAGTGCCACCAAATGGAGTCAATAATTGGATTGGATTGGATTCAATTTATTGTCATTGCACATGTAGGTACAAGGCAACGAAATGCAATAGAGAAGAAGAATACAGCACAACATGAGGAAAGAAAGGAGAAAAAAAATAATCCTCACACTATGCTCCTAAACGGGAGTACAGTGTGAGAACAGACAAAAACCTCAGCATAGAGCACAATCAATACAGGAACACACAACTTGCAGTAGGGTGAGAGTAATCCAGTTCAGACGAACAGCCATCCGGTCTGCAGCCATTACAGCGCCAACACAGACCCGTTTATCAGACTGACGGGAAGAAGCGGCAAAGGCGTTGGATGGGGGTAATGGGAGGTGAATGAATATCTGTTTGTATGAGCGTATGAGTGTGTGTATGTTTAACCTGTTAGCGTTCACCAGAGCGACCTCGCACTGAACGCTCTTTGTTTGCATGTGTCATTGTTTTCTAATAGAATAAATGAAACGGGACAAAGTTAATCTTGTCAAACTATATATCATTCTGAGGGTCTAAGCCTCAAGCATCGACGACAGATCGCTGTTTTTCGATGGAAAGCTTATAAGGAATTAGTGGCACAAATTTGCTACATTTGTGTAAGCAGTACACATCCAAACACGCAGAGTAAAAAAGCCGTACGTACCTTTATCATTGTAATAACGAGCCACAAACGCGTCCACTGCTGAAATCCCAGTTTAGTTAGAGAGGTAAGGGTCCACAGAACAACATACCAGCGAGCACTTTTAGTCCAGCGAAACAATAACGTTGTAATAAGGATGAATATTCCTTTGTTTACGTTTCATTTCTTCAGAGAGTTATTGTTCGCGTCCGTTATGGAATAAATTACGCTCAAAAACAGCGTCTTGGTGGTAAAAAAACAAAACGATGTTACAGCATACGGTTTTACAAACATAATGAGACCGTCTACGGAAAAAAAAGTCTCAGAAAAGCGGAATATAGATTATTTGAATTTGGCGCTCCCTCCAGCCAGCCATGACGCACGCTGTGACACGCACGCTGTCATCTGAGCGGGGCGTAACTTAGCGATCTGCTTTATCCATAAAAAACTGTTTTTTTTTTCTTCTACATTTTTTATATGTGTGTGTGTGTATTGTGTGGGGAATGTGGCCGTGTCTGCATGATTATAATATGTATGGACACACATCAGCGTGTTTATTAGCGACTCTATGACGGCTATCATTGTGATTCATTGATCAGCTATTATTGATTATATGGCCCATCTGTATGATCATCATCTGAATGGAAGCACATCAGCGTGTGTTTACTGACTCTATGACCATGTCTGGCAATATCACTTCACGTCTGGCAGTGATATTTATCATTGTAATAACGAATAACGAAGAATACTTCAGTATACATACTATATACAAAGCATTTTTTTTCTATTTTTTTTCCTTTTTATTACTCAAATAATTATTTTTGTATTTTTTAGTGCTCCAATAAATCTGTCTATTATTTTATAATTGAAAAACTATGCAGGAACATGTATAATGACTAAAATAGCTTGTATAATTCTGCAATCCATTTGGTGGTTATTTTTCCTCAAACAGGGGGGTGGGGGGACTATAAATAGTTTCAGAAAAAATATTGCAGGAATCTCATTTTTCATGGTATCTTCTTCAAATTTGAAATATGAACTCATGAGACACGTGGCTTTCGATCCATTACTTTTCTGGATTGCTCCAGGACTTATTTCATGTATTTGTATATGAAATAAAAAAAACATTCAGTGTTGAAAAATATTTTTCAAGGCACGTCAGTGCCTATAACTTTTTATCTTTTTGAGCATTATCAACTCTGGATGATAGATAGTAAAGCCCAGAGTCTCTTCTTTCCAAAGATACCTAATTTGTTTGTGTAAGCACACTTTGTCACAAACTGTTACCATTTTAATTTAGGTAGGTTATTTTCAGTGTAGGTAGTGAAGGTTAACAGGTTAAGTTCGTGTGCCTAGACATCCGCCGCGCTGGCATTCCAAACAAGTTGTCTCAGTCCGCAGATTTGTGGTGCGACATAGCAATTGCCATGGAAACGACCTTGGCCGGAACCCAAACGTTCGACAATCACAAGGTGTCTGTTGAGGGGGGAGGGAAGAAAGAGCGTCTCCCTGCAGCATTCATCCGAGGAGTTAGATTCCAGAGCAACCTTGCCAAGCTGTCTGTTGTTTTGGGAAGCCGAAAAGAGATAAGATTGTTTGGTCTTTGGGCGAACAGCTGCCTTCAAATTTCACAGCTATTCTCATTGTCCATTCTGGTCTCCTTGTCCATCAATTTTCCTTTCCAAAGCCGAGAGCTTAGCCGTGATCGAATCCATATTGCGGTTAATAGTCTCTGTCTCAGAGCCGATCGCTCTGCCCACTGCTTCAATCATGACGGGCAGCCTTGTGAGGTTTTGGACAGCTGTTCCCGTCTCCTGAATTCTCCGATAACAGGGCAAAGCCTAATCCAATCAGCAGAAACCCAGTTATCATGGTTCCGAATAGGTAGATGTCTTCAATGTCCTCCACGGAAAGAGCCGCCAGACACACGACCCGCCACCTCTCCCATGCGTCCATCGTGTAGCCAGCTGCGAAAGTCCCAGCAGGACACTTGGGTTCTCCCGATCCCAAACTTCTAGTCGAGAAGATGGTGTCAATTGCGTTAAGAGACCAGTTGATCAGATCCATAATTTCGGTTTTGTAGAATAGTGCAGAGAGAGTCTCTTAAGTGTTAGACAAGGACAAGACGAGAGAGCGAGCAGGGGAGATAAGGGTAGGGAGAGGAAGAAAATGCGACTGCCTTCGCTGAGAGCCAAACGAGGAATGTATTAATTAAAAACTAAAAATGCACACTACTGATAAAACGCTTGGAGTTGGTATGATTTTTAATGTTTTTGAGAGAAGTCTGTTATGATCACCAAGGCATTTATTTGATCAAAATACAGTAAAACAGCAATATTGTAAAATATTATTACAACTGAAAATAACCATTTTGTAATATATTATGTAATACGTAATCATTTGTAATATATTTTACAATCATTTATTCCTAAACTGCCATAGTTGAATTTTCAGCACAGTTGTGGCCAAAATTATTACAAACCAAATTACAGAAATGTTGGGACGTTTTTTTAATTTTAATAAAATGAAAACTAAAAGACTTTCAAATCACATGAGCCAATATGTTATTCCCAATAGAACATAGATAAAATAACAAATGTTTAAATGGAGAACTTTTACACTTTTATTCACTAAATGAGCTAAATTCAAATTTTAAATTTATCAGCTAAAAATGGTTTTAAATCAGTTATTTCTATCTTCTGCTGTAGTGTGTCAGTAGGAAATCTCAGTTTATATTTCCAAATATTCATTTTGCCATTAATTGTAATAATCCAGTGAGATTTTTGTTTACACAGGGATCTCCACACAGAGCTCTGATCTCATCATCATCCAGTTTGTCTGGTATGACAGGAAGAAACAGAACAAACTGACACGGACTAAATCCAGAAAAACTGTGGCAACGTCTCCAAGATGCTACGAGAAACCTACCTACAAAGCTCCCTGAAAAACTATGCGCGAGTGCACCTAGTCCAAAAGCTGCTTTATATGCAAAGGATGCTCACACGTTGGTTTAATTTAGTTGTTAGAAGTTAATTGATAAAGAAAATCTATTTATGACATTAATTTTGATAGCATCCTCATTTTATAGCATTTTTACTATTTAAAGCTGCAGTCCGTAAATTTTGCCTCTTTGTCGCCATCTCTGTTTGAAAACCTGGAATTGCACTTGCGGAATTATTTTGCTTGCGTGGGTTGTGCTCTGGCACGGCTCCAGTGTGGATGAATCTAATGTTTTGAGATGAATGTGTGGCAGTCAGTCACGTACTGGTGTGGATGTTTACTGTACTTCTCAATCACAGATTCTAGCCTACGTCTTGGAATATATGATCAAAATAAGAATTTTTACCGTATATTGCCATCTGAGCAAGTAAGTAACAAGTCTGCCACGTTTGTTCTACCCAGCTGAAGACGAAAACATTAAAATAAATCGCGCTACCAATGGTGATTTAATCTAAAGATTGGTTAGCTCATATCATATCAAACCGTGCAAATTATTATTATTGTTATACTTTATTCTCAAATTATAAATGTTAACAACATCAGCACTGCGTGACTGAGTATAGTGTGTATTAATGTGTAGATTTCAATTTCTGTACAGTGTAATCTAATTGTCATGCCATTCGAATTTCATATTAAGAAATTATTTTAACCCAAAAAGCAAATTATGCTCCCTTCGAACTGGTTTTCTTTAAAATATCAATCTTGTGTAATCCCAGGCTATCTGTAATCAGAAGCATATTTAAAACTGGAATATAATTTAAGTTTCATAAACACACAATCCTTTCTGGATTACAATCCACCATCAAAATTATACATTTAATTATTCTAGCTGCTGTGAGAAAAGGCTAAATGATCCGGCACCTGCAGGATTCTCACATGTTTACAGACGTGACATAATGACGCAGTGCCATGCTCGAATTTCCCGCAGAAAACTTCCCGTACCACTCAAATTAGAAAACATTATTATAAACCAACAGTTGTGAAGTAAGGAGATAGTTTTGAACACTGGCTGGTTATGTACCTTCTCAAATATTAATTTCAGATCATTTTTAACCAAAAAAAGTTACGGACTGCAGCTTCAAATAAATATTTTTACTATTTGAATATATTCTAAAATCTAATTTATTCCTGTGATTTTAAAGCTGGATTTTAAGATTTTCGTGCCCATGTATTACAAAAAAATCTTGTATTAGTTAAAAAGAGCATTGTGTGCTGCAATTCAGTATTGAATAATTATTGAAAACTAAACTTACCTTGGAGTACACCAACAGACAGATACATCCAAGGCAGGCTGAGGCCCAAAGAGGCGATAATCATTCCTGAGGCAGCCAGAAGCCCTCCGACCATGATGACAGTGCGCTGGGACAGGTGCATACTGAGAGCACTGGCCAGAGGAGCTAAACAGATGAGAAAAAACATGTCTCATTATGCAGGTCTGGTGTCATCATTAAATGTCAGTTTCAGACAATTTGTTATACCTGTTCTGAGAGTATTCATATAGTTTCTGTTTATAACAATTTGAAAAAGGCAGAACACAAAAGCATTCCTCACCTCCTAAATGAAACACAGCAATAGTGGTTGAGGTCACCCATGAGGTAGTACTGTTAAGCACATCGTAGTGACTTTGGATTTCGAGGAAAAACAGACCAAAGTTTTTAAAAACAGCAGCAGTGAGGCCCATGATGAAGAAGGCCGAGGTGACCACGACCCAGCCATAGCCGTCATCCGGTGGGTCGCTCAAGTACCTCTCCATGCTGAATCCGCCAGTCGGTACTCACCTTCTGTAAAATATTATTGCAGAATTTCAACATTACGGTATGTAACCCTATACCAGTATTATTTTAGTATCCTTTATATACTGCTACAGTATTAATTCATATTTTGAATTAGCTTTTATTTATCATTTTTTTTCTGTTTTCATTTTAGAGTTATAATAATTTTATGTGCTTGTGTAGCTTTAATTTATTTTACATTTTGTTATAGGAATTTAACCACTGATCTATGTATCTATAATACAAATCAGTGACTTCATTAAACATGTACTTAAATTTGATTTATTTCAGTTAGTTGCCAAGGCAATATTTAACATTTTAATCATTTTTTTTTAGTTTATTCATTTCTTTAATTTCAGCTTCATTTCGATTACCAACATTATTTTTAATAGTTTTAGTTAACAATAACAACACTGACCTATACACCACAATTCAAAAGTTTGGGGATGGTAAGAATTTTATATGTTTTGATTTGCTGCTTAATATTTTTTTGTGGAAACTTTGATAAATTTTTTTTAAGAATTCTTTGATGAATGGAAAATTCAAAAGAAAAGCATTTAAATATTTTGTAACATCATACATTTATTTACTGTCCCTTTTAAACAACTGAATGTGTCATTTCTGATATCAATTTCTTCTTCTTTTTTAAAATTGTACTGATCCCAAATTTTTGAATGGTTATGTATATACACAATATTGCATATACAATCTAAAATATTTCAACAAAATAATACTGAAATTATTAGTTTTAGAATGTTATCATTTAGATTTTTTTCTTTTTTTTATTGAAAATGCTTTTTTATACCTTTGGTAGTTGAAGTCAACATGAAAAATCTTTTGCAATTGTATCTGTGTCAGTTTCACATCTTACTGTGCAAATTACCATGTTGTGACCCCCCCCCCCCCCCCCCCAAAAAAAAAAAAATCCAACAATCAAAGATTCCATAAAACTGTTTTCAATAACCTTAAAAAATCTAACTGCTTAACACTTAGGTTATTCAAAACCTATCAGCTCTTTGAAACAGCACCAAGAAGCACAAGCAGTAACCAAAGACCTAACAGGAACAACTGCTGACAATGGAAATTCGTAGCAAGTGCCAGAAATCATAAGATCTTTTGCGTCAACAACATGACCCACAATGCCCGCTCCACTGCCCAGCCCTGCCTGATGTGATCGTGGACTAAGCCAGTCCTTCACTGCCACTGACTCAACGCCACAAGCAGCAGACAAACATACTCATGTTTCAGCATAGTTCATGATTTGTTCTCTCGCCCATATTACACAGCTTGATGCATTCAAGAAGCTATCAAGCTGTCAGCAGCCTGCAAACACATACAGAACCACCTGATGTCCAAATAAAAGTTTACTTAATATCATTCAAATTGAATCCTTTCATGAGGTGGGAATGTGACCATTTTCACTTTTCAAAACAATTTGCTTCCCTGCTGGCAGAATCTCAGTCTCGTCCTTTAATCCACTCAGTTCTATTACTGTATGTATCTGTGTTAATGCAGACTCTAGACAGTATCTATAGGTTTGGGTGTAAAGAGTAAATACAGGCACTCCTGAGGTTTAAGAGCAAAAGTTCCATGTTTCATCATGTGTCTACTCTGCACTATTGTTGTGTACATCCAACCTGTCAGGAACCTGTCTGCATCAGCATCTAGTTGTTGAATGTTGTTGCTGCATGTTTAATCACAGTCTTCTATCGAATACGGACTCATAAATCTAGTAGAATTGTGTTTAGCAACTCCACTGTTCATACCTAACAATTACGTAACACTGGCAGAATAATGACATGAATTAAATCAGGCAATAAACTGTTTAATTCTGTTTAATAAACAACAGTAATTTTCCTAACATAGATGTACAACAAGCCCCAGTTCCCTATATATTCTTCATATTGTTTATACTGTATTGTATATGTCACAGTGTTTGTGAACTCTGTTGATCGTTTTTCGGCTGCTTTGCTATAATTCTCTATCAAGGATTAATGATGCACGTACTTTCGTGTTATAAAATAAAATCCTGCTCTACATCTATGTTAGGGAATTTTATGTTAGAGAATAACTTTTTATTGTTAAATCACTTAACTGCAAACAATTTATTTTGTATTTACAAGCGCACTGGAATTGGAAAATTGGAAATAAAATCGAATCATATGATCCATTAAATATATTACAGGACAGAATGTTAACTTAATTTAAAATTACAATAATTTTAATCTTTTTGCTATAGCTGTAGAGTAAACAAGTGGACACAATAAAATCACACTAACATTCATTGTGTTGTTTTATTAGGTGGGAAGTCGTGGCCTAATGGTTAGAGAGTTGGACTCGTAATCCAAAGGTTGCGGGTTCGAGTCTCGGGCCGGCAGGGATTGTAGGTGGGGGGTGTGAATGTCCAGCGCTCTCTCCACCCTCAATACCACGACTGAGGTGCCCTTGAGCAAGGCACCGAACCCCCAACTGCTCCCCGGGCGCCGCAGCATAAATGGCTGCCCTCTGCTCCGGGTGTGTGTGTGTGTGTGTGTGTTCACTGCTGTGTGTGTGCACGTATGGGTCACACTTCACTTTAGTTTTAGGTCCATATAGTTTCTATTAATTTTTTTATTCAGTTTTAATTATTTTAGTAAACAATGAAACATGTTTCCTTGGCATTTAGCTTAAAAAAACCCTCTAAGGTTTTCCTATAGGCTATTTGATTTTTTTTATGGTTTTATACCTATAATAATCCTGACTCAGACTCAACTCTATAGGACTAATGAAGGTAGATTATATCTGAAATATTGAAAGTTGTTTTCAGGACAAGAGCATTTTTCGGGAATATCAAGGACGTGTGCACTAGTGTGCTATTATACAGAAACGGACATTTAAAAAAATAAACCCAAATATTCATTAGACTAAAACAACAAGCCCCAGTTCCCTATATATTCTTCATATTGTTTATACTCTATTGTATATGTCACAGTGTTTGTGAACTCTGTTCATCGTTTTTCGGCTGCCTTGCTATAATTCTCTATCAAGGATTAATGATGTACGTACTTTCGTGTTTTAAAATAAAATCCTGCTCTACATCAATGTTAGAGAAATTACTTACGCCAGAGGTGCGACCAGCCTGATCTCTCGTCCTGTCCTCGGTCAGGTCCTCCAAATGTTGCTCATCGCAGGATGCAGCAGGACATTAGAAGCGGTGTGATGAGTCCGCTGATAAAAGCTCTATTTATAAACTCGCACGACGCTGGCCACACCCCTTCAGACCTCCTGCCCCACACGCTTCCATATGGCAAGCCGCATGCACATTTATTCCTTTAACGCTAAGCGTCTAAAAAGTCGCGGTGTACTCTAGTGTCAGTATGGCTCACTGAGTAGATAAGCTGTTTGGCTCGGCTATATGTCACAATAAGGAAGAAATTACAATCACAAATTCTAAATAACTATTTTTTTTATTTCTGTTACAAATGATTCCTTCAAACTAAGACAGATTTCTCCATTATGGTTTTTGCTTGTTTGTGTTTTCTGTGACCTGTTCTGGATCAAATGCAGAGACCAGCGTTATTGTCTTGGTATCTCTGTTCATGTGTTTTATATTCACTGCCATTATTTTTTCCCACTGACGGTCATGAACATGGCCGATGAGTGGAAAAGTCATGTGACTGTAAAAGATGAATAATAGACTTTTAGTTTTAAGGATATATAAAACGTAGGCAATGGGATCTGTGCTGAGCTTGTTTTAGGCTCAAAATATGTATGTTTAATAGTAACTGCCATTATAATTCAACTCAAGCTTGTTATTTTTTTTTAAGCAAACTGAATTATGATGGGTGCAAATGCATTTACAATTGAGTCACTCTATATCTGTTCTAAAGTGATTCAAAATAAGACAATGTGAATGCCAAAATGACATCGATATGACTAAAAAGTTGTTCAAACGTCCAACTTTTCATTGTGAGAAATTACTGATTTACTTTTTGGTACATAATGAAATGAAAATGCTCGACTTGAAAGCCCATGCTGTGCTTGTTGACAAGCTTCAATTGTCACAAACCAGTTCTGTGTGCAATACTCAGATCAGTTTCATTTCAGAAACTGGTGCAAGAACACAGTGCCAGTTTAAAGGGTCAGTTGGTGCGGTGGAAACTGGTACCAGCCAGCAGAAAGTGGATAATGTCAAGTCTATGTTGGACACCCACACTGTTGCTATGCCACAACTCCAGGGGACTGACGGATCAGAATACACACATCACATGTCCTTTCACCACAACATAGGAAATACTATATTTCCCTATTATCCTGTACAAATACAAATCATAGGTTCTAATTAGTAAAAAAAAATAATATGTTTGATGGCCAAAAAAACAGGAAATGGAAAAATTCTACAGCATATCCACAGAATCCCTCAAAGATTTATGTGAACATGAGACAGGGCTTAAAAATACGCATACCAGTTTGACAGTCTATGTGGCGCTTAAGAGCAATACGTTTGTGCATATACCACATACCCATCACCTAACAAAGAGGTCAATTAGGGTAACACCACTGGGAAATGGCTCATCAATGGCTATTTTGGGATACAATGATGACTGAAACATATTAGCATATTTTATTCAAAGAAAATATAAAGACTTACAATAGCAAGAACTTTCATCTTTCAATCAGTCACCTCCTGCATTACTATAAACCTATATATTTTTTTAATCTTAATTTACACGACACTGCTTCCAAACAGTTATTCATTTCATTTTTAGAAAATTATAAAATCATCTTTATATATGTACATACAAACACATGGATGTAAAAATGCACAGCTCTTGCATTTCTTAAGAAACCGCTTCATTCATATCATCGCTGATAAAGGGGCGCATGCCAGCACTGCTAGCAAAAGAGAAACCCATTCGTTGTATAAATGACCTTAATTGTTCAGTCAGAAGATGAGGTGATCAAGTCCTGGGGTCAGATTTGCCGTAAATGGCACAAAGAAACAAATTAAGACAGTGGCCAGAGGACAGGCTCAGGCTTGGGTATCTGCGTGGCAGACGGCGGTGAGCAAGTGAAGCTTCTTTCCTAAAATGCAGGCACTTGAGTATATCGGTCTGAATCACTGCTGTCCCAGATCAGGTCTACGCGGAGAGCAAGCTCCTTGAAGGGAGGCCGAAGACTAGGATCATTGTCCCAGCATTCCTGCATGATCTCGCACATCTAAAAGAATTCAGAAAGTGATCATTTAACAATTCTGCTCATGATCGCTGATTTGAAAAATCGCAAGACACTTCATATAATTGTATAATAACATTTAAAAGTTTGGGGTTGGTACGATTTTTAAAATGTTTTTAAGAAAGAAGTACTGTACAACAGTAATATTGTGAAAAAAAATTCTTATTTAAACTAATTTTTTACTTTGAAGAAATGGCTGCTGAATATTGAGCTTTGCATCACAGGAATAAGTAAATCAGTCTTCAGTGTTACATGATCCTTCAGAAATCATATATCATATGTGACCCTGGACCACAAAACCAGTCTTAAGTCGCTGAGGTATATTTGTTGCAATAGCCAAAAATACAGTGTATGTAATACATTATTGATTTTTCTTTTACACCGATAATCATTAGGACAATAAGTAAAGATAATGTTCCATGAAGTTATTTTGTAAATTTCCTATTGTAAATATATCAAAACTTAATTTTTGATTAGTAATACGCATTGCTAAGAACTTCATTTGGACAACTTTAAAGGCGATTTTCTCAATATTTTTTTGCACCCTCAGATTCCAGATTTCAAATAGTTATATCTCGGCCAAATATTGTCCTATCCTAGCAAACCATACATCAATGGAAAGCTTATTTATTCAGCTTTCAGATGATGTATAAATCTAAATTTCGAAAAATTTACCCTTATGACTGGTTTTGTGGTCCAGGGTCCATTTTATGCTTTCTTAGTGCTCAATAAACATTTCTTACTATCAGTATTGAAAACAGTTGTGCTGCTTAATTTTGTGTAAGCTGATGTTCAGGATTCTTTGAAGACATTCAAAGGAACAGCATTTACTTTTTAAATCTTTTTAACATTTTTCCCCCCTTGCTTTTAAAACTTCATCAGGATTGAATGTGTACAATATAATTTATGGGGTACAAATGTCAAATGTCTGCAGATTACTGTTAGCATTCTATATGCACTATACATTTGCTTAATGTTTGAGAATAAATCTTACGACAACTGTACATTAGAACTCGGGATCATAATCTGAATAAGAAATGTGGTACCTCTGAAGGACAGCCCATAGGCTGCGGTAAACGGTTTCCTGTTTTCAAGAGCTCGATGAGATGATAGACTATCGTTTGTCCCTGCTTGTCACCTCCCATCATACTCAGAAATGCCTAAACACAACAAAACAGAAATTCTTAAATTTCCACAATTGTAAGAGGTGTTGTTGACTGGTTATTTGGACTTGCCCCATGTGATTTACATAGCCAAAGCAATTCAAAACAAGCCACTGTTAAAGGGGTCATCGGATTTCCATTTTCCACAAGTTGATATGATTCTTTAGGGTCTTAATGAAAAGTCTATAACATACTTCGGTTAAAATTTTTCAATGGTAGTGTAAAAAAACAACACCTTTTTACCTTGTCAAAATCAGTTCTGCTTTCAGCGAGCTGTTTTTTAGTCCATGTTGTTTTAAATGCTAATGAGCTGACCCCGCCCCTCTCTTCTGTGGGGTGACGAGCAGACTGTAAACTACAGCCGCGAGACTGGCTAACTAGCACATTATTAGGAAAGGTGATTTGCATAGATTCATATAAAACCCTTATGCTCACTTCTTCTGTAGATGAAGCTGGATCACGAATGATTCGCGTGAACAGACGCATTTATGTAGATCGGGATCGGCGCATTCCCTTCAAAAACAAAAGTAATGTTAATCCTCTGCGTCTTCAGTGGCTCAGATGTCGGGAGTAAATGACGACTGCTATATTCATTATTACATCCAACAACAGAACACCTCAATCGCTTGGTCAGAGACATTCTTGTCTTCCCCTGCATCCGAGTCGACACAATGGCAGACAGCTCTCAGCTCTCTCAGGGCGGGTCTAAGGTAAGACGGTCTTGTCAATCAACTATTGTGGGAGCGGCCTGCGCAGAACTACATCATTCTGACAGGAATCTCAGAACAGCCTGATTTGAGAAAGGGGATTTTAAAACAAACCACTGGGTGGATTTTTATCATTATAGGATGGATGTGTATGGATGGATGGATCTCCGACACATTTATGTTTAAACAACTTGTAAAGTGAATTTTGCATCCGATGACCCCTTTAAAGGTTACCCTTATGACATGTCCAAGAAACCACAAAGAGCAGCTGTGATACTTACTGTAGGTGGGCTACAGAGCTTGTCGCTATATGTAAAGAGTTCATACAGAACCACTCCAAAACTCCAGATGTCTGACGCTACTGAGAACTTGCTCTCAGTTAGAGACTCTGGTGCATACCTGTCACAACAAACAAAAATTCAACTACCTAACGAAGACAAGCACATCATTTCATGTCATTCAAACTTGTATGACTAATTTTCTTCAGTGAATCATCCTGCTGAACATCTTTTATGTTTGAACAAGTCATATGGGTTTGAATGAAAACAAACAAAATAAAACATACCAGAATATTGGACTCTCTCCAGGTTCTTTAACCTTGTAGTACTCTTTACCCTGAGGTAAAACCTTGGTCAAGCCAAAGTCACCAATCTTAACCTTGAACTCACTTTCCACTAGAATATTACGTGTGGCCAGGTCTCTGTGAATGTAACGCTTTGTTGCAAGGTATTCCATGCCCTGTAGAGACATAACAGGAGATTCAAAATTAATGTGGGAAGAAGAAAATACAACAAAGGGAAAGACATGCAAGTTTGGACAGTAAAACTACATGTTTGAAATAAAGAGAAAGAAATAAGAGGCTTAAAGACCAAAATTAGTAGAGACATAAGTTCCCTGTCGATATTTCACTCGTACTGCGTCGTAAGACGCTGTATGGGAAAAACTCATTTTTTCCTCTTCACTGAAGCCTTTTCAAATCACGCAGTGAAACTGCACGTCTATTGGTTCGTGCAGTGCGATAAAAACGAACCAGTGGCACGGCGGCGGCGATGAGCAAGCCTATGGCTATGCAGCCCGCCAAAGCCCGCCAAAATCCTAAAAGAGCCTCACAAAAAGAGCTTGCCGTTGTTGCAAATGCCGCGCCGTCATTGTAAGAAGTGCGCTGATGCGTGTCATGCTTGGGGAAATCGTGGCGCGCCCCCTACTCGTTTCGCATCAGATCTTCTGCTTCCTCCGCCCTCACCTCCGTTGACGGCGCCGAAAATGAAGGGATACGAGCTACATCTGCACTCGCTGGACGCGCCTACTCGGCGGCTGGACAAGCGACTTCGGCGCTACACTCGATGGCGTTTCTCCAGGTCTTTCAGGCCAAGATGCTCGCCAGCGAGGAGGCAGGTTTGGATGCAGCTTCACTCAGGGACCTGAGGAGCGCAACAGATCTGGCCCTGCACGCTACTAAAGCCACCGCCCAGGCCATCGGGCGGTCTATGTCCAGCATGGTAGTATTGGAACGTCATCTGTGGCTCACGCTGACGGAGATGAAGGAGGCGCCCTGAGATCGCTCTCGTTTAAAACCGCCCTGCTGTTGGCACTGGCGTCGGTTAAGCGGGTAGGAGACTTACAGGCCCTTTCTGTCAACCCTGCTTGCCTGGAATTCAGGCCTAACGACTCCACGGTCGTCCTGAAATCAAGGCTGGGTTATGTACCTATGGTGCTCTCCACTCCGTTCAGAGCCCAGGTCATAGCGCTTTCCGCGCTTCCCCCGTTGACGGACGACCAGGAATTGTTCCTGCTCTGGCCCGTCAGGGCCCTAAGGGTATACATCGAGCGTTCTGCCTCGTTCAGGAGATCAGAACAGCTTTTTGTCAGCTTCGGTAACCGCGCTAAAGGTCGCCCTGTTACGAAGCAAAGTATCTCCAGGTGGATAGTGGATGCTATCACCCTAGCATACTCCTCCATGGGCTTGCAGTGCATCGCCTCTTCCTGGGCATGGTCCAGCGGGGTGTCCATTTCAGAAATTTATGAGGCGGCCGGCTGGTCCTCGCCATCCACATTTATGAGGTTTTACAACCTGGACGTCCCCGCCTTGCAGGCCAGGGTCCTTTCCGCTTAAAATTCGCCGTTACGGCTAGATAAGCTATCTCTGAGATTCCTTCACCATCTCTGCTCAAGGCCCTCCTTCTCTTGGAAGGTCCATATTATGGGCACTAAGTGTCTACTTCGGGACGACACCCAGGCCATGGTTGACCCGGTGGCTCAGCCTGTGCTTGGTGTAATTTTATCTCCCCTGGGCCCTCCCATGGGAGTCATGTTTGAGTCGTTCCCCATCATAGCACTGTGGGATTGTATTGGTTCCCATACAGTGTCTTACGACGCAGTACGAGTGAAATATCGACAGGGAACGTACTCGGTTACTAACGTAACCTCGGTTCCCTGAGATATGGGAGTACTGCGTTCCTGGCCGTGTTATGAGCTGCATGCCTCAGTCGCTTCTTTCGAAGAAATCTGAGTTGTGGCAGCGAAGCGGGCGCTTATATAGCCAGAAGCCCCCCCATTTTGGCGGGCTGCACAGCCATAGGCTTGCTCATCACTGCCGCCATGCCACTGGTTCGTTTTTAATCGCACTGCACGAACCAATGGACGTGCAGTTTCACTGCGTGATTGAAAAGGCTTCAGTGAAGAGGAAAAAAGGAGTTTTTCCCATACAGCGTCTTACAACGCAGTACTTGTTCCCATATCTCAGGGAACCGAGGTTACGTTAGTAACAGAGTACGTTTTCTGATATATGAGAGTTGTTCTCAACAGAGTCCACAACAATATTCAAAAGACCTCATGACTTTTTAGCTGTATTAGGATAAAGCATTTTTTATAGCTCTGCATAATTATGAAAATATATATTTACTATAAAAATGCCCATGGAGTCTTGGAATGCAGGTTCTTCCAAGATAAAAACTAATCTGGAATTAATGGTTTTATCTTGTTTCAAAGCTTGTTTTGTCTTATTTTAAATAATTTTAAGTTACCTTGAGGCCCTGGGTTGATAACCATGGATATAAAAGGAAAGGTCCTCATTACCTTGCATATTTGAGATGCATAATGCAGAAGTTTCTTGTGGTCGATCCTGTCTTTGTTCTTGTTGAGATAGTCCCGCAGACTGCCGTGAGGCAGGTACTCCATAACCAATCTTAAGTTTCTCCTTCCTAAGAGAACAAGAATTCATGCTAAAGTTTACGAGTCAAAATTAAAACAGAAATCGGCTGCATTTCTTCAATAAAAATAAAATAAAATAAGACAGCCCTCTTTGACTAGATGCACTGTTTTACATTTCCTGTTTTGAGTGCGGGAAAAAACTGCACTCGACTGGGGCACTTTTATACTAGAACTTTTGCTGTGGACCCAGATCCATTTGAGACAGGAGTCTGGTTTGTTTAGTTTGCTTTGCAGATGAATGGTTGACTTGCACAATTCCACCAAACTTTAGGTGATTTGTGCAAGTCTAACAGTGGTCTGCTTTTCACTTAGCAAGACTGGACTGAGTACTATCTTTTAAGAATTATCATCTAACCAGTTTCAGACAGATGGCAGAAGTTTTAAGATCAAATTCCAAAATATAATATCTTTTCTTCTGTAATATGACGTACTTCTGAGTGAAATGGATAAAAAAAATTATATATATATATATATATATATGCTGGATGAAAATGTAAACACTTGATTCTATCCATCAGTTGTTGATTGTATGGAGGCAGATCTGAATGTGAGATTGCAGTCAACTGCAAGAAAGGGGTGGAGTTTTAGTGGATGATTGGATCTCATTTCACTAAAAGATTGAGTATTAGTATTTTGATTCACAATTACAAAAACCTTTTTTTTTTTTTTTAAATGAAGCATATGCATAGATGGAATGTTTGCGATAAGATCAATAATGCATTTAGTAAATGTTTATGCTTTAATATGTTTGAACTGCAAATTTTCATATGCAGTCGTTTATAAATGCAGTTATTGTGCTGATCTGTCAGTTGAGAGACTGATGCTGAATTTTATCTTAATTAGAGGAATATTAATATGAATTTCACTGGCATTCAAAGAAATGTCAGTTTGGTCAATGCTGAAAAAATGAGAGGAAATGTATATATCCTGGTTTGATTATTGGTGGTATATGTCCTGATTCCACGGGTTTAATTCTTTGTTACTTTGCAATTGAACTAAGTGTGAAAACAGCCTTAAATATGGCAGAATGCGCTAATGCAGATTACTGTACTGGACTTTTTCATATTTACAAAAATATCAGTTAGCCAAATATATCAAAATCTATTTGAAACAACATTTACTGGAAGCTCAAAAAATGCGACACTCAAGGGTGTGAAAAAAATGGGTTGCCATTCAAGTTGTGTGGAAATGTGTTGGCCTAACAATGACGCAAAATAAGAGGTTTCTCAACACAACTTCCAATCCCATACCTGCACTGTAGCACACGCCTTTGTATTTCACAATGTTTTCATGCTGGAGAGATTTGAGGATCTCGATTTCCCGCTCAAAGTCACGGATGTGCTCAGTAGTGCTGTGTTGCAATTTTTTCACAGCCACAACTTCACCGGTGTTGTCCTGCAGGGGGTCATACCTACACATTTCCACACTGCCAAAATTACCCTGAAACAGGAGATAATTACTGTCATTACCAGACAACTACCGATTTTTTATTTTTACTATTTTCCACATACTTAATTTCTGTTACCACAGTTAATTATTGCAATGAACACTATTTTTTTAGAGCTTAACTTCCTTAGGTATTAAAGAAATATGAAGCAAATTGACAATTCATATAAACACAACCTTTCAAAAGCCTCTTATGCTCGCCAATGCTTTACTTATGTGATCAAAATTACAGTAAAAGCAGCATTATTGTGAAGCATTAATACAATTTAAACTGTTTTCTATTTTCATACACTGTGAAATGTAATATATTCTAGTGACTGCAAAGCTAAATTTTCAGCAGTCCTTACTGCTGTATTCTTGCTGCTCAAGAAAAATTTATTAGGATTCCTTAAAGAATAGAAAGCTCAAAGGAACAGCATTTATTTGAAATACAAATCTTTTCTAACATTTGTAACATTATATACGCCTTTGCTGTCACATTTGAACAACTTACTGCATCCTTGCTGAATACAATTATTAATGTTTGTCAAGAAAAATACTACTAAAAAATAAACAAAACAAATAGTGATCCCACATGGATGTTTGTGTCTACCTTGCCGAGCTGCTGCAGGAAAATGAGATGTCTCTCCTCGAACTGCACTAGATCCTCGTTCTGAAACGCTCCAGTACTTAATCCAGAAGCTCCTGCTCTGCTGGGTAAAATGTCACTCTCCTTCACGATCTCATAATCTGAGAACACATTTCACAGCAATTACAAGAATGAGAAACAACACAAATAAATTGTGACATGTCAAAATGTGTGACTGTACTGACCTGGGCAGAAGAGACTGTTGAGGTCTCGTATGATGGCTCTGAATGAAGGTCTAAATGTTGGCTCGTAGTCCATGCAGCTGTTGATCAGGTTAGCGAGCTCCGTCCACTTGGGAGCAGATATTTGGTGACGGTTTTCATAGAATAACTGTTTCTGAAATGAGGAATACAAAGACATTGTTCTTCAAAAGACCCAGATTATTCTTTTAACAGAAATTCTTACCAAACAGGTTTTTCTGATTTATATTTATTGTGGTAGTATAATGAGGACACAAGTATTGCTTTACCTTGGAACTGTCCATGTTGGCAAGTGGCTTTTCTCCTCCGCTGCAAATCTCCCACAATGTTGTACCAAAGCTCCATTTGTCTGAGGCAAGACTCAGGTTTTTAGGGTCTAAGATGCATTCAGGGGGCACCCAGGGGATTCGCTCCACCAGAACTACAAAAATATTTAAATAAAACTTTAAATGCAAACATTTTAATCAAATGTGGACATTCATCATCTATTACCATGAGACCAGTGGTCGGCTTAAATATTTTACATTATCTGGTCTTAGTTCTTTTTTTTTCATTTGCTCAAAGCTTTGGGTCACGCTTGTTCAAATGTGTTAAACAAAGGTTATATAATTTACCAATTATGTTTACATGTTATTTGCATGCAATAAATTGTGGTGATACAAAGGTTGCACTGGACACCCACATCGGTTGACCACTACATGTGACAGAACACATTTTTATCATTTAAAAAAAAAATCTTAAAAGGGATAACTTTCTTTTGTGGATTATTTATTAGTTTTTTTTCACACTGGGGTTCAATGTTGTTTTGGACCCCCCACTGATTGTCACTGTGTGGAAAAAAAAAAAAAAAAAACATTGTGTGGATTTAAAATACCGCAAAATATTTTTTACTCCTCTTTCATAAAAGACATGGAGCAACAAGTGGGTGAGTAAATGACCACAAAATGTTTATTTTTGGGTGATACCATCCCTGCAAACAGGAACAATTATTTGAAAATATGCCCTCTACTGGTTAGTGTGAAAATATGTTTATGCTAAAATAGTTCTAGCATTGACATTCTACCCCATAGTACATGGAAAAGCATTTTATTTTGTTGTTTAATTTTAATTTCTCTTTTTATTAATGTCTAATTACAATTTGTCTATTTTGTTAAGTACATTGCACTTTTTTGTACTAAAATACAGTCTGAGGTAATACAAATAATTTTTAGTGACGTTATGATTGAGACTCTGATTTTTAGATTCAAACCCTTTATTTAAATTATAATTTTTTATGCCTTTTTCATTAAACACACACAAACATACACACAAACCTATATATATGAATATGGTCCAATCTTAAAAAATAATGCCTTTTATCTATTTCTGACAATCAACTGTCTAGAAGTCATTGAATTCTACTGGACAGTAGCACAGGAGCTGCGAGTTTCTGATACATTGATACACATTTTTCAGGCTAAACTGCATTTGACCGCCAGACTGGATATGATGCATTCAAAACTGTGAAATTACTGAAGAATAATCTGAGAATTTTCAATATTTTTCCATTCAAATATTATTCTTTAAACACGTTTTCTGTAAACGAGTGGTTATGAACAATTACATTCAAAATAATTATTTTATAATTGGCAATTATTATTATTTTTTATTAATTAATTATTTATTAATTGTTATGTTTTTTCTTTCAGTTTTATTGGCAGCCACGTGTTTTGAACGGATACATTCACACATTCATTATTCTTTCACTTTATAACGGTGAACAATTGGAGAGTCGAGGTGCGTCACGACCGGTTTGAAAGTTCAGAGCGACTGCCACTTTGAAGGCGAAATGCGATAATCGCATGCAAATTTCGGAGACAGTGAAAAGGCAACTACAGATTCACACAATTTCTCCCAAGAACCTTCACACTTTTGACTCACTCTCTCTGGGCAGCACTGTGATGCTGATGCCAGGGTCACTTAGTTTGATGAATGGAGGGTTTCCCGATGTCCTGTCCTCCTCTCTGATCAAAAGGATGTTTTTTGCACACACATTCCCATGAGCCAGATTCTTCTCCTCCTGTGTGTGAAAGAACAAAAAGCATTAGTCAATCCTGGCTCACAAACCCACGTGGGCTATTCCTGAATTGTTAGTGTTTCTCACCAAAAAGAGCATAGCCCAGGCGAGCTGCTTGGCCACTTCCAGCTTCCACAGGATATTAACTGATATTGAGTTCTTGTTTTTCTTCAGGTATGTGTCCAAGGACCCAAACTTCACATATTCCTGCACCATGATGTCTAAGACAAAAAACCCACAAGCTCAAATATGCAGCGGTAAATCCTTTTGGTCACATGTGAGCAGTGTGAACACTTACTCTCTTCTCCGCATACACAGATTCCGTAGGTCAACACCAGATGCTTGTGGGTGAGCTGGCTCATCATGCTGGCTGCCTCAAAAAAAGACTTAGAGGGAGAAAAAAAAAAAGAAGAGACTGAAGAAACTTTACGGTACATCAGTTAATCAAGCACAAACAAGCTTGTTTCCTGCAGTACACAGTACAGAGATGTGTCAATTCTTATAAAATTTGATATTAAAGGGATCAATTAATAGAAAAATGACAGTTACTTGGAATATGGGGTGTTTAAAGTCATCTAATAGTTCAATTAGTTTTTCAATTCAGAAAGTCACAATTCCATTACAAAATGATTCCAGACTCGTCTTACCTCAGAGTAATTTCTATGGGCTTTGTCCAAGACTTTGACAATGACTTCAGTCTTATGGGTTTCTCCGTAGTCTCCCTGCTCTTTTCGAATCCCTTTGAAGATCTTAGTGAAAGTCCCCTGACCTTGACTCTCACCCTGTTGTGCACACAATTATATGAAACTTGACAGTTACACTACTGTTCAAAGTTTGGGGTCAGTAAGATATTTTAATATATTTTAATTAAGTCTGTTATGCTCACTAAAGGCTGCATTTATTTGATCAAAAATACGGTAAAACAATACTGTGAAATATTACAATTTATCATTATATCTTATCAATGTTAAAAACAGTTATTTATTATCTAAACAACATTTCTGTAGAATCTTTTCAGTATTCTTTGAACTGAAAGTTACAAAAACAGCATTTAAACAGAACTTATTTTACATTATGCTTTTACTGTCACTTTTCCAATTTAAAGTGGCCTTGCTAAATAAACCTATTAATTTCTTTCAAAAACAAACAAACAAAATCTTACTGATCCCAAACGTTTGAATGGTAGAGTAACACATAACTCAGTTTGTTGTACACAACCACTGTTCACAAGTATAAGATAACAGGAAACTTACAAGATCAAGGTCTTCTTTCTTGATTTTATGAAACACCATCTGACTGATGTTGTGTCTCTGCAGTGAGGAGGACAGGGAAACCTCTGAACCCCGATGACTCCGGCATACCAACAAACTCGACTTCTCTATTTACATCAAAAACACAAGGCAAAAGAATGTCAGGATGACAAATTTATGGTAAGAGGGATAAACAGAATACATTTTCACAATTTAAAAGATTGTTGTTTTCCAGAAATGACATTGTACAGTTGCAAATTTGTGGTACTTATATACCGGCCCAGATTAAGAACATATAGGATCCCTGGGACTATTGCAAACCTAAAGGCCTCCCTTCATAGTAGCCTATCCTGGTGCCACAACATTTTATACCACAGGAAAAATTTGTGTTTTTAAAACAAACAAAAACAAAAAAATCTTCAACACAGAGATTCGAGTACGCATACTAAATATTCCAGGCTACAACACATTAAAAATATAAATACATCAACACCAGATATTTTAGCTCCCTCTAAATATATTTTTTATTATAAGGTCTTCTTTCTGGCCCTAGAAGAGGAGAATCATCAGGGCTGGACCGGTGCTAAAATTCAGCCCATCTGGCCCACACATTAACCAATAAATGTTTTGCTGGGGTTAGGGCAATTGGACTAAATTTATGAATAAATAAAGGACAGAAACAAATAATAGACAGCTGAATATACTTCAAATTCATTTAACAATATTAAAATTCCATTATATTGCAGGTTCTTAAATACTGAATTCATATTTTTCTGCAATTAAACTATTATTTGAACTATTAAATTGTCCTGTGCAGTTGCCCTAATGAAAACCTACTGTCATTTTTGTATACAGAGTTAACTGTATAGTATTAGGAAACGTGACTTACTGACTTTATTTTACCCAATATTTAATATAGGCTAAGTAGCCTATAATAATTTTCATGTCATTAATGCCATATTTCACAGTATCAGTAACCGCATGGTAAATACCGCACCGGTGCTGTGGATTAAATTGCTTATTTAAAGCTTGTACAGTTTACATGTTCAGAGCTATTCAATCTGGTTTTTGCTAGCTTCACCAAAGACTTTGCTGTTCACAAGTGTTATAAGTGTCAAAAAATGTTACAAGTGGCATGTGTCGAATTCGAAATTGATAAAGCACTGTTTATCATTTTAATAAAACGGTGAAAGCGTCAAGCTACAGTTGTTGCCCCGGTCTGGTCCAGCTGTTCCCTAGCGCTGCGCGATTTAATCAGGTAGCACAGATTCATCACTTGACTTTTAGTGTTTGTTTCCCATGCGCTTTACAGTAAACCCAAGACAATTAAAAGAAAACCACAACTCAAGTATAAACGAGTACAAAAACATTTTTATTGCTCATACCTTCTGGAGAGAAATAGCACAGACACTGGCCAAGGATGAATCTTTATAGTGTGTTTATGTCGAGAGCTAATGTACACATAAAAAAACTAAATATACTTTGGGCTTTAATAACAGCACTTAATAAGTGTGAGCGTGGTGAGGTTTCTGTGATCAGCAGAAAAGTTTGGGTGATCCCGATGGCCAATCAATCTAGGTCTATTTTTTCCTTTCCTCAACAGCCAATCACAGGCCCCCTCCATCCGTGGGCCCTGGGGCTTCAGCCCAGCCTAGCCCCTATGTTAATCCAGCCCTGTTTATATATCATATAACCATGATGAGAATATCAGGTCTTTACTGACCTTTGACCTTTGGTGAACAGCACCTGCTGAACTGAAAGACCACACCGTCTGATTTCACAGTTTCCTTCTGGTAACATTTGAGCAGCTCCTTTAAACTTCTAAAATTCCTTTTGGTTCCACTAAGATTGTAGTCACCATTTTCAGACCTGGTGATCAGACAGTGCTTGTACTCTACATCCTCATACGCCTGATGGAAAGAAAAGATGATGTCAAGAAATGAACCATTCAAAGGTTTGGGGTAAGTAAGATCTTGAAGTAAATAAGTATCAGAATGATTCCTGAAGGATCATGTGACACTGAAGACCGGAGAAATGGCTGCTGAAAATTAAGCTTTGCCATCACATTAATAAATTAAATGTTAAAATACATTTCAAACAGAAAACAATTATTTAAAATTATTGTAATAATATTTCACAATATTACTGTTTTTAACCACATTTTGGATCAAATTAATCCAGCTTTTGTGATCATTAGAGACTTTCAAAACAAAAAATCGTAACAACCCCCAAACTGTTAAACGGTAGTGCATGAAGTTCAGGAATACAGTGAAGGAATATTCAGTCTTAAGTAGAAATTGCTAAGCTGACAATTTATTATGTTTTGTTTAATTAATATGCACTTAGCAAAAACGCACCCCAACAGCAAGAGTCAGGAAGTATTTGTTGAAGTCTTTGGGGCTGCACCGGAGCACGAATAGACCTCTCTGGTTCCCTGACTTGCGTAGTTTACTGATTGCAAACTCCATTCTGTCAACACAGGCAGTGAAAATAATGATAATGCTTACAAATGATGCTTGAATGCAAATTTTCTGACAATTTCATCAATCATTTTACTGGAGCCTTAATAATTTAAACATAAATCAGGGCCAAAAATGGTGCTCTAAATAAATTATTTTCATTTTCATAAGTATTCCCTTTAGTGCTTACGATATTGGCCCGTGGCAGTAGCTCTCAATGGCCTCCAGCAGATGGGGTGGAACAACATCCTTGCAGAGGTAGTGATGGGCATCCATGGTCAGTCTGTAGTAACCATCAATTAAAGATGTAAAAGACAGCGCCTCCATTGAGGAGGAGAACACCAGCTCCTGTTTAAAAAAAAAAATCCCATTTTAGTACATGATCTTTAAATATTCTCACCGATAAAGAGCAGGAAGAAGTCCAGAAGTTCAAAGGCACTGTGAGCCCCTTTAACATGGTGTAACAATCAAAGGATATCCCAGCGAACAATGAAGCAGAGTTTCTCTTCTACAACAGACTTACTTGAGGTTTTCCATCCTGTCTGTTGATGGAAACAATGCGGTTCATGTTGGTACCCTCTTTGCTGGCTTGTCTGATACTGATATCGACAACTTCCCCAAAATCACAATACGTCTGCAGGTCCTTGTGAGAAAGTACAATAGTGTTATGAAATTTCACTAGCAGAAAAAGAAACCACCCTCTACATTTTGGCATGAGTACAGAAATATTAATAAACACAACAAGACTGGTATTTCCTTCTGGGTATGCCAATGCATTCAAGGCTGCAATTGAATCCTTTCAAAGTTCCAGGTTTAGGTTAGGTTTCATGACATGTAGCATGTGTCTTGTTTTCTGCCCACTATGCAGCAGACACATGATTCAACACATTCTTTGCAGTTCAAAGGAAAAGTTTCTGAATTCTTGAAGAGATGCAAGAAACAAAATCATAAATGCAGACAAATCACAACTCCAGTGGAAGACCAATTGCAACTCGGTATATCAATAAAATGTGATTGTGACAATTATAATTTAAATGGTGAGAGTTTTTTTAATTCTATCTGAAGCAAAAAAAAAAAAATCTTAATTTGAACAACAGTTAAAATATATTATACAAAACTGTTATTTTAAATTGCAATCATTTCACAAAATTACTGTTTTTGTACTATAAAAATTCAAAAAATACTTTACAGACCCTAAACTTTTAAACTATAGCATTAAATGGTTTTCAAATTACTTGTGTAAATTTGCTGGGAAAAATAAGAACAGAATGTTTGAGGACTAACAGTGCTGCCTTGAAAACACTCATCAAACATCAAATTTAAAAACGGTTAGTTAAAAAAAAAAAAAAAAAAAAAAAAAACAGGCCCTAAAAAAAAAAAAAAATTATTGGTGTCTAGACCTCCACTAATCTAAAGACACATCTGTTTCATCTGAAGTGGGCAGCAGGTCCTAGAACAAACAGGCTCTCATAAAGAGATAGTCAAATCAGTTTAAACATTTACTTTAAAATAAAATTTAAGACATATCAACTTCAATCACACTACTACTTTAAAACTTGCTTTGTGCATCAGCATAGCCAAAGGGTAAATGTTATTTTGAAGTACTCATGAATTTTAGTTCAACTTTTCAAATCAGTTACCTCAGACTGTGTTTCTTTGTGTCGTTCTCTGCACCACTGGATGCCATTGTCTGCGGAGACGACGATGGTGACCTGATCCCCCGAGTGCTCTTTGACCTGGAAGCGTTCAGTGTAGAAGCCAGAGTCCAGAGACTCCAGGCTCATCAGGTATTTGAGCTTTAGGTCGCGTGCTGAGGCTCGGCACTGACTGAGCTGCTGTACGACTTTCCGAAACCGATAGCGGATGCGTTTTCTTGTGACAAAATGGTAGTCTTGGATTCGCTCCCTCATGTCTTTAGGGAGGAAGAACTTGTAACTGTGAATAAAACAGATAATAAGAGTTAGTATCAAATATTACTTTTTTAGGTAGTCTAGGATGGATGGAGATTTGTAGAAGTCTTTGTACCATATGGGTTTTTATATTAGTTTTTAGGGGTTCAAGCATGTACAGGTGCATCTCAATAAATTAGAATGTCGTGGAAAAGTTAATATATTTCAGTAATTCAACTCAAATTGTGAAACTTGTGTATTAAATAAACTACTTCAGTCTGTGTGCATTGAATTTAAGTCTTTGGTTCTTTTAATTGTGATGATTTAGGCTCACATTTAACAAAAACCCACCAATTCACTATCTCAACAAATTAGAATACTTCATAAGACCAATTAAAAAAAAACATTTTTAGTGAATTGTTGGCCTTCTGGAAAGTATGTTCATTTACTGTATATGTACTCAATACTTGGTAGGGGCTCCTTTTTAGGGGTTGACCGATTATCGGCCTGGCCGATTATTGGCACCGATATTAAGCATTTTTATGATAATCGGTATCGGTCATTTTCAAAACCGATGTGCCGATGAAATTATTTAAATTTGAAACGCGCTATTTGGCTCTGATGCAGCCTGTCGGAACTCACCACTCTGTGGCCTAGAGCAGTTTCCGCCCACTGCGCATCTGATTTGTTGAGAGTCAGGAGTCCAACCAATCAACGTGGAAGACTAAAGGCACTCTCACACCGAAAGCGCTTGCTAACTGGTGCTGCTTCAGCTATCTCTCAAAGGCAGCATCAGACGTTGCTCAAGTTGCAATAAATTACAATCCACTACACTGAAGTTGTAAAAACCTCAATTTTATCTATTTATGGTTTCCGAGATGGGGGAAACGCAGGGGGAATCGCGGAATCCAGTCATATAAATAGCATTTACTGTATAACGCGGAGTCACGGAATTAGTCAAAGTTTGGATGAATTAATCAAAAGTAGGTCAGTACACTTAAATCGACTCACAATATGGACTATCTGTAAACATTAAGCTGCAAAAAGACTATTTAAATATGAATTCTGCATGTTCGGCGTGTCTCTGTATATGTGAATGGCACAGATGCGCGGTTTTGACACACACACACACTGAAGTGCGCGACGCTCGCGGTGTTTTCCGCATCTGCCATGTCACTAAATGAAGACATAAATATATGAACATCCCCAGAACTGCTCTGAGAGTTACTTCATGAGCATTTGACTGTTTCGTTTGAGTAAAACGATCGTCATATCATAAATAGGCTACAGAAATTTAAGAGGTCCTCATGGCAACCCGTCAAAATAAAAGTTTGGTTTATTTACTAATACTACTACAATTATTACAACTTTTGTTTAAAAGAACAATCACACAATACGCTATTTCTTCCATGTTTTAATTTTAATAGTAAACCCATTTGTTTGCCAAATTTGAGTTTAACTCTCATTTGATTAAAAGATAAATTAAATTAATGTTTTATGCCTTCATTTGCACTGCACTGTAAATGAAAACTAATGGAAATTACGGTCACATAGGCCAAGATTAAGATACTGTCACATATGCCAAGATTATGATGACGGAAATTGGGACATTTCAATAGGCTATTGAACCAAGTGAGCCTATAACAGGCTATTAGTGTTATAGTTTCATTAAAATAGTTGCGGTCTTCTTCGCAACATCTACAATGGAGCTATGAAGACAATTAAATTATTTACACTTATTATATACATTGCGCTTTTTAAATTAATCAATTGATGTGCATTTAGATGATGAATTGAATAGTCCCCTCTTGTAGGCTATGATTTAGTCAACCGAAAATAATTAATTAATGAAGAATTATGAGAGGTTATGCTATTACACATACATTTCTAACATGTAAATTATTGAAGCCAAATACTTACATTTCCCCAAGCTGTTTAGCTTTAGTATTTAGTATTCATAGGCTTAATCATGAAGCATACAGTGGCCCCACTTTTAACTCTCTCTTTATATATTACCCTTATTGTAGATGGATGCATGGGGGAAGACAAGAGTAAGAAGTGCAACCAACACTAGGGAAGGCCATTTTTGTCAGAGCCCTTGTTATTCTTAATTTTGACATTTTAATTTTTACACCAGACATATATATCGGTTCAATATATTGGTTATCAGTCTACTTGATCTGTAATAATCGGTATCGGCATCGGCAAAAAAAAAAAAAATTGCTCTGCCACTTCGTGGCGCTATAAGATGGAAAAAACATAAAAATGACTATAACTATGCAAGCGTTAGTCCAGTTGACCTGAAAATTGGTATGCAGTGTCATTGTCCAATGTGCCATAAGTGTCTATGAGGACATTGGCGTATCTAAAAAAAAACATGGCTGCTATTGGCCAATGAAGTTTGAGCACCTATTAGACAAGATTAACAGAGGCCGATCGGAACGAAACTTGGTGGGCATGTTCGACCCATGGCCCTAAAGGTTTGTAAGAATTTTTAAAGAAATTGGCCACTAGGGGGCTAAATTGCATTTTTCAAGTACATAAATGATTGTATAGTGCACGATTTTTCACACATACACTCAATCTTCATATCATTTGAAAGAACTCCTCATAATGAGCAACTTTGCCTCAAGAACCATTGCTGTCAATCAAATCGTTCATTAAATATTCTCAAATGTGTTAAAAACCTACTTTAACGAACTAGTCCTAAGTTTTTCGCTCAATCTCGATCAAACCACTGCAGTAATATTCTCTGGTCTCTCTAGATCAATAATTTTTTTTTAAAAGTTTAATTTTGTCCTTTGGTTAGCTATAACGGCGTCATTTTAAAAAGGGGCGTGGCCAAATATACCCAAAAGCCTATAAAACCTAAACAAAAACTCAAAACTTTACGAAACGTGGTGAAAACATGTGACAGAAGACACTTAACACGCATGCAAAGTTTAATAGAGATCAGACCATAGGTAGTGCTATAACAGTTAAAATGGCCTAAACCCCCCCCCCCCCCAGTATTTCTATGGTAAATGACCTTAAATTGCAATAAATTTTCATATAGTAACTTATACACTAGAGCTTTACGTTTTAAGCTCAAAATTAATAAAATCGCTGCAGTACAATTCTTTAGAGTCTCTAGGTCAATAATTATCAAAAATTTATATTTGGACCGCTATAACAGGGTCATATTAAAATGTGGCCTTGATATAGTGTATCCAAAACCCTATTAATTCTAAATCAAAGCTCCAAACTTCATGAAAGGTGTGCACATATCTCATATGATTGTAGACAAGCATGCAACGTGCAAACTTTATAGGGCTTAGACATTAGTTGCCTCAAAAACTGTTAAAAAGATGAAAAAAGTACATTTAAATAACAAAATATCTGGAATTGCCTTTAAAATGACTAGATGGCAGTAGAAGACCACTAATTGGCTCATTCTTCTCACTGATACAGCTGTTGTTACAAGTTTACCATTTGTTTTCATGTATATAAATTATAAACTCACTATGATAACGTTTTATCACATTTTGTCAAAATTTACCACTTCATTTAAATTGAGGAATCACATTTTGCAATTATGACACATTAGGATTACAGTGAGACCTGAAAATTGCATTATAAAGACATGACTTGCAGTAAGCATTTTGTTACCTCTCACTTACTTTAAATCACTGAATCTACAACAAAATGTGTTTGCATGTGTGTAAGCATGCTTAAGTTCTATTAAGTATTATACTTAAAGGAACACTCCACTTTTTTTGGAAATAAGCTCATTTTACAACTCCCCAAGAGTTAAACAGTTGAGTTTTACAGTTTTTGAATCCATTCAGCCGATCTCCGGGTCTGGGACTTTTAGCTTAGCTTAGCATAGATCATTAAATCGGATTAGACCATTAGCATCTCGCTCAAAAATGACTAAAGGGTTTCGATAATTTTCCTATTTAAAACTTGACTCTTCTGTAGTTACATCGTGCACTAAGACCGACGGAAAATGAAAAGTAGCGATTTTCTAGGCTGATATGGCTAGGAACTATACTCTCTTTCCATCGTAATAATCAAGGAAATTTGCTGCCGTACCATGGGTGCAGCAGGCGCAGTGATAATACGCAGCGCCTGAAAGTTATGAGGCGCCACGTAGGATTTAAATCAAACTTCGCTTATCAATACATACATAAAACACGTGCATATACACCTATAAATTACTCACATATACATGTATACTATTGGATGTTCTATATATATATATATATATATACACACACACATATAGTAACCTATTGTACTGATCCGGCAAGTGGTCACGTGACAAAAGAACGAACGACTCAAACCCGAGACTCGAGAGGTGAACTAATCAATTCTCTTTCCGGCTCAGGCTGCATTGGTTAAGCGTATGGGGCTGTCACGTGATGAACGAACGACTCAAACCCGAGACTCGAGAGGTGAACTAATCAATTCTCTTTCCGGCTCAGGCTGCATTGGTTAAGCGTATGGGGCTGTCACGTGATGAACGAACGACTCAAACCCGAAGACTCGGGAGGTGAACTAATTCCAGTGCAGGACCCATAGAATGTTGTGCAATGCGCTTGCGCGAATGAACGGATCACTCCCCGAGACAACTCGTTCTTCCCGAGTCACATTAAAGATTCGTTCAAAATGAACGAATCGTTCAAGAACGACCCATCACTAGTCCTCCCCCAGAAAAAAAAAATTAAATTACTGGAGTATATTTTCTGTAGTCTGGTGCCTTTTAATTAACGCAGTGTCTATTTACACAAAGTGCAAATAGGCCGCCTTGTTGGCATGGGTTATTTACTTCTGCCCACTCACGTCACAACATTACAAAAGACGGCTATATCTATGTATTTTCAGTGGCGTAAGAGGTAAAGCGTGTACCACAGTGTTTTTGACGCGAGAGACACAACTTCGCGTCCGCCTTTGGCTGAAATCGTTCTTTTCCCTTTTCACATCTCTTATTGCATCGGAAAGGCATTTGTTTTCAATAAAAATAAAAATTAAGGAAATAATTGAAAAATTAAGCCACAGCGTTTTAAAATGTCCCGGCATCTGGAGATTTGCCTAGTAGGCACACTGACTGAATATATTGGAATACATTTTGCCAATATCTCGCCTTAGACAATACTTCTAATATTTCCCTTACTGTACGTACAGTACACAAGAATTTTGCATGAAAAATTGGACTTAGGCTACATTATTTAAATAATTGTGTACAAGGGATGCATTGACAAAAAAAAAAAAACTCACTGTAAATCACTATATAGGTAATATAAGCTTTACAGTTTGACAATGTGTTATTTTAAAAGTAATTTTAATTAAAAATACATTGGACGTTTTAACCCAGACGGTGGAATTGTCAGACGGTCCCTCAACCAGAACACAATAGCGCTTCAAAACTTTCTCCAGTTTAAATTTACTGCTATAATACACGTTCTTAAATTTTTTTCATGTCAATATGCAACCACTTTATATCGACTCAAGGCAAACGGTGCTGATCAATGGTAGTATTCTTTAAAATAAGACAATTTTACTTTAAATAATAACATGAATATAGCAACTATTCATTACAATGGTGTTCAGTACAAATCAAAAGTTTAGACCCAACTGACCGAATGTTTCTCAAGATATTAAAGGGAACGTTCACCCAAAAGTCAAAATTCTGTCAACGTTTACTCACCCTGAAGTTGATTCAGACCTGAATCAATTTCTTTCTTCTGTTGAACATACAAAAAAAGACATTTTGAAGAATGTTGGTAACAGTTGACAGTAGCCATTGACTTCCATAGTTTAAAAAAAATACTATGCAAGTCAGTGGCTACCGTCAATTGTTTGGTAGTAAAAATATCTTGTTTTTGTACTCAACAGAGGAAAGAAACTGGCTGAATTTTCATTTTTGGGTGAACTATCCCTTTAATCACAGTTTAATCTAAAGTCTTACACTAAATTGCTGAATATTGTGTCTATATTGGATTAGGAATCTGAAATGTTTGGAAAAAAGGCAAATGGGTCCATAACTTTTCACAGCCTTACAGCAGACATATGGCACTGACAAGCCTAAATATTAAGAAGGTCATCACATTACTAATACCTAATGTCATTATAGATGTCCAGTGGGGAGCACTGCTTCTCCTTGGCAATCCTCATTATGTCCAGCACAGCCATGCCAAGGCACTCCTCCTGAACCTCATGGGCACTGGATAACTTCACCCAGCCATTCACAAAGTCGCTCCTCCACTGCAATAAAACAGAGGAAAAACCCATATCTGTATGACAGTCTACAAAAATGTGTGAAAATCAGCGAGAGGGAGAGTTGTATGACATCATAGTAACTGTGTACACAAGGTTTAAACAGTTAAGGTCATCTTTAACCCTGGGTTAAGGCCCCGATATACATCAAACAAAACCGAAGAAAAAACTGATATGATGTGAATAGCTGATCTGCCACAGATATATCCGCACCTGTACGATCGCTCACGGGGAGACTTTAAAGATTTAGAGAAAGCATTTAATTCCTAGAAAGAAATCGCAACGAAGCTTGGTGTCGCAATGCAAAAAGTAACGTAGCAAGTTTTCCAAAACCATGAAAAGAATGAAAGGAAAGAGTAAAGATATAAGGTAGCACCAAATACATGTGTTTCAAATAAAAGTTACACCATACTACTGCTGCTGTTCTTTCAATAAGCAAATTTAAAAGGTATACAATAAATGAAATGCCAAAAGAACATTCAATATTAAACCGTTGTTTTTATCAAATCATGACACCACATATAATATAAAGAGGTGTAATAATTTATCCAGTTTAATCAAATAAATGAACTCTAATAAAATAAAGTAACAAACAGGTTTTTGTTATTTAGATGACTCCAATATTTTTTATCCACATCATGCTAGACATATTAAATTTTTTGTTGTTATTCTGTCTCTCACTGTTCAAACCATTAAAACCAACCATTAAAATTATAAAATTATAGACTGATTATTTCTTTGTCGGTGGGCAAATGTACAAAATCAGCAGGGGATCAAATAATTTTTCCCCCACTGTATGTATGTATGTATGTATTTTATATATATATATATATATATATATATATATATATATATATATATATATATATATATATATATATATATATATATATATAAAAAAACTGATTTTTTTGTGTTTATATTTCACAAACTGATATTTGTAAATAAAACAATTATGTAGATGACTGATAGATGTTTACAAATTTGTATCGAAAAATCACAATAAAATGTGAAGAACAGGACATATCCACTATCAATTTACGGGGCTGTCTATAGGCTGAATGCTGACTACTGGTATTTGGCCAATTTGGCACAGTTTCTGTAACTAACTCTCAAAATGCTAATTACCAACCAATTAATTGGCCTAGCAGGTATAATGGTCTAGATCTAAAAATGACCCTGGGTTAATGACATTAAGCACTGTTAAGTTTATGTTAACTTTAAAACACTTGTTCACTACGGCTTTGAGGTTATACACCAAACACACCATTTATTAAACATGGTATGTCAAACAAGCATCAGTAAAGAAACACAATGTTTTTATTGTAAACTACCAACTACAACAACTTGTGTGCATTAATAAGAGTGTTCCATAGAAAACCACATCAGAACTGAAAGCATCAACCACGAACAGAGCAGTCGCAGGCTGACAGACGAGTGTACACAAGATGACACTGCAAAGCTGCTGCCTCAGCAACCGGTTTAAAAATGACTCCTGTCTGTGTAAGACTTGCACATTTACAGGACATAAACCCATGTAATCCAATGGGGTCAGATAGAGTTCACTTCCAAACACATCACAGCTTAATTTTAAACCACCATAAGCCTGTTCTCTTCCTGGATGACCGCAACATGACGGTCATCTGACTTCCACTGAAATACGGGTAACGAGTTTTTTGGTCACTGAATAAAATGGGCCACAGTGATGGTAACCTACATTCAAGGATATTTCTCGGTAAAGAAAAGGTAAGGACATATCTTTGGGCTATGAATATGTAAAACATTTTAACAAAGCATGCTAGCTATATCGGTACCATACTGGTTACTGGCCAATATTAGAGTTTTTTTTACTTATTATTATTTGACAACAATGGCTTGTTTAACTGTGCGGTCCATTTCCTCCACTTTTACATTTACATTACCTTGCCAACACTCACTTATAGCAGTAATAATTTAATAACACTCATTTTATTTTAGATTGCATTTAAAACCATTTCAGATTTTAGTGTTTTATTCTGACTCTCAATAATGTATTTAGACACAGTATACAAGAATTTTAATATCAAGCATTGTAGTCCATTGTGGCTGCGATTTTATTGCTTTCTTTCTTAAAATTTTTATTATTATTATTATTTAACCAGTAATTTATATAAACATATATATGTAGAGGGGATTATTTAAAATTCCGGTCTGATACACTTAAGTATTCAAATAAATAAATAAAAAATAAATTAATAAATAATAGTAACATTATTAATTACATTGCGAAAGGGACTTTATAAATTTAATTTGCATTCAACTAAACATTTTAAACCAGTGGTCTCAAACTCAATTCCTGGAGGGCCGCAGCTCTGCAGAGTTTAGCTCCAACCAGCTCCAACACACACCTGCTTGGAAGTTTCTAGTGATCCTGAAGACCTTGATTAGCTGAATCAGGTGTGTTTGATTAGGGTTGGAGCAAAACTGTGCAGAGCTGTGGCCCTCCAGGAACTGAGTTTGAGACCAATGATCTAAACGTATAGACTAGAGGATATATACTCAATCCAATTTCCCCATAGTAGTGAAAAGAAATGAGACTTTAAAGGGTTACTCCACCCCAAAATGAAAATTTTGTCATTAATTTTTGTTCAAATCAAAGCGTAAATACACGTAGAATAGCGCATTCTTGTGTTGCGGCTGATACAGAAGAGCGTCCTCGGTTTGCATTCAGAGGATAATCTCGAAATTGGCGCTACGGTGACACGGAGAGACAGAGAGGAGATGAATTGTTGAAAAAAGTCGTTATTTTTGTTTTCTTTGTGTACAAAAAATATTCTCGTCACATCATAAAATTCAGATTGAACCACTGATGGCAGATGGACTATCCTGACAATGTTTTTCATACTTTTCTGTGACTTGACAGTGAGAATTACTTGGCAGTCAATGGGACAGTCACAAGCCTCCCGGATTTCATCCAAAATTTCTTAAATTGTGTTCCGAAGACGAACAAAGCTTTTACGGGTTTGGAACGATATGGGGGTAAGTGATTAATGACAAAATTTTCATTTTGGGGTGGAGTAACACTTTAATCTCAAAGCATAAGTGACCTTCTCCATTGCAAAAATACCATGTACTATCCAGTCTTCAAGATTAGGCAAAACTGGTTGGTTGCTTTCTTACTTGCTATACTAAGGATTCTATACAGGTATTTGTTTCAAAGGTGGCTGCAATTTTCATGGAAACATGTTCTTCAGACAATGTAAAACATTGAATTATCCGTAATTTGTGCTTGCGAGAGTGACACTTAACAACAGACAATCTAATAGTTATGTATAAAAAAAGAGATCAATCATGTTCCCCACAGAGACAGTCATCGCATACCAGACTGTTGGTGGAAGACGAATAGGCACCACAAAACAAGCCCACTCAATAGAGTCAGAGAGCGGCCAGCATGAGTTTCCTTTATTTATCATTTGTTTAGTAAATACGGGCCTTTATCCGTATAGATATACACTAGCGTAATTCACATTTACACACTCTAAAATCCGAAACCAAGACTGTCTGTTCCCTGAGAAGATAAACTAGGCCAAACTGCAATCAAATTATATATGGATGGGCTCAATTACGCAAGATATACTCAGATTTCAGGCCAAGTGAAGTGTAATTGTAAAACACTGTTGCTATGGTGATTCAGTATCCACTGACAGCACAAACCACACTTAATTCACAATTAAAGGTCATTTCTTTATTACAAAGCTGATGTGGGGAAGCCTCACCTGAGCAAAGAGGTAAGACATAACATAGTCATCCAGGACAGGACTCTCAGATCCTTTAGTCACTCCATAGCGGTATGCTCGGGACGCCCCACTACTGTACCAGCCGGGAAAATAGTACCTGGTAGAAAATATCACAGTCACTAAATAGCAGGCTGAAAGAAATGAGACTGAGAAGACAAAAGCCATAAAATAATATGAACCAGTTATTCAAGTGAAAGATGGAGCTGAGTGTGTTACCTTATTCTGAATAACAAATTCTCATTGGCTGTTTCGTCTAAATGGAGAACATGATTGGGTGATAACCAGACACTTTCATCTTCTTTGTACAGCCCGAACAGGCTGCAGTAGACTGGAGACACTCCTGTGAGAAACACATCAACATAAAGAACAGGTGCTAATGAGGGAAGCCTTGAATTAGCCTTGAAGGCCCAAACACAAACGCTAACTGTTTTTCACACCAAAGCCTGCACATGTAAACTAGTGATGGCTAACGATGATCAACTAACCATATAGTCAATTTGTAATGTTAACTAGTTCATTATTAGAATAGAATTGTCCTTATTAGAATATTATTAGAATGATTCATCATAAATCATAGAAATTATATATTTGATATATATATATATATATATATATATATATATATATATATATATATATATATATATATATATATATATATATATATATAGTTAAATATATTCAAATAGAAAAATTATTTTAAATTATAATAATATTTCACAATATTGATTTATCACATAAATGCATCCATAAGAGGCTTCACTTATACCTTTGAAAAATCCAAAACAATCCCAAAAGTTTAAACTACACACACACACCTCAAAAAATCTTATTGCTAAAATGGTGAAATTTCTTGCTACGTGTGAACAGGCCTTTCCTTTTAATTAATACATTTAATGTAATTAATCATTATTTCCTGATATTTTGACCATCAAATAAATTAATAAATATTCAGGATGAGGGTACTGAACACCAAAACATACACACTATTTGCCAGATGCAAAACAGTGGAAAGCATTTATTAGCTGATGCAATGAAACCCTATGAAGTGCATAGAAAAATGAAAAGTTGTTTCTATAAATTTCCTCAGAATGATTGATAAATCGCATTTGCATTTTATAGCCCTTTTAATAGCAGCAGCATGTTTATCAGTTAAAATGATAAAAAGGAAGTCTGCTCTCTGCTGAAAAAAAAGATATCTTGAAATACCATCACACGTCTGTCACCAATACCCTGCTGGGTACGAGCTGATGGCTCCTGGGCTGATGTTAATCTTTATTAAACAGTAAACACAGGTGGACTGACAGGATCTTATATAAGCCATCGATACTGCACCAGATTGATGTGAGAGTCCCCAACGTTTACCTAATAACTGACTGTTTACACAATCTCAGTAAGTACAATAAAAAAAATCTGAAAAACAAACAACCTGAAGATACTGTGTTATTAATAATCAATTTGTATATACTGTATGGGTACTAAAAAAATAATGTCAGGCTTGTAGCCCTCCCTTTTTTGCGGAAAATCACTTTAAAACGTGTCCTATCCATGTTGTGTGACACAATCATTTTTGTTTGATACACAGCTGTGAGCATCACAATTTTTGATAAAATGAAATTTCACAGTGAAAGAGCCTCCCCAGTGCAACAAAACAAATATAGATCCTAACTAAGCAACCGATAAAATGTCATGTTGTGTGAGATGTTGTGAGACTAATGTTTCTTTGAACAAAAACTCCATGGAAGGGATTTATCACATTGCATCTGGGTAGAACACAGTGCTTACTGTGTTGACTAACGTGTTATTCTTTATCAGAATGCATAATCCATATCTAATTTATGAACTCAAAATACATTTATCACTTCTTTTCCATGCTATATGATGGGCATGACTGACCGCTCTCCTTGGCAGCATTGACGATGAGCTCTTCGGTGACGTATTCTCCTGGTGGGTAGCAGAGAGAGGTGCAGTTAGCGTTGCTCTGGCTGCTGTGGTAGAGGTGGATCCTGAGAACGGGGGGCTGCTTCGGGCAAAGCTCCTCATGGTGGACATCACCGTTGTGGTAAAGCGGCTCACAGACAGCTGTCTCCATGTCCATCACAGAGACACAAGCGATGAGAGACAAAAGAGCAACATTCACCTGGTGGAGGACATGTGGTGAAAAAGAAAACAGTTAGTTTACCAGTAGACTGCATGGTTACTAATAAAGCAGAACATACTTGCTTGATATATTTTGTTGTGCAAAAACAATACAAGGAAATGAACGAATCACTAAGCTCCTCCTTCAAGTCAATGTAGAAAACTTCACCTTCAAACTTCCAAAGTCTTGTGAGGTTTAGAAGCAATTCATTTTATCACGTGTACCAACAAATTTTAAAGCCTTGAAATGATGTAAATAAAAAATAAATTAACCACCCCAAGAAACAAACAAATAACCAAACCAAACCAAAATCTATCTCTGTTAGAAATCTTATAATGGGCCGTGTTTTGATCTTCCACCAGGACAACAATCCAAAACAAACATCAAAACAAACACAAAAATGGGTCACTGAGCACAAAACGAATCTTTTACCTTGGCTGTCCCTGTCCTCTGACCTGAACCCTACAAAAAATGAGTGGGGTGACCTGAAGAGTAGTAGTACTAACACGGAGCTGTGAATCTGAAGGATCTGGAGAGAATCTGTATGAAGAAAATGGTCTCTGATCTCTTATCAGGTGTTCTTCAAACTCTTCAGGCATTATAGGAGAAAACTCAGCGCTGTTACCCTTAGAAAAGGACGTTGCAATAATTGGGTGCCAATAAAAAAAATGTTCAGATTGTTTTAATATTTAAATCTTTAATTTACTATGTATTTTTACATACAAGTATTTAGCTGAGCGTAATCATTTATCTCTGCCCTAAACATACATCTCTGATGGCCTATCTGCAGCACATATGAGTTCAGACAGCAAGCCTCGAAGCCTGGATGCAGAGTCAGACACTGCACATCGAGTGTGGGGGTCACATTCTCCACTAAGCCCCGGTATGCATCTAACTCTGCAGCACTGACTTTCCTCAGCTGTGACCAGGGCCTTGCATTTACCACACATACACCTATGAATCAAAAACATTGTTTATCTCCCTCTCTCTCGCTCTCTCTCTCTCCTGTAGTGATGAGAAACCGCTATCAAGTAACATTAGTGTTGGATATTAGTGAGTGTAACACGCCTGATCAACGCTTATTAGTTTCTGTTACTGGCAAGTATCAATACTCATAGATGACCAATACTAGCTTTGCTATTGCCTGATTACATATCGTTAGCTAATGTGTGTATATCTGTAACCTAACACTGGTCTCTCACCAAGACACCTGCCCTGTTCTAATCGCACATCAACTCAATTTGTCTCCTCTGACCGTTGTTCTGTCTAATCCTGGCCTGTCCCTGCTCTCTTGGCTGCACAGCAGGCTCATAACTGTATCTGTGGTCCGTCATACGAGTGTAAATAAACATTTAAAATTTCCTCAGCGTCCGAACTGTCATTGCGATCCATTGTTTTCCATTAATTTTCTGTAAAGCTGTTTGCAATGATTTGTATCGTGAAAAGCGCTATACAAATAAACTTGAATTGAATAATGTAACAAGTCAGCAAAATATATAACACTGTTCTAGTGGTTTTAGGATATTTTAATTAAAAACATCTTGCATATTGTGCCTTTAACTGTATATTTATTCACATTATATAAATATTTTATAAATCATGAAACAGAACATTTTTTATTTCAAAAGGCAAAGTTAAGAATTAGTCAGACTTACTGTATGCAAGCAAAATTCTGACTCTTAAAGGTGGGGTATGTATTGTTTCAAAAACGCTTTTAAAAAAACTGAGTCGGGCCCAGTAGCAAAACGAACTTGTAACCAATCAGCAGTAAGGGGTGTGTCTACTCATGATGTGGAGGAGAGAGCGCTCAGTGCACATGACGGACATTAGCCGACCCGAGCGATGACAGAAAGATAGAGATGGCGGATAAGAAACAAAAGAGGAAAACATCTGTGAAATAAAAGGTAGCTTACACCGTGTCTACCCCAGAATGCCGCGCCGCAACAGCTAAAGTCTGTCTACACTGGACGACAAAGTGGACGACAAAGTGACCGCTGAAAGTCATTTGAAATTTGTGTCAATTGTTATAAATAGAATGTGGCAGCAGTTTACTGCCGGAGATTTGTCGTGCCACGGTGCGGCATCCAGTGTAGACAGCATCACTGATTATAACGCGTCCGGTGTAGACACGGTGTTACGATAATGCAACAAGTAGGACCCGTGTAAATATTGGATCAGCTTTCCAATGCTGGAGAGAACTGAAGGAGCGGAAAGGCCAGCGATCGGACGCCAAGGTTGCTTTGTTTCTTCTAGATAGGCGAGTAACATTGGTTTTGCTTTGTTTCACAGAACTAATCATTGCCTGGGTTGCGTATGTGTGAGGCGGAGCTATCAAAATGGGGCGAGTCCCTTTTGGGGTAGGGGTTTTTGTTTTGGTGATTTCAAATATCAACATTAGCTACCATAAATCACTTACCCCACCTTTAAAAACTGTTTCTGTATCAAGTAGCCTAAACATTTTTTTTTTTTTTAAATCTAGCTAGCTGCTCAAGGTTACCACCAGTATCAGCCACAACAATATACTAGTCAACATCTGAAGTAGATCACAACCTTTCATCAAAGGTGTCCTAAAACTTAAAACCAAAATGTGTTCTTGTCTTAGGACAACTTTGATAAACTTTTTTGATCCACTTCAAATGTTGACTATTGTATATAAATTATCATATCATTATCACCCCAGAAATTCCATAACAGATCATCTCAAACAAATCCGTTCCACTTCTGTCTGCTGTATGTACCGAACCATCTGAGAGTCATACATGTAGTACATTTGTCAAAACACTGACTGTGTGAACACAGCCACAGAGGAATCAGAAGAGCAGAACAATTTTGCCTGTCTGCGTTTGAAGAATACAATACTTGGGGTCTAGACACTAATAGCTCAGGGAGACAATCAAATGATGCAACTGCCATGCATCTTTCCAAATATCGGCTGTTTGTACTGTGAAGTTGACAGTTTTAAATCTCCACTGATTCTGTGATGTAGGGTTTGAGGAAACAGCGTAAAAAAATACATGATCGTTTCAAAAGTGACAACTGATTTCACAAAAGAATCCAGAAAACATTCAGTCATTCAAATTGCTGGAAATAATATTAGACCTAAATGGATTTCTTATCTCTAGTGTCAACATAAGTGTTACATCTCTCATCTGTCATTTAAAATTAGATAATACTGCTGGCAGCAATGGTTGTTGATTTTTCCAAGTGATGCTTAAAGGAACACTCCACTTTTTTTTGGAAATAGGCTCATTTTACAACTCCCCAAGAGTTAAACAGTTGAGTTTTACCGTTTTTGAATCCATTCAGCCGATCTCCTGGTCTGGTGGTAGCACTTTTAACTTAGCTTAGCATAGATCATTGAATCGGATTAGAACATTAGCATCTCCCTATATGATATTACGCAGCGCCTGAAAGTAGTCCCCAGCTCAGTGGCCTATGATATAGCTAGGGACTACTTTCAGGCACTGCGTATTATCACTGCACCTGCTGCACCCATGGTACGGCAGCAAAATTCCTTGATTATTACGCCGGAAAGGGAGTATAGTTCCTAGCCATATCAGCCTAGAAAATCGCTACTTTTCATTTTCCGTCGGTCTTAGTGCACGATGTAACTACAGGAGAGTCAATCTTTAAATAGGAAAATTATCGAAACTCTTTGCTCATTTTTGATGACCAAATGCTAATGGTCTAATCCGATTTAATGATCTATGCTAAGCTAAGCTAAAAGTGCTACCGCCAGACCCGGAGATCGGCTGAATGGATTCAAAAACGGTAAAACTCAACTGTTTAACTCTTGGGGAGTTGGAAAGTGAACCTATTTCCAAAAAAGTGGAATGTTACTTTAATTACAGTCACGTTTCATGTTAATTTTTGGTTCATTAACCAAAAATAAAGTTTATTTAATAGCCAAATAATTAACCAAATGTATTTAATATTAACGCTGACCAAGTTATTTCGGTTCTTTTTACCATTTCATACATAATACCGGCACATCCGGGAATTTAACTGTCAATTTCGTCACTGCCCCTTTTTAGGGGAAAATAAACTAGACTTCCCATAGACTTCAATGCAAAATAGCGACACAAAGCAACGTCCGTACACAGCCGACAGGCGTGAATAATTGAAGAAATCACTACGATTAAACATGTCAAGTAATTGTATGTCCACACTGCCTGCCATGGAGCGTGAAAGATACATCCACAAACTTAATTTGGTCAATTTAAAAAAAAAAACGTCCCTTCATTCTCCCAGCATCAAATTGGTGTAACCCCACCCAGTGGCCAGAGGTGTCTTACCCGGACATTTAATCGTACCTCATCGAGTTACCAGGTAAGCCAGTGAATGATTTTACTTCGTATTTGCAAGTAAACATCTTTAAATGTATACATTACGTCAGATGATGCTATTGCTGGACAGAAAAGTGCACTCAGTACTCTAAATATAAAGACATAATATATACATTTAAAGATAAGTTCAGTTCCCGGATGTGCCGGTAGTACGTACTCTAAAACTAGTAGTGAAGAAGAGATGATTGGTTCATGAGGCAGATATGTCAAGCCACATTAAAATGCCTCAAAACTGCATTTATAGATTATGCTGATAATTACAGTGAATGAGAAGTGTGCTACAAATAATGATTAGTTCTATAACTGAAAATAGCTTAGACTAGAATATAAATTCTTGCAACACAACAGCCACTGCCATAAAGACAAACTTAATATCAAAATAGATAAAAAGTCAAAGTTGAGCTACGTTTGTTCTTACAGTTGACTTTATTGAGAATCAAAACCATATTAAGCTTTTGAAAAATCTTTACCAGCTCAGACAGATGATTTTAAATAGCTAGCGCCATGACCAAATATCACACAAACCACAAGAGGAACTGAGTCTTGAGGAAGTGCAATAATATCAGTGCTGGGACCGTCGTCATTGCTGTTTGCTATGGCAACATAAAATAAAACTGGACACAAAGGCCAGCAGAAGATTATGAAATTTCCTCTAAGAAAAAAAGTTGCGACTATGACTCAACTTCCAGCTGTGCTTTTACAGTTAAAGCCTATAGTTTTACTATCAGGCCTTGACTGATTGACCAGACTCAGAAGGCAGAGTTTTTGGCCAACATCACAGACAGAAATCGACTTTAACCTGCACCGTGTTCAATGTGAATATTGGATTGCCCTACAAATGAACCTTGATTGTGTTTATTTATTAATAACTGACTATTGTTTGCACTGTTGCAAGCTTTCAGATTCCCCTTGCGCCCTTTCTATATTTAGGAATCCTCTATAGGATGCAGGTCCTGGAACAACTGATTCGCACATGGATGGTTGAAGAAAAATAAGAGGGCTTGATGACAGCAGCAAACTCATGCGGAACAAACCTTTCATGAACAGTCTTCAATAAAGATTCGATAGCCATCATCCTTCAAATAACAGCATCTATGCAAAGCCAGTATTCACTAGGGTTGAGTATTGTTCGAATTTGAGAATTCCCAGTTTCGATTTCAATAAGCTATAAAAACATCAAATATTTAGATATAAAAAATATTTATTCTGTCTTTTTGCAAATCATTCTGTTGCAGCCAAATATAATGAACAAAAAAAATCAGCAGCCTACAGAAATTTGCTGTATAAAGAACATTTAAATGAAGGAACTAGACTAACTAATATAGATTAGTAAAGACAAATTAACAGCAATAAAATAAGAAAACACAATTTAATTAGCAATAGTAGTCTAATGTAATGAAACATAACACTGCATAGTTTTCTTTTTATATATAAAATATAGAATACTCCTTGGTAAAGTTACAACAATTATTCAGGCAAGATCAGAGAGTGAATTTATTTATTTCTTCTGTTCTTTGATTAACATTAATGGCACAGACAACAGCAGGAATATCAGGCTGCTGTCACTGTAAGACTAGGGTGGGGGAAAGAATCAATTCACATATGAATCGTGATTCAGTCTTCTAGTGATTCGCATCATTCACAAATTTCAAAAATCTATTTTCTAGTTAATATATAATAATATGAGAATGGAGGAAGAAAAACAAATACATCCTACCCTATTTTCAGTGAAGGCAAGTTTTTGGAAAAATATTATATTAATTATTGATCTTTTGTTATTGTGGGAAGTAGGGTTGTTTACAAAGATTGTTTTACATAATTGTGTGTGTTTGTATGTTCAATAGGGGTGTAACGGTACACATATTCATACTGAAAATTTTTGCTACGGATCTTTCGGCTCGGTACGCACGTGTACTGTACAAATCATTAAATTTTTTCAGGAAATTCAGACAATAAATGCCATTTTGGCACTCTTTGGTGTAGCGCGACAGTAGGGCGCCACGATAAATCGAAAAGAAAATCGAAATCGCGATTAGGCAGAAGCTGCGATTTTCATGCGCATCTTTCAGTGAAGCACGGTTCTGTGATCAGTAGTAAATCTCCATCCGAGGGCCAGAGGGCGCTCTCGCGTGGAAAGTCCAAATACGCCACGCAGAAGAAATCCAGGAAATGCCTATAGCGGTAGCAGAAGATTTAAATGCTTTCATTGATTCAACGTGACAAATAAACACACCACTGCGACAATATGGTTTATCGGAGTTCTTATTTTTATTATAATAAAGTATATCTATAATGCAATGCTAATCGACATAGCCTTTATCACTGCTTAGAATACTATGAAATATGTTGCGTGCCTTATTCTGTGTAAGAAACCATATCATCTCACAGAAGGATTTATTTCAAACACTTGGCTGACATTATGAAGTGAGTTTGGAGTAAAAACATGTTATTAAAAATGGTATTTTCACATGCTTTCAAAAGGAGCACAACCGAATGACAGAACCGGTTTTACTGATAAGAAGTGCATGGCAATCGCATTTGATCAATAGTGCAGCCCTATGCGACAGATCGCTGTATAACGGATCAGTTCTGACGGTGGCGCAGAGCGCGATCATACCTTCCGCTTTACTAGTTTTAATATGAAATAAACATCAATTAACATCTCATGTAATCGCACAATCAGTGTTTCACTTGTGGAAAGATTTGATTAAAATAGCTTGTAAACAAAATGCCACGTAGCATTTCATTTACCTCAGGCAAGTCATTAGTGTCCACAGCTGATCAGTTCACCAGAAGAAATGAAGCATTTCGCAAAATATTAGACTATATACTCATATTTTACTTTACCTGTAAGTGATGTCTTCATTTTTAATGTAGGCTATTTTTACATAAATCATTTATTAAACAAGTGGTAACATTTTACAATAAGGTGTCATTTGTTAACATGTTAATGTATTAACTAACATGAACAAACAATGAACAATGCATTAATTACACTATTTATTAATCTTAGTTAATGTTAATGAAAATACAGTTGTTCACTGTTTATTAATGTTAGTTCACAGTGCATTAACTAATGTTAACAAAAACAACTTGTGATTTTAATAATGCATCAGTAAATTCTGAAATTAACATTAACTAAGATTAATAAATGCTGTAGAAGTAGTTCATTCTTAGTTCATGTTTACTAATGTTGTTAACTAATGCACCTTATTGTAAAGTGTTACCAAACAAGTTATGATAGCCACTGTGTAAATGATTATATTTCAACTACAAATAGAAACTGTTTTTTTATTTGAGTGTTGATTATTATAGTTAAACATAAATAGTAGCCTAATTCAATTTAAGTTTGGTCTCTGTTGTTAATTGTAACCTTACAGTAGGCCTAACGTAAAAGGGCTCCCTATAGTTTAGAGTAAAGGCAAATTTTTATAGGTTTTTTTATTTAATTTTATAAGGTAGATTTAAAGAACATTTTAATTCTAATTTAATTCATTTAAAGAAAGAGCACTTTGTTCAGTAAAACACTGTTTAATTAAAAAAAAAAAAAAAAGTTTATTTTTTTCCTCCTGCTGTACCAAAACCGTACTGAATTGTGACGCCAACACCGAGGTATGTAGCAAACCGTCATGTTTGTGTACCGCTACACCCCTAATGTTCAATCACAAAAATATGAAAAAGAGAATTTTAATTTAGTATTCACGCACTATATGAGAGGTGGCTTTTTGTGCACCCAGGACAGAAAAGCGAATGCCAAATTGCTGAATGGTTTAAAATTACTTTAAAATATGCACACATGAATCGATAAACTGAATCGAAATGTGCATGTCTTATTACATCCACAGAAATGTCTTGGAAATTTGGAACTGGTTCTCGATACCCAACCCTAGTATTCACAAAGATTCGTAAAACAGCAGAACAATGTCTGAAATCTAGGCCCAGTTTCTGATCACCCAATGTGTCACTGATGTGTCCTCCCAAACATGGATGGAAATGTGTTGCAAAAGTTCAGAACGAGTCATCTTGGCAGCTTGGTTTCAAATAATGCTCTTTCTGGACTTTTGAGTTTAGGACTCCAAGAGTTTCAGTATGTTTTCTCTTGTATCTTATCAGGCTTTTGAATTGAATCAATGTAGAGACATCTCACGTACAAACCGCACAACTTGACAACATTAGAACCTCAAAACAACCTGACAGACTGCACATTCACAAAACTCAAGATGAAACAAGCTACATTAATTTCCTAATCTACTCTATATTACGAAACACAATATTTAGAGAGCAGAAAAAGCAAAAACCTTTAACAAAGTGACGATCTGCAGTAAAAGACAAAAGTGAGTGCACACAACTTCCTGCGGGGGAGATTTAAAAAAAAATAAAACGTCACCTTCAAGCACGGGTGTCAAACCACAACACATGCTCTATTCCTAACATGACCATTTTGCAATGTGGAAACTATTATGTGGCCAAGATGCACAGACAGATTTGAGCTGACAGAGGTTTATAAGAGTTCCTTTTAACAAAACCTTGCACATACAGTATATGGGCGTTTCTTTAACTACAGGCACTTCTGTGTCACAGGGGTTGATTTTTAATAAAATAAAAATACAAAATTTTAATACAGCCTTAAACTTTTGTCATTTTGAACAATGAAGTGCACCTTAAAACTACTTGGAAACTTTTTTATTTACCATGGGATGGAGTTTTTGCTACTTTCCAGACCCAGACTTTGAATCATAAACTGTGATAAAAAAACTATCATAACACATTTAAGCAAGACACTACAGGCATAACTAGCGGGGTTTTTTTATGCTGGTCAATTTTGAGATTTAGGCTTTACTTTAAGCTTTACTTGCTTCTTTGCTTCTTCTAAACTAGTGGAAGGAAAACATCCACAACACATTTAAGTGTTTATTTTACTTTATCTATTTGGGAAGGGAAGGGAAGTGGTGTGTGGCCAAGTATGGTGACCCATACTCGGAATTTGTGCTCTGCATTTAACCCATCCAAGTGTACACACAGTAGTGAACATACACCCGGAGCAGTGGGCAGCCCGGGGAGCAGTTGGGGGTTCGGTGCCTTGCTCAAGGGTCTCACCTCAGTCGTGGTATTGAGGGTGGAGAGAGTGTTGGTTATTCACTCCCCCACCTACAATCCCTGCCGGACCTGAGACTCGAACCCACAACCTTAAAATGAATTAACTAACTAACGTTAATTCATTTTAAGCAATGCATTTGTTACAGAATTTATTCACCTATGCTAATGTTAGTTAACAAAAATACAACTAGCTATTTATTGTTAGTTAACGCCAGCTCAGTTCCATTGATAATACTAAAAGATACAACTTTTTATTTTAACAATGCACCAGTAAATGTTGAAATTAACAGTAACTAAGATTAATAAAATGCTTTTTAAGTATTTTAATTATTAGTTCATGTTAACTAAAGATAGCAAAAGGAAGCATATTGCAATTTTCTTTATGAACAGAATATTTTTACTGTGTAACTTTCAGCCAAACTAAAACTTAACAGTCTATATTTAGGATACATAAAATGCTAGCTATAAAATTAATCAAATAATAACTGTATATTATAATGTATTTTATGTAATTTTATTACAAAATGTTTAAAATGTTATTCCCAACACAATGTCATTAAACTCAGTCCATAATTACGATGTGACAAAACAAACTGTTCATGACTTTCAGAAATAAGAATTATTTACAGTTCTCCTGGGATGCATGTTTCAGATTAAGAGGTTAGGTAAGGGTTAGGTTTACTCTCCAGGGTAGGGGATAGGGTTATTTATTTGTTTTTCAGAAATGCCCATACCTGAAAAAACACCCATATATATATTCCTTCAGGTTACAGACTCATGTTCTCAGTTAATTTATCAACAATCAGAGCAGACATTACCAGTGTTGCAAACTGGTTGTACAGTTACATCAAAATATGAATTATACATGACAGCATACATTGAATCTAATCTACAACATCAACATACGGCCTCACACAGGCTGCAATACACAAGCACGAGTGTTTTAAAGCAACAAGCCCATCTGCACAATAAAAACAACTACTGTAAAGAGAAATACTTGCTTGTTTGGGGTTGCTGAGCTACCGAGCGCTGCTAGCCAACGCACTTGAAACTTCAAATATCCGAGCGAAACAGTCCTTTAATCCATGATGCTGCATTGCATTGACTCCAAATATTTTTCGTTGCTCGGTGTCACTTACGCGAGGTTTGACGGCGTGTCCATCCCGTTAGCTGTCGTAACATTTGACTTGTTGAATCACAGCTCGCTAAGATGTTTAGGGTCAAGTTTAGACAGCTAGCTGCGCGTTAGCATGTGCTGCTGTTGTCTCTCTTATTTACAAAACACAAGCACAGGAGCGTCGCACTTTTGCATGCTGTCTCAACATAATACGACGACGACCGCGGCGGCATATGTTCTTAAAGAAAGCCACTTGATGGATATGTTAAGGACGCGACATGTCTTAAGATCACCAGTGGAGTGACAGCTAGCGAGCATGCTAACTTACCCGACATGACAGTCAGGACTGCCAGCAGGTCATGCTTTAACAAACCACTTTTGTGTTTGTCTTTAAGTGACCGATGCTTTATCTATCCTTTCAAAAATAGTCAATAAAGACGAGTTTTAATTTCCAGCACGCAGTCTGTGTGTTTCTCTGCTGTCTCATATGCAGGTGGCGCCCTGCAGTTGACTCACCACACGGACTCTCAGCAGGAAGTGTCTAAATACCTAGTGTCATGCCTACCTAGACAGCATGTTTGGACAGCATAGGTTTAGCTGACTTGCTTATTATTCCCCCGAATCTGCCTATGGCGCCCTGAAACGTTTAAAGGGTTTAAAGCACAACCCGTTTGTAACGGTAGAGTGATTCACGGACCCTTTGCTATCACCTTCGTCAGATCACAATCAATTATTAACTCTAGACCCTCCCAGCACTGATCCTTTAGATTAGTCGTGCATTTTATAGACTATTTGGTCATTTTGAAATGCATGTTTTTGGCTGGGTGACTTGGTTAAATAATTGCAAGTAAGTGAAAGCAAGGATGGTTAACTTGTCCTTGATACCGATTCTCTCTGTTTGACCTCTCGGTTAGGTTTAAGGTGAAAGCAAAGTATGTTTGCTATACACATGCTTCACTGCATATTCAAACTATTCAAAATTTTCAGTCCATTTACCCAAACACAAAACAATGGGATCAACAGCAGATTCGGACTTACTTGAGCTTAGAAAGAATGGGAAAACTTATTTTCCTGTTAGGAGAAATCAAATATTTAGCCACTAACAACGGTTAATGGTTTTTTAACCAAGTTGTTAGTTGATATAAGTACAATTCAGAGCCTGTCTAGCTAACAAAGATGTTGTAAGTATTTGCTAACATTCCAATAGATTTACAAAACATTATTTTTGAATGTTATCAGAATGTTAAAAAACATTCAGTTGTTCAGTGAAGCTAAAACATTATTTTTGAATGTTAACTGAATGTTTTTGAAAAAAAAAAAAAATTGGTTATACAAAATAGAAAATCTCTGGAGGATCTGTCCATGTTGAACGATTCTGAACCTCGGCAAAACCTTACCATTTACATTTTACGATTAATTATTATTGTTTATATATTCAATGAGATACATGGATACTTAAGCTGCACTTGAAATGTCATTGCACTACATAAAAACAAACATTTATTTTAAGAGACTGTATAAATCCAATTTTTCATGCAAAATATGTCAACAAAAAGATGATCAGATTTTGGTGTTTGAAATAATTTTAAAAAGCATAATTTGCTTGCAGATATCAGTTGGTTTGATTTTTCTAAGGCAGTTAAATTCAAGCAGTTTACAAGTTACAGTTTACAGATGATACCGTGACACATGATACACCTATATGATAGATTAACATAAGCAACATACATAATGTATAATTTGAGTGTCTTTGAGTATTCAGTCACTAGAGGGAGCCAGTTTACTCTGTAACATCTAGAAAGCGTCTCAGGACTTTATAAAGAGATATTACTAGGCTTGTTAAAAAATACCTTACTGTTCCAAAAGAATATGATACAGATATGTCTGATTTACCTGAACTTTATGTATTGAATACTCTATGGAGGAGTAGATTTACAAGGGGAAAACTTTCACATAAGTCCTCCAAAGAATATTTCTTCTTCATCTCACACAGCACTACGCATGGCTGGGTATTATATTCCAGTCATCAGGGTTACTGCAGTGCAGTGTCTGACATCATGATCAGTGTTGCCTTTTCCTGGGGATATCCGTCACAAACACAGAGCCTGAGAGTGGGATGGGAACAGGAAAGCCCTCACTTGGAGGAGGGTGGGCTGTGCCGAAGAGGTGAGATTTTAGCAAGGACAAATATTCCCTCAGACACAACTTTCAAAACCTGCTGGTACTCTTATATTCAATTCACTTTACTGGATTAATGCTGATTTTCTGAAGGACAATACACAAAAACCGAACGCAATAAGGAGAGTGAGAACATATGTGAAACAAAATGCTGTTTAAATTATTGATTGGCCTTAAAAAGTTATAAATTTGATTGCATATATATAAAGATTGCTAAATATGTGCTCTTTCCCTCAACTAGGCATTATTTATTTCTCTCTCTCTCCCTCATGCCTGAACTTATGAGGTTGAGCAAGTGGAGCTCCTGTCCTACAGCTGTTGTGGTTCAAGAGCAGGAAGCAGCTTGGTTCCCACACAAGGGTACACATCAAACACATAGACCAGTACAGACTCACTTACACACACACACACACACACAACACCGCACAAATGCCAGCCTCGCAAGCTTAACACGAGGTACAGTGAACAAAAACACACCAAGACAAACAGGACATTCCTACTGTCTGACGCTACAAACCAACAGATTTACAGGCCCTGTTTCCACTTAAACAAATGCTTTAGCTCACAAATGTCATGAAGTCTTCCCTTATGGATCACAGAGTGTTCAAAGATTCCATGTTTATTACACATGTGAGGTACACCCCTGGAAAATCTTATTCTGATTGGTGAATTTATTCAAATGGTTTAGTATAATGAACTGTATATTTGATTATGGATTTTTTA